>NC_039364.1:222053390-222425106 GCF_003573695.1 Papaver somniferum | reverse complement strand
ACCCCCCCCCCCCCCCCCTTAAATAATGATCCGTAAACCATATGTATGTAATGTGAACTACCAAATAATTCTCCCCTTTTTGTCGATATAAATTGGCAAAGGTACGAAAACTATGGGATCATAATGAAATTCTCAAAGAGATAATTCATGACTAAAATAGAACATATCAAATTTGTTTCGATGATTTCACATAGTCGAAAGTTAGTGTATTCATCAAGGAGTTTATAAAGATACAAGATAACTCATACAATATTCCACAACCGCACTCCCCACAAAGATTTGACATTTAAGCACAAGTTCAATTAAGAACTTTCCCCTATAAAATTTCATTCCCGAAAGAACAACAAGAGCGACCTTACTTTTACAAGATAAGAAGTATTTCTTTGGACATCAACAAATTACATGAAACATGAATTTGTATCCAGAAAACTCGAATAAATTAATCAGAAGAAGACATTATAGATTAATCTAGTCGGAAATGCTCAACATAAGAAAACTTACGGAGCCATACAGTACTCTCACATAAAAGTGGATCAGGGAAAGATCAATAATGCGGAATATTGAAAAGTTCATTCTATCTTTTATCAATCTTGCATAAAGACATAATAGACTTGACTTTTGAGCATATATGAGATAATCATAGTTCACGGACGTAAACACACATATCCCATAAAATATTTTTGCAATATATAAAACAAATAAAGATTAATACTGCAAAATCATCTTCCAAATAACTTAGAATTTAAATAAAAAAAAATCTAAAAACATTGCAAGATAAAAATCGTTGGCAATGCCTATGTCTAATCACAATATTTGCTATTCCAAACCCTAGTTATCCTTCTTAAACACAAGAATAAATTCTCATAAGAAGTTTCCTAGACAAAATAAAAATGGAATCAACTCCTAAAAACCAAAAACAAACTCAAACTAAAGTCAAATAACACTTCCGAAACCCTCACGAGTCTTAAGACCTTTGAGCTTGTGATTGACAACATTGGCTGCTTCTTCGGAGAAGATATCCTCATTGAGAAGATATTTAACATGTATCTTCATGAGAACAAGGTCAGAGTTAACCTTTTTCAACTCAGTTCATAACACATCGAGACCCTTCATAGTATCAACGAGCTGCAGTTTTGCTTCCTCAAAGTATTTAAGAAAATCATGAACCACTTCATCAGAAACCATTTCATCATGCTCTACATCTTGATGAGTATATGCATAATAGCATGAGACATATGAATAATCATCAGGATTTTGATCTTTGACATCGTCAGCATCTACTATGGTTCTTTTCTTCTTCCCTTTGGAACCGTAACCCATACCTTTATCAAGAAACCCTTTCGTAAAATCACAAGTGTGAGAAGGAGATGACATTCTTGATATGAGAAAAAAAATAACCTAAAGTGAGATAACTCAACTTCAATAGGTTAGGTATATAAACGGTTTCTCAGGGAATAAATTTTTAGGGTTTTTTTGGAGACTGTCCGTGACATGTCACAAAGGTACCCATACGAACACAAACTTAACCCGAAGAGGAAACTTATAAACAAACATTGTAAAGTTCTTTTCACAAAGTAAGAAAAAGAAACAATAAAATTTTGCTATGTGAACATTTTTCTTTCACAATTCTTAGCTCGATAAATTTTATATTCTCACGTGAGGAAAAGTTAGAGCACAAGAGAAGCAAACTAAGTAATTTTAAAAACTTAATTTTTCAAAATTTTAAAAAATAGACTCTAGAAGTGATTCTCGACACAAAATCAATTCTTATGCAAAGTTGTCTGCAGACAATAGTGTAGCTATGAACGATAAGAAAATAGCTCAACTAATTAGAGAATACTTTACCATTAAGTATACCTGATTATTAGCATGTCTTACTCAATATGATTTTTCTTGAGTAAGATTTCAAACCTTGTGATTAATTAACACAAGTACGAGCTTTATGCTCATCAAATGAAAATTGTTCATGGCCAGTCCTCTTTTTCCTTCTAATTTTTGGAGGAAACCCTTTTTAACGTGAAAAAGTATAATAAAACTTACTATCATCGAAGTATGAGACTAATTTTGAATCCTTACCAGAAAAGTTTGTTTGGAGGATTTTGACAGCATGTTGATAAGACCCTTGTATCCTTCAATTATCAGATTTAGGTTGTCCTTCATATCTCCATTGTTGTTTTCACCTTATGGTACCTTTCTCACATTTTGAACATCATACCCTACCTTAGTTTGAGGAGGACCTTTCTGAAATCTTCTTGACCGATTTGTGTTAACGCTACTATTACAAGTTCGAACGTTAGACGAGCAGATTTGGAAGGATTCACAGGGTGAGTACTAAAACCAATTGGTTTAGACATCCGAATTTCAGTTACACCTTTGAGTACTAAATCTAAGGTGTGTTGATGTCGACCAAAATAGTTGTCATTCAAACTCAATTTGCGCTTCCGTTGAACACGTCCTTTTGAATCACAAAACAGACGTACTTTGTGAACACCAGAGTGATTAATTGAGTAGGATTAACAACATTTCTATAAGATTTCTTCCTTCCATGAGAAGTGGTGATTCCTTGATTGGTGGAAGTTACAAGCACATCTTCGGCAATAGGACGGGTTTGCAATTTAGCTTCTGAAACTGGTTTCATCAGAGAAACATGATTACACGTTTCTAACATCAAAGTTAAGTCAGAAGAAATTGGTATAGTGGAATCCACAGAACATCCTTTACATTGAATAGAGAGATTACTCAACATACGTTCGATTTCCAAGACATCTTCCTTGAGTTTAGCCTCGAGTAAGGTTCGAGATGAACAAACTACGACATTTTCCTCGCGAAGAATCCTTAATTGCGAATCCCAAACGTTTACCATACCAATAATCATATTGACTTTGTGTTTCCTCCTATTGATTTCAACGGCCTGTATTCTAACAAGTTTTAGAATCGCTGCATTCTTTTGGGCTGCTTCCCTTTCTACTTCAGAGTCAGACGCGTCAGTAAGATAATCAGGTTAACACTTATCAATACTTTTCTGTTTCGTGGGAACAAAATGTTCATATATATGTGAGGTCGACAAGTTTTTCTCTTTAATAGATTTCATAGAAACCGAAATTTTATTTCTGGTAATGCGTTTGTCATAGATAGCACTTCTGTCCATAGAGTCAGATTGCCACAAACACAGACTTATGAGGACTTAGTGTGTTTGCCTTCTCTGGTACCAATTGAAAAAGCGGGGGTATAACAACCACACCCAATAATTCATTCATCAATCTGTATGGACTAACTCCAATATAATTCCGAAAGCACCAACTTTAAAGCGAGCTCGATCAAGAGATACATCAAAGAGCTTAATCTCAATTTCTCAATACAATCTGCAATCGAACAGATAGAAATCTGTGAACCCGATTGATATGAGAAATAACTTGGACGGTACCAAAGACCAATACCCAAGTGCCAATCAATTCCCATCCAACAATCAAGGCCGGATTTACCAATTGATTGAACTACGCACAACATGTGATATTTCAACTATATGAACAAATATAATGCGGAAAACAAATAACGTAGACACCATAAATTTTGTTAACGAGGAAACCGCAAATGCAGAAAAACCCCGGGACCTAGTCCAGATTTGAACACAACACTGTATTAAGCCGCTACAGACACTAGCCTACTACAAACTTCGGACTAGAATGTAGTTGAGCCCTAACCAAGTCTCACACCGATTAAGGTATAGTCGTGTTCCTTATGCCTCTAGAACCACGCTGAATTCTGTGCACTTGATTCCCTTAGTTGATCTCACCCACAACTTAGAGTTGCTACAACCCAAAGTCGAAGACTTATAAACAAATCTGTCTCCCACAGATAAGTCTATTATGATAGATAAATCTGTCTCCCACAGAAGTACATATGAAGTTTTTGTTCTGTCTTTTGATAAATCAAGGTGAACAGGACCAATTTATAATACGGTCTGACACTCCCGAAGAGAAGCCTAGAAAGTTCAATCACCTCACAATAACTTAACTATATGGTAGTAGAAGAAGTTACCGTGGAAGCACAAAGAATGAGACGAAGATATTTGTGATTACTTTTTCTATCTTACCTATCAGAGATAAATCTCGAGAAAATCTTAGAGAAGATAGTACTCAATACGATAGAACAAGTAAGATCAGAATACGCAACTATAGAGAAAATATTTGGATCTTGCTTCACGAATCCCAAATGAAGTCATCAAATCGTTAACCTATAATGGTTTTGAAAAAACCTAGGTTAAATAGAATCGACTCTAGTCGCAACTAGGACACAAGAAAGTGTCGGGATTAGGTTTTCCAGTTGCTAGAGTTCTCCCTTATATAGTCTTTCAAATCAGGGTTTTTTTTTAATCAAAGCTAATATAGCTTAGTGATAAATCATTCAATATTCACCGTTAGATGGAATCCTGATTTAAGATTCAAGCTTAGTATGACTAAAACCAAAGCAATATCTATCCACCGTTAGATGGTCTTAGCTTGTTAAACACAAATGAAATATACCTTCATTTAGATATGGGTAACCGTACCTAAACGTGTATATTGAGTTGCTCAATAACAATTAACCGAAGTTAGCCATATGAACAATTTTGTCTTAACCACATTCATCTGAGACATCTTGATCGACTATGATGATTAATCAATCATGAAGGATATTCAAATGAATCTAATTGTGTTTCAAATAGAGTTGTTCAATTGTTCACTATCTCATAGAAATATATATGAGCCAAATGAAACAAAATTAGATTGATTCGTAAGAATCAATTCATGAACATTAAGCCACGGTTTGCAAAGATTACTTTCCTTAATTCATAAATGTATTTGTTCATGAGTATGAAAAACATACTTAACCGATTTTAAAACTTTAACCAGTAAGTTTGCAAACATATATGCAAACTATAGTTTCCGTACTTTGGTCTTGTCCAGCCGTTTGCAAACGGATATGCAAACATCTGTCCCAGACCTAACTCAGGTAGAACCGTTAGCATACTAGTATGCAAACAAGGTTCCCGGATTTTACAGTTAAAACCGTTCGCATACTAGGTATGCAAACAAGGTTCACGGACCTGAATCATACCAAAACAATTTGCATACTAAGTAGGCATACTTTGTTGTATCCAGACAAAGGTTTTTGTTCTAAACTCCCATTTCAATCATTGAAACATCCTTAGAAAATGACAATAACTGTCTCACACAAACTATTAGCTTCAAGTAATTTCCAAGTGATCGAATGATCAATACGAAACATTCCAAGTCGACATCAAATGATTGTCTCAAACAAATCATGTAAGATGTTTCAAGGCAATTTCCACATGATCATCTCTTGACTTAATATTTAGTTTCCAACAAATAAATTGGTTCCAACTAAACTCGTCAAGAATATGATGATCGTAGCTAAAGAAAAAAGCTTCCAACACATATTTCGAGAAATAGATAAGCGAGATAAACTCGGCTCGAAATATCAAATGTGTTTAATATAAAAGTCTATATAGTTATACGACTTAGTCTCATTAGGAGATAAAATAGTATAGGCTTCTGAGTGATAGATAAGTTTTAGTCTCCACATATCTCTTGTTGATGAAGTTCCTCCAAGCTCTCTTTGTAGATCTTCGTTTTCAATCGATGAACGATGTGAAGTCTAAATCTCAACTACACATTATATCATAACCTGAGACATAGCTATAATGAAAAAGCGGGGGTCTAACAACCACACCCAATATTCCGATTAGCAATCTGTATGGACGAACTCTAATATACTTTTAAGAGAATCAACTAGACAGTCAGACTCAATCTTAATAAAAAAGTATATTAAGGAGTTAATATCTCTATCTCTTAATTTTATTTATACTCAAGCAAATAGAAATCTGCGAGTCTTTATCAAATACAAGGATAATAAACTTGGATGGTACCAAAGACTGGTGGTACGTTAATAGAGATAGCACCTCTTTCCATAGATTCAGATCGCTGCAAACACATACTTTTGAGGTCTTGAACGTGTTTGCCTGCTCTGATACAAATTGAAAAAGCGGGGGTCTAACAACCTCACCCAATATTTCGATTATCAATCTGTATGGACTAACTCCAATATACTTTCTAGATAATCAACTAGATAGTTAGATACAATCTAGATAAAAGTATATCAAGGACTTAATATCTCAATCTCTCGATTTGATCTATACTCAAGCAAATGGAAATCTGCGAGTCTTTATCAAATACTAGAGAGATAACTTGGATGGTACCAAAGACCAATATCCAAGTGTCAATCAATTTAAATCAACAACCAAAGGTTGGATATTCCAATTGATTGATCTTAACGCACAACCTGTGATATTTCAATTATATAACAAAATATAATGAGGAATAAAAATAACACAGACACCAGAAATTTTGTTAACGAGGAAACCGCAAATGCAGAAAAACCCCGGGACCTAGTCCAGATTGAACACCACACTGTATTAAGCCGCTACAAACACTAGCCTACTACAAACTAACTTCGGTCTGGATTGTAGTTGAACCCTAATCAATATCATATTGATTCAAGGTACAGTTGCGCTCCTTATGTCTCTGATACCAGCAGGATACTACGCACTTGATTCCTTTAGCTGATCTCACCCACAACCAAGAGTTGCTACGAACCAAAGTTGAAGACTTTAATAAACAAATCTGTATCACACAGGAAAGTCTACGATAATAGATAAATCTGTCACCCACAGATAAACCTACAAGTTTTGTTCCGTCTTTTGATAAAATCAAGGTGAACAGGAACCAATTAATAAACCGGACTTATATTCCCGAAGAACAGCCTAGTATTATCAATCACCTCACAATAATCTAAATCGTATGGTAGCGAAACTAGATATTGCGGAATCACAAACGATGAGACGAAGATATTTGTGATTTCTTTTTATCTTGCCCTATCAGAGATATAATCTCAAGCAAATCTTACAATTGAACTCGTACGATAGAAAATGGCAAGATCAGATAGCTCAACTACAAAAGAAGTAGTTTCACCTGGCTTCACAATCCCAATGAAGTCTTTAAGTCGTTAACCGACAGGGTCTTGAGAAGAAACCTACGGTTAAAGGAGAATCAACTCTAGCAAACCAACTAGTATCACACAGGAGGTGTGGGGATTAGTTTTTCCAGTTGCTAGATGTCTCCCTTATATAGTTTACAAATCAGGGTTTGCAATCCAAGTTACCTTGGTAACAAAACATTCAATATTCACCATTAGATGAAAAACCTGATTTATCCAAGCTAATATCTTTCAACCGTTAGATCGAAACTTAGCTTGTCACACACACAAATGAAATGTATTCATTTAGGTTTGAGTAACCGTACCTAAACGTGTACACTTAGTTGGTTCACAAATAGTTAACCAATGGTTAGCCATATGAGCACTTTCATATTAACTGTATTCATATTTCTCATAACTAGTTCAAATGACTCATAAGAACTAGTTCAAGAGTCGTTCAATTGCTTAGATCTTTATACATAGACACAATTGAAACAAAATCGGTTTGATTCACTTGGTCAATTCATGAACAATATAGCCATGGTTTGCAAATATTGCATTCCTTATTGATTTATTGTTTAAGTTCATGAAACTACTGATTTGAGAAATATAACCAGCTTAGGTACGCGTACGGGTACTGTACAATAGCAACTGGACTTGAGTTTGAAAACTCAGCATAAATTTTTGGTTTGAAAACTTCCGCGGGTACGCGTACGGGTACGCATAACTAGGTGACTGTTTTTCAGTTTGCAAACTTCACAAACTACAACAAAAAAATTCGGTATGAAAACTTCCGCCAGTACGCGTACCTAACCTGTCTGCTTCACCAATACCGCATGCACACATATGCACGCACTTGGTTTCCGGCACATGGATTTATACACTAATGTGCGAACACACTATATATGCTTATATCCATAGTTGGTTACGTAATATCAACCATTTCAATCATTGAAACATTCTTCTATAGTGTTATAATAGTCGTTAGACATAAACAATCGACTATTGTCATCAAAGCTATTTTCAAGATTGAAACGTCATCATGACTTTCGTCACGGGTAAAGATGAAAATGGTTAAAGCAAAAGCTTACCAACACATATTTCGAGAAAAATATAGGCGAGTAAACTCGGCTCGAAATAACAAATGTGTATGTATGAAAACTATCATACTTATACGACTTTTGTCTCAAGAGTAGGAGATAGAGTAGATAGAATTTTGAGTGACATATGAGTTCAAGTATCCACATACCTTTTGGTCGGATGAAGTTCCACTGGTTCCTTAAGTAGTTCTTCGTCTTCGTAAGATAATCACCATGGAGTCTGGAGCTCAACTATTCCTAACTATCCTAGACCAAGACTTAGTCATAAGTAAACTAGAAATCAAGACATATAGTTTTGATCACTAACATTGACAATCATGCTTGAGATAGCAACGCATGCGAGTTCGACCGAGCAAAGCTCTAACATCAGCTTCTACATCTACTGATGATCAGACAAAATCTTGTCCAAAGAAAACTTTGAACCGATTTCGTGAATATGATCTTAAGGAATACAACTTTCAGTCAATTGACAGGAAACTTATACTTTTTCAAAATACGGTGGTAAAAATATTGAAACAAGATTCTTGTCTTAAAAAACTGAAAGATCATTCCTCAGTAGAAAGACAAAATATACCACAACCCGACAAGGTCAACTCAAAAAAATCAGAAGTAAGAGTTGATAATCTATTCTGGGAAAGGTTCCTCCTCATCCATATCGAAACAGTTCTTGTTTTGATGAAGAACGACTCAAGAAGAAAGGAAAGGAGAGAATCTATGCCAATGGAAACAATCATGAATTTACGATAATTGTTCCTGACAATCATACTGATGTGCATCATAAGGAAATCCTTAGAATGAGAAAATTTTACGAAAACCTCAGAGATTTATCTATCCCTGAAAATTCTCACATCAGTACATCTTCTCCACATGATCATATCTCTAGAATAAGAAAAGATCATCTTCTTGGGAGAAAATATTCTGGGCAGAAATTCTCAAAGAGAAACATGAACCATGTTTCTGATATTCAATGTAAGCTAGAAAAAGCTTACTCCTTTACAACTTAGTTGTATCGAAATTGTGCACTCTCATCCTCTTTTTTGCTCTTAATTATGGATAGGAAAAGCACAATAAAACGAGAGCACATTTTTTTGTGTTTGTTTTTTCAGAAAAATTCTGTGACATTTTATGGATGTCTGCGAATCCGTGTCTGTCTAAAAAAAATTCATGTTTATCATGATCTTCCAGAAATAGGTTTTATTTAGAATCTTTGAATTTTAATAAACCTTCTAGCATGAGAAGTTCGGACAAAGGAAACTGAATATATTCGTTTAATATTTTCAGAATTTCCTGATATTTCCAGTCAAAGAGCTGTCTCTTCTTAAAGAGAAACTATCTCTTGCTTGTATTCGAAACCCTGATAAATACCTATTTAATAACTGAGCATGCCTCCAATAACTCGCAGTGTCACAAAGGCTAATAAGGAGGAAGCTCAAAAGGTTAAGGATTTTCAAGGAATCAATACAAAAAGGAAGAAGAAAAACATATCAAAAATCATGTCTGATTATGATTCAGATAGTTCGAATGGATCTCAAGATGAGTCATGTATGTTGTCTTACAACTTTAAAGATCCAACCGATACCAAGTGGATTCGTTCTGAAAGTATGATTCACTATATCCAAGGTTTTGAAGAACTAAGAACCAATCTCATAACGACAGTTTAATATCAAGATTGGGTCAAAGAAAGAACTGATCAAACAAGCACTGTTCTTGCTGAACTTAGGAATCTAATTGAATAACTTGAAAAACAGGAAGTGGTTGCAGACAAGGCTCAAATGCAGAAAAACCCCGGGACCTAGTCCATATTTGAAGACCACACTGTATTAAGCCGCTACAGACACTAGCCTAATACAAGTGTACTTCGGACTGGAATGTGGTTGAGCCCTAACCAAGTCTCACACCGATTAAGGTACAGTTGCGTTCCTTACACCTCTAGAACCACGCCGGATTATTTGCACTTGATTCCCTTAGATGATCTCACCTACAACTTAGAGTTGCTACGACCCAAAGTCGAAGATTTATAAAAAAAATCTGTCTCCCACATATAAGTCTATTCTGATAGATAAATATGTCTCCCACAGAAGTACCTATGAAGTTTTTCTTTTGATAAATCAAGGTGAACAGGAACCAATTGATAATGCGGTCTTATACTCCCAAAGAGCATCCTAGAAATATCAATGACCTTGCAATAACTTAACTATATGGTAGTAGAAGAAGTTACCGTGGAAGTATAAAGAATGAGACGAAGAGCTTTGTGATTACTTTTTATATCTTACCTATCGAAGATAAATCTCGAGAAAATTTTAGAGAAGATAGTACTCAGTCTGATAGAACAAGTAAGATCAGAATACGCAACTACATAGAAAATAGTTGGATCTGGCTTCACGAATCCCAAATGAAGTCTCCAATTCGTTAACCTATAATGGTTTCGGAAAAACCTAGGTTAAATAGAACCGACTCTAGTCGCAACTAGGACACAAGAAAGTGTCGGGATTAGGTTTTCCAGTTTCTAGAGTTCTCCTTGTATAGTATTTCAAATCAGGGTTTATTTTTAATCAAAGCTAAGATAGCTTAGTAACAAATCATTCAATATTCACCGTTAGATGAAATCCTGATTTAAGATTCAAGCTAAGTCTGATTAAAACCAAAGCAATATCTCTCCACCGTTAGATGGTCTTAGCTTGTTACACACAAATGAAATATACCTTCATTTAGATATGGATAACCGTACCTAAACGTGTATATTGAGTTGGCTCAATAACAGTTAACCGAAGTTTGCCATATGAACACTTTTTTCTTAACCACATTCATCTGACACATCTAAATAAACTTTGATGATCAATCAATCATGAAGGATATTAAAATGAATCTAATTGTGTTTCAAATAGAGTTGTTCAATTATTCACTATCTCATAGAAATATATATGAGCCAAATGAAACAAAATCAGATTGGTTCGTAAGAGTCAATTCATGAACATTAAGCCACGGTTTGCAAAGATTGCTTTCCTTAATTCATAAATGTATTTGTTCATGAGTATGAAAAACATACTTAAACGATTTTAGAACTTTAACCAGTAAGTTTGCAAACATGTAAGAAAACTATAGTTTCCAGACTTTGGTCTTGTCCAGCCGTTTACAAATGGATGTGCAAACAGCCGTCTCGGACCTAACTCAGGTAGAACCGTTCGCATACTTGTAGTTGAAGGAAATCCTACAACACACCCCTTGTAATAATTTGTAGATCTAAACATAAAAATGATGATAAGAATGCTAAAATTGTAAAAAGACACAAGGTTTACGTGGTTCGATCAATTTGATCTACATCCACGGGGTTAGGTTTTACTATGATTATTTGTAATTATATCTTGATTACATGGAGACTCCATTAATGAGTATTTGGAGATCTAGGTTCTTGAAGGAGGAAGAAGAAGGAGATAATAATAATACAACCAATTCTACTTTCTCTCTCTACAGAATGTATCCTCTCCTAAAGTGTGTCTCTCTTTCTGATTATCTATCTTCTTTCTCTCTCTTGCCTTTGTCTTTATATAGGTGTTTACATAGTGGATGACAGCTAATGTACAACTAACATTTCCCCTAATTTCGGATCTAGCTCGCGGTATTTTCGCAAGCTTACAAATGTAACATTCGCCACATTCCTAATTTTCACAAGATCATCACACTTTTCTCATGTTTAAGTTGATGTCATCTGTTATGTCGTTTCTGAAATCATCCTGCGATGTCTTCGCGATGTGTTGTTAATAATTTCGCAAGCATATTCTTCTGTGCGAGATTCTGATCCTACATCTTGCCTCTTTTTTCTTGAATATTTCTTGAAAAGCGATCTTTAAGAAAAATCCACCTTGTTGTAGTTGTTGGAGGAACGAGCGAAAGAATATTGGACTTGAAAAGTACGTACTTGCCTCTATTCTTTTGTGAAGTTCTGGAACGTTGCGAAGTAAATAAGAAGTATCAAACCTTGAAGTATGCGAAGTATGAAGTATCCTTGATGAAGTATAAAATGTACTTAATCCTCGAAATATAAGAAGAACTCTGCGAAGTAAATAAGAAGTATCTGTCCTTGAATAATAAGTATTGCCTCTATTCGTGCGAAATTATTACTCCATTTTTGGTGAGGATTCTTATTGTTCATTAGCGAACGTCCACTTTGGGAATGATTCTTGCCGAGGAGATAAATAACATAAAATGTTTTCTTCGTATTCCATAGTTTCCTTTGTTCTTTATCTATGAGGGTAGAATCCTTGAGAAAATGTTGAATGTGCGAATTGTTTCCTTATTCTTATCTTTGCCTCTGTCTCATGTTTTGTTCTCATGCAATAGTATAATATCTTCAAGTTGCTTATAATTGTGCGAAATAATTGAACGAGATAATCACATCATTCGGAAGAATCATATTCTGCGAAATTATGACACATTCTACGAAATTTTGAATCATTCTGCGAAATTCTGAATCATTCTGTGAAGTTCTGAATAATCTTGAATAATTCTACTAAATTCTGCAATATTATTCCGTACAGTTTTGTAAAGTACTTATGCGAATATAATGCTTATGTGATGATTATGTTATGAAATGTGTATGCGATGTTTATGCCATGAAATGCTTATGCAATGCTTTTATGATGCGAGTATGATGCTTGTATGATGAGAATGCTTATCTATTGCAATGTATAGTTAATTTTTGTGTTACTTAGCTCATTTTGCCGTCTAAAATTGATGTAGCTCTAAATTTCTTCCATTCTTCATTTCTCTTCCTTTTTCTTTAGTGTATGCATTCTTCTTCGTGTAGGTATTGTTCTTCACAAGTTCTTACTTGTTTTTCATCTTCCCTCTTTCCTGAATTATTAGTATCTCATAACATTATGATCATAATATCAAGTCTTCAGCATTTTCACTGCCTCAGTTTCATTTCCATGTACATATTCGCAAGCTTGTTTGCTTACATATAATCATTCTCGCAAGCTTACTTGCTTACTCATTTTCTTATGTGATCTTATTTTTCCTTCCTAGTTAAAGGTCTTATTTTTCCACCTCTTGTCATTGCGACAAAATCGCAGGACGTCTTTGCACTTTCATGCAAAAACCCATTGATCTTGCCTTATCTTTTTCTTTTGTATTATTGCCTCTTCAGGATTGTTGCGAAAATATGACAGGCTTAAATATTCTTGCAAAAATAAAGCCCCATGACATTGCCGTCTTGCGACGAAATCGCAGGACGTCTTCACACTTTCATGTAATGACCCATTGATCTCGTCTTATCTTTTTCTCTAGTATTATTGCCTCTTCAGTATTTTCGCACAAATATGACAAGTCTTGATACTCTTGCGAGTAAAAAGCCTCATGACATGTGCGTCTTAAGACACTTATCAGCTCCCTAATGGAGGTTGCCTCCCTTATCCCCCCCCCCCCCCGGTTTCCCCTTCAAGGAGGCGTACTTCTACCATACAAGGTTAGATCCTCCCATCCGGTCTTAACAACAACCAGTTTTTTTCGCAGCCTCTTGTACCTTTTACCTATAGGGCTTATGGTTACGAGACTGCACCCTAAGTGGGGTTTTCTTCGGGCCGAGTGCAGTATAAGCCAAGACTTGTCAAGAATGGCAAGGTACGCTCCAGACGCCCCTGGCACTCTTGACTCAACCGTGTACCTCAGCTCCTTGATCAGATTTCGCACTCCTTGGGAGAGTCCTTATTAGCTTAGTCGCCCAACCTAAGTCATATGCTTAAGCTGAGAATCCAAGGTGCCTCTCCCGGATGGGCTTTATTGACCCCAAATCTCCATGACTCAGGTTCCGGGACGGTGTAACCTTTCCCTGAGCCATGGAACAGGTACCCCCTTATATGACGTACTTTAGGTCTTACATTTGCCTCTTGCGAAATTTTATTCACGAACTAGGGTGTACGCCATAAAGGTTCGCCCCTATCTGCGAAATTTTCGTGTCTCTTTGTTTCTGCGAAATGTTCGCGTTTCTTTATTCTCTCATTCATCTTTTCATTTTTGTCATCTCTTTCATTCATTCTTTCATTTCTGTCATCTCTTTCATCCACTCTTTCATTCTCATAATATCATATCATTTGAAGCAAAATAAATATTCAAGAGAAATTCTAATACATTATAATTCTGAAATCTTTGTAATTGTGAAATCTTTGTAATTCTGCGATTGTTTCGCATTTTGTAAATCAAATCAAAAATATTTTTATTCTCTGCAAAATAAATATTTTAGAGAAACATATAAATTGAATTTTCTCAGTTTTCTTTAATTTTGAAATCTCGCAGTCTTTGTAATTTTGAAGTCTTTGTAATGTTGAAATCTTAGTAATCTTTATAATCTTTGAGATCTTGAAATCTTTGTAATCGTGCGATTGAATCGCTTTTTGTAAATCAAATCAAAAATCTTTTTATTTGTACTTAGTATAAAGTAAAATGTTCAAGGAAGTGGTACTTATCTTTCATGTGAGTCGATGTTGTTGTCAAAGAAGTGAATAAATGCCTTGAAATGTATGAATTTGGCGCAGCAAAATGAAATGTGAGAAGTGAAACTTGAACCCTTGACCTACTTCTTGGATTTTCTCGCACCATACCAACTGTGCTAAGCCTTTCTTGCGAAGTAATCAAAGTTCTTGCGAACTAATCAAATTCCAACTGTGTCAGAGGCACTTCTGTATAAATTTCGCGTAACAAAAATAATCATGCGAGAAGCAAGAATTGATCTCGCGACCTGCTTCTTGCATTCATGCCTCGTGACCAATTGTGCAAGCTTATTCTTTACGAAATATCTCTGCGAAATTATCATCAACTCTCTTCTGTGCGAAATAATCAAAGAAATATATGTGCGAAAAAATACGCTTGTGTTGGGACTTGATCAGACGACCATGAACTCATTAACTTCGCAGATGACCAATTGTGCTTCCTCTTGTTTGCGAAATAATGAAACAATATTGCAAAATTATCATTTTTCGCTCTCTGTAAAAAAGAATAAAACTATGTTCGCAGGCGAATTCGAACTTGCGACCACGAACGCACATACTGCTCTCTGGACCAATTGTGCAAGGACCTCTCTGCGAAATTAACGCATAACTTTTTTCCTTATTCTTTTATTCTCCCATGCAAATGAGAAGAAAATGAAAAATATGTGTCTCTGCGAATTCGAACCCGTGACATATTTATTGTTCGCTCAACCTTGAACCATCTGTGCGAATTTCTGTTTGTGATAGAAATTGCAGCATCTGCCTCTTATCTTTTCTTCGTCCTTCCTTAACTTCTTTCACATTTGCCTTCATCTCCTGAACATGAAAATCTTCCATTGAAACTTCCATTTTTTCCTTAAATTTCACCATAACAACTAATTTTTTTCTCTCCCTCTTTTCATGTCTTTGAATTATTGATGATGTTTACTTCCTGAAAGTGTGATTTCTTCCATAAAATTTCCATTTTCGAACCTAAACTTTGTAGATCTAGAAAAATATGAACAGTAGCTAATCTTCATGAAAATTTCTTGATCCAACAAGTTGCAGGAAGGATAAATCCTTTACTCGTTCCCTGTTTCTAGCGCCAAAAATGTAGTTGCAGGAAATCCTACAACACACCCCTTGTAATAATTTGTAGATCTAAACATAAAAATGATGATAAGAATGCTAAAATTGTAAAGAGACACAAGATTTACGTGGTTCGATCAATTTGATCTACATCCACGGGGTTAGGTTTTACTATGATTGTAGAAATTACATACGAATTACAATTGAGACTCCATTAATGAGTATTTGGAGCTCTCTGGGGAAGAAGAAAGAAGAAGATAATAATACAAATTTTTTTCTCTCTCTCTCTCTCTACAAATGTGTCCTCCCTAAAGTGTCTCTCTCCTTTTTCTTTTTAATTATCCTCCTTTCTCTCTCTTGCCTTTCTCTTTATATAGGTATTTACATAATGGATGACATCTCATATGTAGTGGATTACAGCTCATATTATCTCAGGCTCTCGCTACGTTCTCTCAGGCTCTTGATACATTCTCGCGAGATCTTACTATTGTGCGATATTTGGATCCTACAGTTCGCAGGCGAATTCGAACTTGCGACCACGAACGCACATACTGCTCTCTGGACCAATTGTGCAAGGACCTCTCTGCGAAATTAACGCATAACTTTTTTCCTTATTCTTTTATTCTCCCATGCAAATGAGAAGAAAATGAAAAATATGTGTCTCTGCGAATTCGAACCCGTGACCTATTTATTGTTCGCTTAGCCTTGAACCATCTGTGCAAATTTCTATTTGTGATAGAAATTGCAGCATCTGCCTCTTATCTTTTCTTCGTCCTTCCTTAACTTCTTTCACATTTGCCTTCATCTCCTGAACATGAAAATCTTCCACTGAAACTTCCATTTTTTCCTTAAATTTCACCACAACAACTAATTTTTTCTCTCACTCTTTTCATGTCTTTGAATTGTTGATGATGTTTACTCCCTGAAAGTGTGATTTCTTCTATAAAATTTCCATTTTTGAACCTAAACTTTGTAAATCTAGAAAAATATGAACAATAGCTAATCTTCATGGAAATTTTTTGAACTAACAAGCTACAGGAGGGATAAATCCTTTACTCCTCCCTGTTTTTAGCGCCAAAAATGTAGTTGCAGGAAATCCTACAACACACCCCTTGTAATAATTTGTAGATCTAAACATAAAAATGATGATAAGAATGCTAAAATTGTAAAGAGACACAAGGTTTACGTGGTTCGATCAATTTGATCTACATCCACGGGGTTAGGTTTTACTATGATTATTTGTAATTACATCTTGATTACATGAAGACTCCATTAATGAGTATTTGGAGCTCTAGGTTCTTGAAGGAGGAAGAATAAGGAGATAATAATAATACAACCAATTCTACTTTCTCTCTCTACATAATGTATCCTCTCCTAAAGTGTGTCTCTCTTTCTGATTATCTATCTCCTTTCTCTCTCTTGCCTTTCTCTTTATATAGGTGTTTACATAGTGGATGACAGCTAATGTACAGCTAACATTTCCCCTAATTTCGGATCTGGCTTGCGGTATTTTCGCAAGCTTACAAATGTAACATTCGCAACATTCCTAATTTTCGCAAGATCATCACACTTTTCTCATGTTTAAGTTGATGTCATCTGTTATGTCGTTTCTGAAATCATCCTGCGATGTCTTCGCGATGTGTTGTTAATAAGTTCGCAAGCATATTCTTCTGTGCGAGATTCTGATTCTATAATACTAGTATGCAAACAAGGTTCCCGGTGTTTATGGGTGAAAACTGTTTCTTCTGTTTTTGGTAATTTGGGGTGTGTTGATGAGAAACGAATCTAAACCCTAAACAAATGCACTGCACGGGAGTGCTTTTGATTCGAGAGATCAATTTATACAATTCTGGCCTAAACCAAGAAATGGTCGTTCCATACTTGCTTCGATCACAAAGTGAAGGAGAAGGGGTTGATCTTAGGGAGGGAAGAGAAGAAGGTGTTGAGATTGTGAAGGTGTTGGTTGTTTATGACTTGTATCAGAATGTTGAACTGGCTTGCACAATGTAAGCTATCAGTTCTGGGTGTTTTCTGGAGACTGTAACAACACTTGGTTTCTCTCCGTCTGTGTTGTTTAGAAATAGGTGAAGGACCTATTTATACAAGTCATTGAGCGCAACCCTCATCTCGTAGGAAGTGGAGGAGGTGAAGTGATGGATTAGTAGGGTCGTGTAGGAGTGGTGATTGTCACACGATCACACTATTTCCCACTTCCCTCATCATTATTAACCGTCCACATTTTCCTGACACGTTCTTGTAATGGCACGTTGCACGCTGCACGCTGTAAACCGCCAGACTAATACCCCAGTAAGTATCCCCCAGTTCATGCTTGATGTCTCGAATGAGCGGATCGTGGGACCCACCACAGGAAATAGCATACGGTGCTAATTTATTTAAGGAGTTGGTATTCGTGAAATATCGTGTATGCTCGATGCATGTAATGCATCAAAAACAATCAATATGTATGAATCATCGTTGTTTTAAAGCTTAACCGAATAGGTCGCGGATTAAGCGTCTTAAAATAGCATCAAGTCCAACCATCTTCGAGTTATCGTTTGGAGGCCGCATGGGCGAGCCACCCCCTGGTCGATCACTCCATGTGGAAGATAGGCGGACGGTGATCACCGAGGTGCTTCATTGGTCGTCTAGATTTTAACCTGGGTTGTCCGTCCAAGTTGGAAAAGTTGGACGGACGAGATGGTTTACGGAATATATCTACGATTGTTGATGGAATTTTAGGGTTTTTAAGAGGTGCGCAAGCATCCCTCTTTGGGTTGATCGAATTCAAGCATGGGCATTGCTTTTGGTGGGACCGATCGGTCACGCATGGAGGCGGTCCGTTATTATACACGTTTATACCTCTCAGTCCCACGAAGGCTTGATCTAGGTCACTCAAATTGACTGGCAAATATGAGTGTTCGTGATCGATTTGCGATAGAAATCCATTGCCGCAAAGGATTTGGAAGCCGCGTGACATGCCACTTTCGGGCGTGCGTTTCGAGACACTCGGCCATGGTTCGCCTAGGCCGGCCGGTCACACGCACAGATGGGCCCACGGTGATCACGTCGACATCCTTGGGACCTCTTGAGTATATATGTACACCCTCCGTTTAGGCTGGCGAAGATGGATGAACGCGATCGAACTATGACAGATATGCATCGCCGCAAACCCTAATTAGGGTTTTTAAACGGTCACGCACGCGTGACTTTGGACAAACGGTTTGGCAAGCCATGCTTCTCCTTTGGAGAGACCGACCATGTGGGGCCCACGTTGGCCTGACAGTGAACATATGTGCACCTTCTTGATGGTCCTAGACGCGATCTAAGCCATCAAAATATGCTAGCTAAGTTGGATGGTCGTGATCGTTTTAAGACATTAGTGGAATTTCCGCGACCTTTTAAAGCATCACGCCAGCTATGCTTCGAGCAAACATTTCATTACTCCAGGCCTTCGCCGTGAGAAAACCAATCGGGTAGGGGAGAAGTGGGCCCGCCAACGTGGGTGTTGACGCTTCTCTGATCATTCATGGGATGATCTAATCCGTACAACCACGCTTGCGAAGTTGGACGGTTGCGATGGTTTTAAGACTGCCCTGGACAATCTATGTTCGATCGAACCTCTACAAAGCAGTATGGCCACCCTACTTAGGGTTGGCGTTTGACGTTGCTGGGAGGTGTTCGTGTGATGTTCGACCGGCTAGGGCAAAAGTGGGCCCGCCGGTGGTCATCACGTCAATCGCCCATTCTTGCCAAGTTTTGGCTAGGCTTGTTAAATTGCGCGGCCAACTTGTGTGGCCGCGATCGTTTCTGAGACTGATATGGACAGTCCAGATTTTCTTTAAGGAAATTAAATACGTTCGATCGAGCTGAAAGCGCATCGATTCGAAATTCTCTTTTGTCAGAGAGTGATGTATCTTGTACGGGTATTTCGTACATGTCTCAAAATTTGCACTTGGAGATTCATGTTACTCTGCTGAGAGTGAACACTCAGTCGTCATGTCATGCTAACAATGAGAGTTCGGCGAAGAACAACACAGGAAATACTAGGCAAATCATGCATTAATTAATAACGCTAAAATTCACATAATAATTGGGATTGTTGCTGCATGCACCATTCTGGGTGAATTTCGTGTATTTATTGAATTACTTCGAATAAATAAAGTGAAGAGGTACCCATCACTTATCAAACGGCTTTACCCTTTGCAGAATGTCAGCGCACTAAATTTGGTTTTACAATTTTAGTCCTGAACTAAAATCCACCATCAACATTAAGTCCCCTGCCTAGCACATAATGGTTGCACTATTGTGGGGTAGGCATTAGATGGTGACGTATACAACGTAAGAGATCGAGATAAAGGACGTTTACCTGGATGATCTATGACCGACCGCGTTGGCAATCATCCATGTGGTACGCCGTGTGTGACCATGAGCTTTGGTGGGACCGGTTTCCTCCTTTGAGTGTTTGAGCCAAGAAGGGAATCCCTCTTCTATTAGAATTCCTCAATTACTCGTATATAAAAGGGTGCTAACCCTTATATTTTTCTTATTTATTCCTCTTTTTTTTTCGCTCGACCAGCTCCATCACGACTTTCTATTGTCGCAGCCGAGTCTCGCAGTTGCTGCCGGACCTTTGCCGCCGACGTACCGCCGCCAGTCGTGCTCCGCCGTTCGTCCGCCGACGAGGAGCTAAGTGCTTCACCGTCTCTCTTTGTTCTAACATTTCTATTTTATTTTTTTGTGGATGTAAACCCTAGTTCTTAGGTAAATCTCTTTTACTCTTGAGAAAACCATCCTGTTGTAGATGAAACTTCTTTGCGAGACATATCATGATTAATTCCACCAACGAAATTGATAGCAAAGCCGTCGATATTGCTAGGATTGCTTAGTAAAACAAGCCATGAATCCTATGAATATACTGTTTTTGCTCCTTTTTCATCGTTGCATGCAAAACCTAGCCTTAGGTTGTAATTTGATAAAACCCTGGCTTAGACTTCGTAGACACAACCCCATGGATAAACTCGTTCGCTCCTCCGCCCGTAGAAAAATTGCGCCACAATTACTTGTCCCCTTGCGCAGCTTGCATGCCAAACAAACGTGGGTCCCACCGTATTCATGTTTCGATCAAACGTGGGGCCACCATGTGCCTGCTTCGCTCAAGAATGGGCCCGTCGTGCGCCTGCTTAGCTCGAATGTGAACGTGGGCTTGCTGTGTACATGCTCTTCCACAACGAAGGGAGTATGCTTCACTGGCCGTGGGCACATACTCCACGAAAATATTTTTTTTATATCAGCTCTAACTATTAACACCCATATTATGTGATTTCTCCCTACAAAGTAGTGACTCTTTTTCCATTTCACTCCATTGAAGTTATTGAAAATGAACAAAGAGGCTCTTGTTAAGATGTTACCTGGGGATAATGTTGTTGTCAAGTCGATAGGTGTCAACAACTCCAAAGACATGCCGAATATAGATGATGAGTTTTTTACTGTGCCTTTTCCAAACGTTAGAACTCATCCAGGTCATAAGTGGACCCTGCTCACTGGCTCGGAAAATGAAGAGGCTACTCCGTCCGCTTCTCCAGCATATGTGATGAGATTCTTTCTTCGGAAGAATGAATATCCACCTTCTCCTATTGATTTCAGGGTTTGTCATACTCCAGTGAACTCTTATGAAGGATGGATGAGGCGTCTGTTGGGCAATGAGCGTATCAAAGATAACTTGACCAAAGCGCGGATCATCGAGGCTATTATGGCGTCTGCAACTCTTCACATTAAGAAAGACACTGCTGTTTTGATTACCTTCATTTCTCGATGGCGCCCTTCCACGCACACAGCCGTATGCAGATGGGGAGAAATGACCATTACCTTGGAAAGTGTGGCCGTGTTGATGAATCTTCCTATTGCTTAAAGTTTCCATTATAAGCTATCTGCTGCAGAAAGCGTCATCCTCGATGTTATACTTCAGAAGGCAGGAGAGTATGAACAACAGAAAAAGGACGCGAAATGTTTTTACACTTGGTGGGTGTCTGAGTGGTCTCCCGCAAAACCAAATCCGGGTCACGCACTGGATGATGAACTCAGCGCAGTTGCGTTTCTGTCTTTGTGGCTGTCTAGGGACATCTTTGATGACGGTTCTGGGAAGAAGACTATAAGAGAGGATCTCTTCATGTTTGCTATAAAGTTGGCGAAAGGTGTGGTCCTCCCTTTGGGCGCCTTATTCCTTGGATCACTGTATTCTCATCTGGATGCTTTGGCGGTAGACATGCATGTTTCCAACGGATATAAAAAAGTGGAATCGCATATTCATGTTGCTTTTCTTCAGGCGTGCCTGTGGGAATATTTCAAAGGTTACGCCATTGTATCTGCAACTTCGTTTTCTGGTTTGTATGGCGGCTCGAGGATACTCCGCTGGCAGAACAGACGTCCAAAACCCGGGTTGAGATTTGTGGATTTTATCGATAACGTGTACGCCATAGATTTCCGTCCATGGGGACCGGTCCATTCTTCCGTGGTTCAACCGGAAACTTTCACTACTGCCCCTGACATTGTGTTGCACACTGAGGGAAAAACCATGAATCTTGGAGAAATCATTTTCCAGCAAAGCTGCATGCCAGGATATATTCCATCTTTCTTTGATGAACTCCTTACTGTGGTTCCTTACAATATTGACAGGGCCGCTCGCCAGATGGGATTTGACCAGGGCATTCCATTCCGTCGTCCGCCAATGCCTTCAAAGGATCTCGTTCCATCTGTTCTCAATGCTGACATCTTCACATCAGGGCAGAGCCTTCCATTCTTGCCTCTTGGAAGAAGGCCAGCTGCGAATGGTGGGTATAAGCGTTTTTGGCAAGGAGAGTTGTTAGCTTTTCAAAAGTTCTCGGAAGAAATTGCGACAGTTCCCCGCGGCGAGCCATCCTTCGAAATTTTGAAGCAGCACAAACGATTGAAGCCGCTTCCGGGTAAACGAACCAGGGCTAGCACTACTGATGACTGCAGTTCCCAGGATGCAGGAGTGAGGTATAAGAAGTAGGCGTGTGGTCCTGTGGTCTTCAATTCCTCTCATATGCATGTACTTTGAACTTCTTCCTTTTGATCATCCCATTTTATTTATCTCAGGAAATCCTCGCTGAATGTGCTCCTTATTCAGGGTCTCAGGAAGGAAAATGCTTTTAAAATGCTGGCGCGTAGTCATGACGCAACTTTAGAGAAATACGGCGATGCCGAACCTGCTTTACGGAAGTCTGGCGATGCTGGACCTGCTTTAGAGAAGTCTGGCGATGTTGTACCTGCTTTAGAGAAGTCTGGCGATACTGATCCTCTTGAAGGTGATGACAAGGATGATGCAAAGTCGGTTGGCGATGAAGGAAGTGTCTTCCAGAGTGTCAAGGAGTCTGATCGTCTCAGTGAACTTGTGGATGGAACCGTGGCATAAATCAACCTTCAGGGTGAAACGAACGACGCGGGGAATGTCGGAGAGGCTACATCCATGATTGAAGAGGTGCTTCCCTCTGAAAAATCTTCCGCAGCTAACAAAGCGATGGTGATGCATCCTGTCCCTGGAGCTGTCTTCGATCCTCCTTTCGATACTCCTTACTCAAATCATGTGCTGGTTGGAGGATTTAGCGTGCCGGATAAGTATGAGGAGTTATACACCAAAATATGGAGAAAACATGGTCATATTGCCACTTCCAGAAAACTTAAGAGTCGCTTCGTATTGGATAAACGTGTTGAAGAAGCTCTATCCACTATCTACGGCATGAGCGTTGTGACTGGGCGCACGGTTTCTGAAGAGATAATTTCAAACTGGGAGTTCCACCCGGACATGTTTATGCAGTATGAGTTCAACGCTTCTTGGTTCTACGAAGGATTCTCTGAAATTGAAAAGCTCCAGAAGCTGCAAGGTGAGATGTGTGAAGTTCCCTCCGCATACTGCATTGCTCGCCAGGAAGAAGAGATCGAAAAGTTGTCTAAGGAGCTGAAGCTGAAGCAGGCCGCTCTCCAGAATATGAAAGTTGCTTTCTCCCAGAAGAAAGAGTTGCTGCTGAAGGACTTCCCTTGAATGCTTTACATCTATATAGTCATGTTTTTCCCTTCTTAGGTGGTTTGAGTGATGTGAGGAAATCCTTTCGCATCTTGATTTTGGGTCTTGAATTAATAGGTGGTTGAATTTTGAATTGGTTTATTTTGAGATAGTTTTGAACGGAATTTGCATTCTGGTTACGAATAATGTGGTTATCCTAACGATATTATACATGTCTTATGGAATTGCAAATATCGTGTGAAAAGGGAAAACATAAAAGGGGAAAGATAAGCACGATGTCTAAGGTAATTTGCATCATTGAACCTTTTTCTCAGTATGGGACGCCAAGTCCCCAGTAGATTCTAAAACTATATTTCTCGTAAAATTGTTTAACAGAACTTACTTGCTCATCGAAATTCCATTTGCATGAAACTAGATCTTCCCAAATGCCCACTTCAAGAAAGCCGTACGAACTAATCTTCGGAGAGAGAAAAAAATTCTTGTGAATTAAGCTTCTTCTAGTCAATGCGTTTCAGGGCGTTGCATTCACTGGTAGGGTGATGAAGAAACCGTTGATAGTGACAATATCTCGGATCTATTATTTCTTAATCAGTCGGTTGACGCCACACAGGAGGCAGCTGCACCTCTCCGTTTCGCACCCATGCCTCCAACAAATCCAAGATTTTCTTCATCGAGAACGGGAAATGCGGGTATCTTGAGTCTGGCTTTTTTTGCGCTAACGGACGTCGTGACGTCTCCCGTTGGCTTTGATGTGAAGCACGCTTCAGAGATGGAGTTGGAAAAACATCATGTGTTAGCATACCTGCAGCCCGCTTAGCTGGGCGGCTTTACCGAAACGCAGAAAGCATCGTATTGGCGATAACGTCACTGCTGGGTGAATGAGTTGAACGCTCTCAGCCCCTGTATTCACGTGCTCCTTGATTGATTTCTCCTTCCTCAAGCATTTCTTCACTTGGATGAAAAGTCGTTGCAGATTGGGCCGCCTTCTGAACTTCGGCAAGGGTTTTGAGATATAGATCTTCCAGCAAGGCTTCGTAAGCCGCAGGCTCCTTTTCTTTATCCGGCAAATGTTGTGGCATCTCCGATAAGTATTTTCCTCTGTGGAATTTTCTTGAGTATTTGTTGCCAGCTGGATCATGATGTTCGTCTCTCCTTAGTCCCCCGTGGCTATGCGTTCTTTCTGCATCTCCGCTGGTAAAGTCATAGCTTCCAGATAAGGATCCAACGTTTTTTACATCAGCGTTTGAGATACTCCTTGGGTAAACGCTTGCCGAGCCTTCTTGTAATTGAACTGCTATATTGTTTAAAAGGCGGAATGTCTCGCTTTTCCTTCTAGCAATACCGACTTGATTTGCTAGAATATCCTCCAGCATCCTAGCCACACTCCCCATGATGTCTGATTATCTATGACTTCCGAAGAATCTAGCGGGCGAGGATACATCGTGAGATGAAAGCTGGGATTGGTGAAAAATGAATATGTTAATGATTGAATTGGACCTAAGATCTATCCCTTCAAAATTGAGAAGGCTAGAATGAATATTGAGAATCCAATTTTGCAACCGAGAGATTAATCTCCCACTGTGGTCGCCAATTGTTTATGGGTGAAAGCTGTTTCTGCTGTTTTTGGTAATTTGGGGTGTGTTGATGAGAAACGAATCTAAACCCTAAACAAATGCACTGCATGGGAATGCTTTTGATTCGAGAGATCAATCTATACAATTCTGGCCTAAACCAAGAAATGGCTGTTCCAGACTTGCTTCGGTCACAAAGTGAAGGAGAAGGGGTTGATCTTAGGGAGGGAAGCGAAGAAGGTGTTTAGATTGTGAAGGTGTTGGTTGTTTATGACTTGTATCAGAATGTTGAACTGGCTTGCACAATGTAAGCTATCAGTTCTGAGTGTTCTCTGGTTACTGTAACAACACTTGGTTTCTCTCCGTCTGTGTTGTTTAGAAATAGGTGAAGGACCTATTTATACAAGTCATTGAGCGGAACCCTCATCTCGTAGGAAGTGGAGGAGGTGAAGTGATGGAGTAGTGGGGCCGTGTAGGAGTAGTGATTATCACACGATCACACCTTTTCCCACTTCCCTCATCACTGTTAACCGTCCACCTTTTCCTGACACCTTCTTGTAATGGCGCGTTGCATGCTGCACGTTGTAAACCGCCAGACCAATACCTCAGTAAGTATCCCCCAGTTTGTGACATGCTTGATGTCTCAAATGAGAGGATAGTGGGACCCACCGCAAGAAATAGCATACGGTGTTAAGTTATTTAAGGAGTTGGTATTCGTGAAATATCGTGTATGCTCGATGCATGTAATGCATCGAAAACAATCAATATGTATGAATCATCGTTGTTTTAAAGATTAACCGAATAAGTCGCGGATTAAGCGTCTTAAAATAGCATCACGTCCAACCATCTTCGAGTGATCGTTTAGAGGCCGCATGGGCGAGCCACCCCTGGTCGATCACTCCCTGTGGAAGAGAGGCGGACGGTGATCACCGAGGTGCTTCATTGGTCGTCTAGCTTTTAACCTGGGTTGTCCGTCCAAGCTGGCAAAGTTGGACGGACGAGATGGTTTACGGCATATATCTACGACCGTTGATGGAATTTTAGGGTTTTTAAGAGGTGCGCACGCATCCTCTTTGGGTTGATCGAATTCAAGCATGGGCATTACTTTTGATGGGACCGATCGGTCACGCATGGAGGCGGTCCGTTATTGTGCACGTCTATACCTCTCAGTCTCACGAAGGCTTGATCTAGGCCACTCAAATTGACTGGCAAAGATGAGTGGTCGTGATCGATTTGCGACAGAAATCCATTACCGCAAAGGATTTGGAAGCCGCGTGACATGCCACCTTCGGGCATGCGTTTCGAGACACTTTGTGATCTTAACACATGGATGAGTTAAAGTGCCATATTAAGGGAAGGTGTGTTCAGGCCTCAAAGCATATATGTCATCTATGAAAAGATGTAATCCTTCTAACCCGATGTAGCAGCACAAAGTCAAAACAAGTCTCTGAAGAAACCATTCTACGATATGGTCCTGATAATTGCAAACAAATATGGCCGATGCAGCACCAAAAGGAAAAAGAGAAAGAATGAAATAGAAAGGACAGACAAAAAACTTAACATAAATTCATGAAAGTAGCCAGAACAACCCTAACATAACTCATGTTCAGTGTAAGCTAAGAAATCCTACTAATTTAAAGAAACGTAATACAATCATGAAAGTTTCAGTCTTCAAAGTAGTCTTCATGTTTCTAAGTTTCTCAATCAAGGAAGGATACTCACTGTAAGCTTGGTTGCTTGTCAAACAATACAACACATAAAGGCCTAAGAATTCCTTTAAGACCCTTTATCCCTTCAACCTATATGTATCCAAAAGATAAAAAGTAATACCTAGATACTGCATCTTTTGTTACAAACACCAGTCCCCTAGGTTCAGCAACACATGGTCCATAGTGACATAAACATTGGGAATTACTGTTAACTATTTGTTTTTGACGTACCTGGATGGAAGATCCAATAATGGTAAATTCTGACTTTGGCCCATTCAACTCTTTTGCTAACCATTCCCACTGTGAGTTTCCCGAAATACTTCCGTCACTTGACAATGGATCTCTGTGGTATCGGGTGTCTAGCATAATCACCTGAAGAAATCAGTAACCACAAACTGAATTTTAGCTGCTGTTATCTTTCCCCATAATATCCTACAAAATTCTGATAAATGCTCTGTAATAGTAAAGCATAAATATGCTGCAGCAAGGCAATTTAAAGGGTAAATAGCAGCACTTGAAGGAACATATCAGTAGTGGTTAAATATTAAAGGCCACTTATAAACCTTGACTTGTTTCCCTTTAGGGCCAAACATATATGAGGCGTAGACACCAGCCTGTTTGCGCCTGCAATAACAAGCCATGATAAGCTATATTTTTATTTATTTTTGATGAAAAGACTTGCTATATTAATTAAGAAACATGAGAATGGCAATTTCCTGTTTGGAATATTTTAACTTATAAAAAGTAGAGGTCTTGTAAAGCCATGATCAGTTAAGTATATATGTCCGATCTAAAAACACATTGTGGGTAACACAAGCATACCATGTGAAAATCAGCTAATCCCATTGTCATCCTTCTGAATCAGCACTACATCCAAACTCATTTCTTCTTTAAAAAAAATGACTAAAAGAATATCCCTCACCTTGGGCTATTTTTTGGTTCATCCAAGAAATCTAACATTAGCTGTTGAGTGGTGTTTTTCCCAGTAAACTCCTTTCCAGCATCATTTAATCCATAATCATGGTCATCCCATGTGCCAATCACCTGCAAAACTCAAACTTAAGATAATGTTGTTAGAAGGCGAAACTCATGAACAAAAATAAGCAGCACATCATAGAAACTAGCATAGGGCGCAGATTTTTCACATTGAAGCACTCTGACACAGATGACCTGCATGAATAACCCAAACTAAACAAATTTGCAAGTGGGAAATTCGGAATACCTGTATTTTCTTCCTAAGACGAGAATATCCTGGATTGCTTTTCGCCAACTGATACCTGAACTGCATTTCTTCCTTAGATGCAGGGACGAACCTAGGAACATTCTTCCATGGGCCAATTGTCCTTTGCTTTCCAAATACTCTAAAGGGGCGCCTGATGTCTCCATAAATGTTGTCACCCAGCCAAATGAAAAGTTGGGGATCAAAGTCAACAATTGCATTCCAAATGGGCTGCAAAGAAACACAAGTCCTGACATTATATTAAGTAGTTCCAAAGAAAACAAAAGGATGAAAGAAAAGTATTTTGCTGCATAATGCAATGATGTGAGTACGAGTAGCAGTGACGAGCACTGATACGAAATGTTGGATACAATGAGCCACAAGTAGCCGCGACGCCGATAACGACATTGCATACGTATTTACATGTATCAGTAATGATGTTTTTCATTTTTTTAGACATATTTAGTTCCATTAGATCTACAAATTGCTGTCCAAACAAAACACACACACACAAATAATTATACTTTCGGCTTTATGTTCACTTGTTCAGACAAGGTAAGGTGAAATACCATACAAGATATACAAACAACATCGAACTTTGCCAGTACTGGCAGAAGTGTCCGCAAAATATTGGACTAAAAACTACAATGTCCTTGTAGATTAGTGTTCTCTAGAGCGAGAAATTAGATTCTTTCTGGAAAGAAAAATTTGAAACTGATAAATCATGTTTTTTGATGTTTCTATATCATTAACACAAGTTTGATTTATAATCGACTAGAAATAACCGGGGAGCTATGAATTGTGGAACAATCAGTGCACACTCAACCGAATGCATTATTCATGGCATTAGGCCTCCTAACTAAACCTCGCGGATACATACATTAGTTTATCTCAAAAACCTTCATGAACACCATAAAATACCAAGAATTCTACGGTTTACGGTTCAACAAACCAATAATCCCTTAGAGAAATTGTATAGCCCAATGTCAAAGACGAAAACTACTGTGAACACATAAATCACGAAGCCATCCACGTTTTCACAAACAATATTCGCATACAATCTAATTCTAGAATTGTACGTTGTATGTGTAAAGGGGATGATTATATCGATTCATCGACTCGAAGCCTTCGAGCTTGTCATTGTCTTGTCGAATATTATCATAAATAATGTTTGCATAAAGGAATAAACAGAGAATCAAGTATAAATGTAAAGCACATGAAGTTCAACGTTGAATGTAAGGTGCTGAAATGTAAATAAGACAAAGATTTACGTGGTTCGGCACTAAGGCCTACATCCACGGGGCTGGTGTTTCACTATGTATTGAATGATTACAAAGATAGTCGAATGACTTTAGAGTATACATAGGTCTGCAGAAGTAGGGGGATTACTTACTCTTCCTATTTCTCTCTCCTATATTCTCCTATAATTCCTCTGGATTGGTCGACCCCTTCTCTCTTAGTGGAGAGGGGTATTTATAGGGTTGGAACGCGGGTCCTACTTCTGAGGTGCCGTTGTAATCTTATCTTCTTGTGCTTTGTGCCCATTACGCAGAAGTCTTCGGCATATGTTGCGGCCTGAGCTTGAATACGAAGGATTATCCTCGCCTCTTCCACGAGTTGATTGACACGTGTATATCTCTTTGGTATTTAATGCGGGTAGATGGATGTCTGCTCGTGTCAGACAAGTGTCTCTTTGTCTGGTCACATCTGTGTCAGTCAAACTTACTCTCAGCCGTTGATCTGGGATCTTCTTGTACTTTGTGCCCATTACGCAGAGGTCTTCGGCATATGTTGCGGCCTGAGCTTGAATACGAAGGGTTATCCTCGCCTCTTCCACGAGCTGATTGACACGTGTATATCTCTTTGGTATTTAATGCGGGTAGATGGATGTCTGCTAGTGTCAGGCAAGTGTCTCTTTGTCTGGTCACATCTGTGTCAGTCAAACTTCCTCTCAGCCGTTGATCTGGGATCTTCCTCGGGGTTGGGTGTATTAACACCCAAGGGGTATTATCTGGTGCTCCTCTGAGCCATCATACCTCTGTGATCCTCTGTCCCTAACCGTCGGATCTGATGACCGGTGGCATCTTCTGATGAGATGCTTGCTATCATGTTTTGATATCTTGTTTTGCATGCCTTTCACGTGTCTCTTTCTGTACACGTGGTGGATGATGAAAGGTGTACATACAATTTGCCCCTCTTCTTCTGACTTGGGCGTATTTTGCAATTTAGAAGAAGAAAGGTCGTCCTACAAGTTTCCCACTTTGCATTAACTTTCCCCATAAATGCTCCTTGGTACGAGGAACAATTATTGTCTTCTCTAGCTTCATAAATAGGAAAGAGAATGTGAAAAAAAAAAAATTTATCCTCTTCTTGTCAGTGTTCATCCTCTTCTTGTTTTTTATTCTTGTTCTTTAGTCATTTATTATCGTCATTCTTGTGAGGAAGATAACGGCATTCAATTTTCTGTCTCTTTCGCTCTCGATTGTTGTTGCCCCTGTATCGCAGACAACTAGCTTTTGATATCTCCGATCCTCCTTTCTTCGACTGTGGTTGGTGCTTGTCGTCCTCTTCTATACAAGTATGGGGTTTTTCATTAGCTTCTCATCATTGATTTATCTATGTATCTACCCGTTTGTTTCCTGCTGTTGTATTGTTGGCTTTGTGATGAAGAACACACATGTCGAAGCATATATGCTTACCCCTGTTCTTTGTTACAAAGTCTGTGAGTCTGTATCTAAGTATTATCCCTGGAGTTGGATGGGGTATTTCTGGTTATTTTTAGTTCTTAGGGTTTTTAACGTTTATCCGGATGAACCATCAATTATGGGTTTTTTGATCTTTAGTGATCTCCTCGTATTCTTCTCTAAACTGTTTTTGTGTTTCCTTGTAGATATGTCTGATCGTCCGCGGGATCTTTACCAAACCCCGCCGTCTAGTCCGCTAAGATCCCCTCCGCGTCGAGATTCTGACAGATCTCCACTTGGGGAAGGTCCTTGCAAGTCTTCGCAATCGGATCCTCGGGGTCATAGGGTTTCATCTTCCTCTGGTGCGAAGGTTGTGCCTACTAAGAAAGGGGATGTGCCGAAGGGTCCTTCTGGATCTAGGTATGCTGTTAACCGCGCCCCTTCTCGTCCTCGTGAAGATTCTAGGAGTACGCAGGCTCCTCCTCGTGATGACTCTAGGAGTACGCGGGCTCCTCCTCCTCGTACTGAAACACTGGATGTTCCGCCCCTTCGTTCAATGGCTCCTCCTTCAGTGCCTCCGTAGAAATTTTTGCCGCCTCCTCCCGCGGTTTCTTTCAAATGGAAGTACTCCAAGGGTACTATGTCGAGAGCTGATCCGTATAAAAATCTTCCTTCTAAAAGGAAAGCTTCGGAATTGAGTCTTACTTCTGATTCCGCAGACGAAGAAGAAACTGTCTCCGTGATACGCAGCATTTCAGTTGGTAAGAAGAAAGTCACTTTCAAGCATATTGATCTTGAGATGTTCAAGGAAAAACATGAACTTCAAGCTTTTGAGGTTCACTTCTATGCCCCTGACGATGATATCACTTACGAGCTCCTTGCTAAGTATCAGTTTGACGAGTTTCATCTGTTGACTACGGTTGGATCCTTCGAGGCGGGTCTCATGTTGCCCCTATATAAGTCGAGAGACTCCTTTTATTATGACGTGTTGGCTAGTCGCGAAGGCTCTTCCACGAACACTCATAAGCGTTCCGTGTTACAACTATCTGGGTATTATCTTCGTTCACTGAAGGAATGTTCTCTGCGAAGCAAGGGAGAGACTATGATGACCTGCTATGTTCCAAATCCTGCTGAGATAGAGTGGTACACTCCTCAGAATTTTAACAGTTCTTTTGGGGATTATTTCAACAGTAGAAACCGTAAGCCGTGGAGTGTTAGTCTTCGTAATACTGCTGCTCCCCGTGGTGAAATTCGTCTTTTGAGTGAGGTGAGTGATGTCAAGCTGAAGTATGTTCCTGGTACTGAGGGATCTGCTAAATGGAAACTCTTTCCTGCTCGTGAAAGGATTAAGCGTGACCATGATTATGAATGGCATGCTACTGTTATTGAGGTAGTTGGTCCTTGGGCTTATGGTTGGATTCCGGGTCTGCGCGGTTGGCGTCCTTCTGAAAACAGCAAGCCTCGTGAAACTCCTCCTGCTCGTTATGGAGATTTCTGTCCTTGACGTCCGAATTTCGCGGGCATGAATTTTTCTTACGCTCTTGATGTCATTGATGGAGATAAGGAGGAGGGTTCTGGTGCTACCCATCCAACGAAGAGTGCTGCTGCTGCCAAGGTATAGTTTCTTCTTATATTCTCTATTCTATTTGCCCCTTTTTCCTTGCTTGAAATAATTTTCATTTTTGAAGTGAGGGAAAAAATGAGCCTTTGTGGGGATGTGTACTGGTTTGTAGGTGTAGAAGAAGAAGAAACTTGGACCCAAACAATCTTCTACTGTGGTTACCGGTGAGGCTGAGGTTTATGAGGAGGTTACGAGTCCTGTAAACGAAGGGTATGCTGAGGATGAAGAAATGTCTGATGGATAAGAGCGTACCGACACTTCTCACCCTGATGACGAAGGTGGTAATGGTGAAGAAGAAGTTGCCGCGGGTGGTGATGGTGAGTCTGAGGGCAATATTACCGTTGGTGGTACTGGCGGGGGTGGATCTGCCCCTGTTGGCGATAATATTGTTGGTGTGGGTACTCTGCCCGTTATTTCCCCTGAATTTTCTTTCGGTAGGATATATTCCGCGGGGGAATCCTTTGATGTGATGCTGCCATGGGTCTTGCCGAAGACTTCTCATTGCTTTATCCAAATGATGATTGGGATGTGCTTGGGAAAATTGGTAAAGAAGATGCCACCGGTCAGCAGGCTGAAAACGCCGGTGGTAATACTGAGGCTGGTGATGTCGAGACTTGCGCGAGTGAGGGGAGAACAGCCAAAGGGAAGTCTTCGGTTAAATCTCCTTCAGAGGATTTCCCTTACTCGCTAATGCCTGAAGGCAAAGATGTCATTTTGGCTTGGCTTAAGAAGAAAAGTCTGATGTTCGTCCCCAACCCTGCCCCAGTGGTCCCCGGTGAGAAGAATTATGACGCTTATACTCGTCAGATGATGCAAGTGTCTTCTGAAGTCCGCGTTGCTGAGATGTGGGAGAAGAATCTGAGAGCTTCAGAAGCTAACATAGTGGTTGACCCTCCCTCCTCTGTTGCTGATATGATGGCCATAACTGATGGGTATCAATACGGTTTTCCCCAGCAGCGTGTCTTAGAGGTAAGTCCTTGTACTGATTCCCTCATGATATACGAACATTGTATTCTTCGCGATATCTGATCCCTTGGGTATAATAATGTTTGTCGTTTGTGACATAGATGATGAGGAGCGAACATTGTAACCATGTTTTATACCAATTCTTTAAAGCAAAGTCTTTAAAGTTGGAGGCTAAGCTTCGTCATAGAGAAGAAGAACTATCTGCGGCCGAGATGTAAATAAGTGAACTGAAGGGTCGCCTGAAGGAAAAGGAGCGGCTGGGTAATGCCGAGGAGAGTCTCCGTTCGGAACTTGCTATAGTCCGCAACGAATTGGAGAAAGCTCGCAGAAATTATCGTCCCTCACAGGTTCGTATTTTTTTATTGGTCTTTTACTCCTCGTGATTCCCTATTTGTACTCTGGTGTTCTGTCTCAGTCTCCCCACCCTATCTTCAGTGGGTGGAGTCCCCGAGCTCATATGGCTTCGGAAAGAAAGGGAACGACAGAAATCCCGCATTGCAGAGTTGGTGGGTAAGTTGAAAAGCGAAGCCGTAAAGTGGAATGCTCGTGATGATGAGCACAACGCCTTAGCAGCTGAGTGGCGTGAAAAGCGAACACTGATAGTTGATATGCAAAATAAGTACAAGCATGACCGTTGTCTGTTTAATGGTACGCTTCTATGGACGTGTGACAACCTGCGTGATGCTCGAGGACATGCTTCGGACTTAGAGGCTAGAGTGCTCTTTTTGGAAGGAGAGTTACAACAGGCTCGTTCTTTCTTAGGCCCCGGGGTTAGGGATAGTATGCTGCATCTTTCCGAGGAAAGAGATAATGCTAGGGCTGAGGTAGGTGCTCTTAGTAAATCCCTAGCAGCGTCTCGAGCTGATGTTGCTCGCTAAGTGGAATCTGAAAGAGATCTTGAAGTGAATGTGTATCGACTCCATAAAAGGATGGGGGAGATGAATGACGAAGTCAACCATCTTCGTCACTTGGATTCAATGAAGCAGGTAGACTTAGACGCGATTCAATTTGCTCTTACGAACCTTCACACGGATTATAAGAAACTATCCGACGAATATGACTTTCTTGATGAGGCTCGGGACGCAGTTGTTAATGAGTATGAAGAGGCCTCGGCTAATGTCGAAAGTATAACCTCGTTTTATCGAGTGTGATTCTGTTATTTCTTCGTTTTAACCCCTTGGTATTTCTTGTTTTCAGCACTCGAGGGACAGCTTCACGCAACAAATGATGAGCTTAAAAAAACTCAATCTGCCTTAGTGCAGCAGGAAGGACAAGCCAACTATTTCAAAGGGTTGGCCGCGTCTCGTGAGGAAGCAGAGGAGATTGCCTCCAAAGAGGTGGAACGCCTATCTGCATTGATGTCTCAGGTCAACCAGCTGACCGCTGTTATCACTTATAAAGCTCGATGTCAGTTGGCTGAGGAGACCAACAAAGTCTTAGATAAGATTGAACTTGATCTTAAAGTCGAACATGGTCTTTTCAAGAATTATCCGCGTCGTCCCCTTCCCGCGCCCTTGCCTGGTTCTTCTGGGCCTTCTTCAGGTGGAAGTGTACCTTCATCTCGCAGAGACAACCTTGTTGATGGAGCTGTATCGTCCAAGTAGATTTCTTTTATTAGTCATAGAAAGTTGATCCTTGTTGATTATATAATTTCGGATCATTTTTTGATGTGTTTCCTGCTTTATCTTATTTGCTGAACTTGTAATCAACTCTTTATGAAATGGATCATCCTTTTGGCATACCTTCGTTATCAATTCATCTTTATTTTAAGTATTGTGAAGTGCTAAACTAGAAATAACTTTCTTTGTAAAAAGTTGAGTGTTTGGGTGCGATACCGAAGGTAAATACCTTCGTGATCGTCTTGAGACCTGTCACCCCGCTGGCGAATCCTGGGCCAGAGGATTCCAAAACGGTGGGGGCCGAGGAAGCGTTCTAGGATATGGAATGCTTATTTGAAATATTTATATGCACCCATTCCGTCGACCCGCTGCCTTAAAATTGGTTGGGTATCTCTTTCTGCTGGGTGTCTTCCCCCTGGTCTTACACTCGTAGACACTGATAGGGGAGCCCTGAGAGATTGTAGATTAACTACTTTCCCCAATACTGTTAATTTATTATGTAATGTACATGTGTTCACCCAGCGGGCCTTTTGACCATTTCGTTTGCTTGAAGATTTCCCGAAAAGTTTGTTTGATTGATAGGTTGAGGCCTGCTACTCCTCGTCCAGAGATATAAACATGTAAAGCGGTTATGCTACCTTCTTCTTCTGGTATTCTTCACGCTGATGCAAAGCTGCGCTGTTCTTATGGGTAGTACGGTTTGAGCCATTTAGCATTCCAGGGGTGCCGGAGGACCTCGCCTTTCAGATTGCGAAGATAGTAGGAACCGTTTCCCGCAATGTTGTGTATTATAAAAGGTCCTCCCCGTGTAGGTGCTAACTTTCCCCATTTCTTATCTCGTTGATACTGCGGGATTGTTCTTAGCACATACTGCCCTTCTACAAAATTTCGAAGCTTAACCTTTTTGTTGTACTCTCTCGCTAGTCTCCGTTGATAATTTTCCATCTTTTGCAATGTTGTTTCCCTCCTTTCTTCCAGGTCGTCCAGTCTCTCTAACATCATGTGTGTTGTGAGATTTTTCTCCCATTCTTCGGTCTTTGTGGTTGGCATGAGGATCTCTGTTGGGATGACTGCTTCAGCTCCCTAAGTGAGGAGAAATGGGGATTCCCCGGTGGCATATCTTCGTGTTTTCCTGTATGCCCATAATACATTGTGTATCTGTTCACACCATCGCCCCTTGTGTTCGTCTAATTTCTTTTTGAGGATAAGGGAGAGGGTCTTGTTAGTAGCTTCCGCTTGTCCGTTGCTTTGAGGGTATATGGGGGTGGACTTGTTTTTCCTTATTTTGAAAGTGTCGAAGAGCATGTCTATGTTTTTCCCCTGTAATTGTTTACCATTATCGGACACGATTTCCGCTGGTATGCCGAACCTGCAAATAATGTTTTGGAATATGAAAGTAAACACGTCCACGTCTCTGATCCTGGCTAAGGCTTTGGCTTCCACCCATTTACTGAAATAGTCTGTGGCTACTATCAAAAATCGTCTTTTCTCTGATCCTTCGATGAAAGGCCCAACGATATCTATGCCCCATTTTGAAAATGGCCACGGGCTATCCACAGAATTCAACGTTGTTGCTGGTGCATGTATCTTTTTGGCGAAACGCTGACATTCTTCACATCGTCAGTACATTCTTGCAGCATCTTGTATCATTGTGGGCCAGTAATATCCTTGCTTTTTTGCTTTGTCGGCTAGTGATCTCATGCCTCTATGATTCCCTGCGTCACCATAATGGATGTCGTTTAGAATTCGATGCCCCTCTTTCCTGGATAAGCAACGTAGTAACGGTCCGAGGAAAGATTTCTTGTACAGGATCCCATCCCGAAGATTATATCTTCCTACTTTGGAGAGTATTTTCCTGGTTTGTTTGTGATCCGCGGGTAAGGTTCCATCTTTGAGAAACGCATGGATCATCATTCTCCAATCATCTTCGTTGTTGAAATCTTCGTCTTGATTTTATCTTGACAGGATATCTTCTTCGTCAAAATCGTCACGGATGTCTTCTCCCACCTGATCTTCGATATTTTCTTCCACTGTATCTTGATTTGTAGCAAAGGAAAATTGTGATGCAATCGAAGGCTCGTATACCCTTGTTATTTTGATAGCTTCGGTACTCTTGTCCTTCAGCATGGATGATATATATGCTAGAGCATCCGCGTGCCTGATATCCATTCTTCATAAGTGCCGGAACTTGATGTTCGGAATTTGTAATGCCAATGTTTGAACCAAGGCCATGTAAGCTGAGAGGGTGTCGTCGTACACATTGTATTCGATCCCTATTTTCCGTATGACAAGCTACGAATCACTTGTCAGTATTACATCAGTTACCCCCATCTCTATTATTAAGCGGAGGGCATGTACGACTGCCTCGTATTCGACGATGTTGTTAGTATGCTCTTTGAATCCTAACATGAGTGCCTGTACGATCCTTTCTCCAGTTGGGGTGGTGATGACAATGCCTATTCCTTCCTCTTCCTTATTTTTGGAACCATCAACGAAGACTTCCCATTGTCTTTGACTCGCGGGTTCGAGGACATCAACTGGATCCTTGCTTTCCTCGTCGGCTTCTGGTATTCCCCAAATCTCTTCATCGTTGTCCAGGGGGAGGTCTGCTAAGAAATCCGCCAAAACTTGGGATTTTTGGGAATGTTGAATTTCATGAATGATGTTGAACTGGTCCAGGTGGGTGTTCCACTTGGCTATTCTACCTACTTTTCCCGCGCTTTTGAGGACTGCTTCCAGTGGTGCTTTGCATGGGACGCGGATGAAGTGAGTTAGGAAATAGGTTCTCAGCTTTTGGGTAGCCCATACTAATTCCAGGATGAGTTGTTTGATCTTCGTGTAATTTCTTTTCGCAGAATTGAGGGTCTTGCTGACATAATAGATAGGCTGTTCTATCTTCGTATTGGTTTTGACCAACACTGCGCTAACTGCGTCTTCTGTCGCTGCTATGTACAATGCCAAAACCTCATCAGGATCAGGCTTCTGCAGGATTGGAATTGAAGCCAGGTGTTCCTTGATTCTTTGGAAGGCTTCTTCGCATTCTGCGGTCCATTCAAACTTACTCCCTTTTTTGAGAATATTGAAAAAATGTTTGCATTTGTCCGAGGATCGGGCAATAAATCTGCCCAAGGCTGCTAAGGACCCATTGAGCTTTTTCACTTCTTTTAAATTCTTCGGAGATGGCATTTCCACTATGGCCTGAATCTTCGCGGGGTCTACCTCAATACCCCTTTTTGTTACCAGATATCCGAGGAATTTCCCTGAGGTGACACCGAAGGTGCATTTTTCTGGATTTACTTTCATGTGATGTTTCTTCATTGCTTCGAAAATAACTCTCAGGTCCTGGTGGTGATCTTTGCGCAGCCTACTTTTGACGAACATGTCATCAACGCAGACTTCTAGGGTACTACCAATCCATGGCCTGAAGATAGCATCGACCATTCTCTGGTAAGTTTCCCCTGCGTTTCGAAGTTCAAAGGGAATTCTAGTGTAGCAATAAAGGCCATGCAGGGTGTATAATGCTGTTTGTAGTTGATCTTCTTCTTCCAGGGATACTTGGTTGTAACCAGAATATCCGTCCATGAATGACAGCTCTTCGTACCCTTCCACTGCTTCAACCAGTTGATCTATGCTCAGTAGGGGATAGTTGTCTTTTGGACATGCCTTGTTGAGGTTAGTAAAGTCGATGCATATCCTAACCCCTCCATTCTTCTTAGGAACGACGACCATGTTGGAGATCCATGTAGGGTATTTGACTTCCTTGATGAAGCCTGCTTCTAGTAGTTTCCGAAGTTCTTTTTCTACTGCCTTATGATACTCTGGTGCAACTTTTCTTATTTTCTGCCTGAAAGGTGGCGTGCCTGGTTTGATGCGCAGCTCGTGTTGGATTATTTTCGGATCAATCCCCGGCATGTCTCCTAACTTCCAGGCGAATACATCCGCGTATTCTTTAAGTAATTTGGTTAAGGAATCTTCTCTTTTTTCCGTCCATTATGGTCCCTACTTTAATCATCTTCGGGTTTTCTTCCGTTCTTATGTTGATTTCTTTTACGGGCTCCACTGGTGTGCACACCGGCTTCGGGTCCCCAAGGACTGGGACGTTCTTTAATTGCTATTTGGTATGTTTCTGTCCTTCGTTGGTTGTTGAAGTACTTGCTTCAGTGTTAAGGACATTATCATCCTTTGTCAAGCCCTTCCCTGCGGTTTTCTTGAGGAACAGGTCTATGGCATTTTCTTTCGCAGCTTCTTTATTTTTGATCCTTCGGGTTTTTCGATGCTCTTCCTGTTCGTTGTTGATACGATCCTGAGTGGCCTGGCACTCTTTTGCAGAGACCCGATCTCCCTTGATTTCCATTACTCCCTCGGGTGTAGGGAACCTGACATATTGGTAGTAAGTTGCTGCCACTCCCTTGAGTTTATGTACCCACTTTCGTCCAATTATGGCGTTATAGGGGGATGGGGCGTCTACCACGCTAAATCGTGTTTCTACTTTCATGGGCCCGGCGTTCACCTGCAACACGATGTCTCCCAATGGCTTTGTGGGCGCTCCTTTGAACCCATAGATGGTGTAATAAGAGGTCATCAGTTGTTCATCATGGAGCTTCATCCGTTTGAAGGCGTCGTAGAAAAGAACGTTCACTGAGCTTTCCCCGTCGATGAGGATCTTTTTGGGGTTACATCCGGCCACTGGTAGTGTGAGGACCAAGGGATCGTTATGGTCTTCCATATCTTCTTTGATATCTTCAATATCAAAGATGATAGGTGCGTCCATCCACTCTTCGTGCTCGTCCACCTCTACGCCATCAATCTTATATAATTCGCAGTGATCTTCGAATTGCTTTTGTAGCCTCTTTCCTATCTGCGTTGTAAGTGAGGGCCCTGCGGCTTCGGAACACGAGATGGTGTTGATTGTGCGGTTTCCCTCTGGAAGTTCGACTTGCTTGGTTCGTTTGGATCTGTCCTCGGTGAGCTCCTTTCGTATGTATTGCTTGAGTTCGCCAGCATCAATCAATTTTTGGATCATTATTTTGAGGTTTTTGCATTTCTCGGTCTGGTATCCATTGAAGCAATGATACTCACAGTAATCTTTAGACTTCTCAGTCCTTGGGGGCTGTTTTCCCTTAGACCACGGCCACTCCAAATTTTCCCTTCCTTTGATCTCTCGCAAGATCCGAGCGTAGCTAGCATTGAGCTTCGTGTAAAACTGATCTTCGAATTTTCGATCGTCTTTTCGTCGTTCATATCTTCGTTCCTTCCTATCTTTGTGCGGTCGTTCCACTGAGTTATTTCTTTTGGCCCCGCTGGTTTGTTCTGCGGAATTGGTACGGTGAGACCTCTGCGTTTGTGCCCTCGGGTTCTCACTCTGGATTTATTCAAGACGAGCATAATTCTCAATAATTATTCGAAGATATCCTTTTGTCTTAGGTATGCTTCCATGGATCTCAACAAATAGTGGACTCATTCGGTCTAATCCCCACTTGTCGCAGTTGATGCTTACTACGGGATCCACACTCCCTATGGCTTGGCAGATCTTGTGCCATCTGTTGGTGTATTCCCGCGTGTTCTCCTTGTAACCAATTGCCAGAGAAAAAAGTTTATCCATTCCGGTGTTGACAGCTTTGTTGTACATGTAGGTTCTCAAGAATTTCTCTGCGAGTTGATCGTAGGAGTTGATGGAATCAGGTGGCAGGTTGTCAAACCAAGACAAAGTCGATCCCTTCAGACTTGATGGGAAATACCTACATAGGACGGCGTCGTTTTGACTCCATCGGGCTAAGATACGATTATAATACCGGATATGTGCTGCGGGATCACTGGATCTGTCATAGCATTCAAAAGTTGGGACAGGGCACTTTAACGGAATTGGGGTATTTGTCAGGCGATGAGTTAGGGGCGTGGAGTTATATTCTTTCATCACCTCTTCAAGCCTTCCTCCGCCTTGTCTGGATTTTAACTGCCTGATCTCAGCCATCATCTCATCACGCAGCTCCTCCATTGCGCGGTAATATCCCACGTTCTCATGCTCAGTTGAGCGTTTGTTTCTTCGAACTTCACTGTCATAATAGTCTAAGTCTTCGGCGGCATATTCCGGATCGGATGCACTGCTTCCCCTAGCGGCGTTTGCTAGGATGATTCTTCGGTCTCAATTAGGCTCTGGTGCTTTAGAATTTGCTTCGTCCAGTTGTTGGCTAGTCTTCATGCTTTGGGCAATCCTATCTTTCAAGTCTTGGTTCTCCCTGGCCAGAAGAGATACGGCATCTGCGTAGACCTGCTGGCTCTTTTTCAATTCTTCGAGCTCTACCATCAGTCGGTGGGACTGGTTTGATCCCTGATTGGAAGTTCTGGCTTGTACCCCTACGGCCATAGTTCCCCCTTCGTCTACTGTGTGTATTAAGGGTGGCAGAGGATCAACTTCAATTGTTGGTATCTCCAAGTTTGGTCCCCTCGGTTGAGCTTCCACCCGCGGTACTAAAACCACTGGTATGGTTTGATTCTGACCGTTGGTTGACGGCATTCCGAAGACTGGTGGATGTGCAGGCCGATGTGTCATAGATTCTGCCACCCCTTCTCTTTGTTGATGGATTTGGTTTGAAACCAAAGTCTTGTTAGCTTCTGTAGCCTGGAGGGCCGCAACAGTTGCGTTGTTCTTTATGGCTGCTGCTTTGAGAGCCGCGGCTGCAATGGAGTTAATGTTCATAGACGAGGTGATTTCCGCAGCATCCTGTCTCTGAGTAGCTGTTTTAGCTTTGTCTCCTTTCTGCTTGCTTCGGGTCATGACCGGGGTAATCCTCTGTGTCTCCTTTGATGAGGCTTTGGTTTTTCCTGCCTCTAGTATCTTTTCCATTTTTAGTCTTTTTCTGCATAGGGGAATAAATAAAGAGAACCAAAGATATCCACGAGGATCGGGTTAGTGTCATTCGTATCCACAAAATTATTGGAATAGAAGGAAATGAGCTTCCCAAGGGCCTTAATAAAAGAGAAACATAAAGACTCCATCGGTCTAGTTTTCGCAATACAAATCCTCTAATAAAAAATCATGGACCTTGTTTTCAGACTACTTTTGAAAAGGAAAACTCTTGAAAAGGAAGATCCGTCGCGAGAACTCATGAATATGGATTATTAAGTCTTAGTTTTAAAAGAAAAACGCCTCACGTGCAAATCTGTGATAGATAGTCGTGGATATGTCTGCTTTGAAATGGTGTTTGTGAAAATTAAGACCATGAACCCAGAATAAAAAAGATTTTGAAAGCACGCTGAACCCAGAATGTAAAAAGGTTTTGAAAGCACGTTGAACCCAGAATATGGCACAACCATAATGCGCGTTTAAGGTGAAATCACATCATAAGATAAATCTTTTACCGGGACAAAGTCCCTGTTTCTAGCGCCATATTGTGAACACATAAATCACGAAGCCATCCACGTGTTCACAAACAATATTCGCATACAGTCTAATTCTAGAATTGTACGATGTATGTGTAAAGGGGATGATTATATCGATTCATCGACTCGAAGCCTTCGAGCTTTTCATTGTCTAGTCGAATATTATCATAAATAATGTTCGTATAAAGGAATAAACAGAGAATCAAGTATAAATGTAAAGCACATGAAGTTCAATGCTGAATGTAAGGTGCTGAAATGTAAATAAGACAAAGATTTACGTGGTTCGGCACTAAGGCCTACATCCACGGGGCTGGTGTTTCACTATGTATTGAATGATTACAAAGATAGTCGAATGACTTTAGATTATACATAGGTCTGCGGAAGTAGGGGGATTACTTACTCTTCCTATTTCTCTCTCCTATATTGATGTCCAAACAAAACACACACACACAAATAATTATATTTCGGCTTTATGTTCACTTGTTCAGACAAGGTAAGGTGAAATACCACACAAGATATACAAACAACATCGAACTTCTCCAGTACTGGCAGAAGTGTCCGCAAAATATTGGACTAAAAACTACAATGTCCTTGTAGATTAGTGTTCTCTAGAGCGAGAAATTAGATTCTTTCTGGAAAGAAAAATTTGAAACTGATAAATCATGTTTTTTGATGTTTCTATATCATTAACACAAGTTTGATTTATAATCGACTAGAAATAACCGGGGAGCTATGAATTGTGGAACAATCAGTGCACACTCAACCAAATGCATTATTCATGGCATTAGGCTTCCTAACTAAACCTCGCGGATACATACATTAGTTTATCTCAAAAACCTTCATGAACACCATAAAATACCAAGAATTCTACGGTTTACGGTTCAACAAACCAATAATCCCTTAGAGAAATTGAATAGCCCAATGTCAAAGACGAAAACTACTGTGAACACATAAATCACGAAGCCATCCACGTGTTCACAAACAATATTCGCATACAGTCTAATTCTAAAATTGTACGCTGTATGTGTAAAGGGGATGATTATATCGATTCATCGACTCGAAGCCTTCGAGCTTTTCATTGTCTTGTCGAATATTATCATAAATAATGTTCGCATAAAGGAATAAACAGAGAATCAAGTATAAATGTAAAGCACATGAAGTTCAACGCAGAATGTAAGGTGCTGAAATGTAAATAAGACAAAGATTTACGTGGTTCGGCACTAAGGCCTACATCCACGGGGCTGGTGTTTCACTATGTATTGAATGATTACAAAGATAGTCGAATGACTTTAGAGTATACATAGGTCTGCGGAAGGAGGGGATTACTTACTCTTCCTATTTCTCTCTCCTATATTCTCCTATAATTCCTCTGGATTGGTCGACCCCTTCTCTCTTAGTGGAGAGGGGTATTTATAGGGTTGGAACGTGGGTCCTACTTCTGAGGTTCCGTTGTAATCTTATCTTCTTGTGCTTTGGGCCCATTACGCAGAGGTCTTCGGCATATGCTGCGGCCTGAGATTGAATACGAAGGATTATCCTCGCCTCTTCCACGAGCTGATTGACACGTGTATATCTCTTTGGTATTTAATGCGGGTAGATGGATGTCTGCTCGTGTCAGACAAGTGTCTCTTTGTCTGGTCACATCTGTGTCAGTCAAACTTACTCTCAGCCGTTGATCTTGGATCTTCTTGTACTTTGTGCCCATTACGCAGAGGTCTTCGGCATATGCTGCGGCCTGAGCTTGAATACGAAGGGTTATCCTCGCCTCTTCCACGAGCTGATTGACACGTGTATATTTCTTTGGTATTTAATGCGGGTAGATGGATGTCTGCTCGTGTCAGACAAGTGTCTCTTTGTCTGGTCACATCTGTGTCAGTCAAACTTCCTCTCAGCCGTTGATCTGGGATCTTCCTCGGGATTGGGTGTATTAACACCCAAGGGGTATTATCTGGTGCTCCTCTGAGCCATCATACCTCTGTGATCCTCTGTCCCTGACCGTCGGATCTGCTGACCGGTGGCATCTTCTGATGAGATGTTTGCTATCATGTTTTGATATCTTGTTTTGCATGCCTTCCACGTGTCTCTTTCTGTACACGTGGTGGATGATGAAAGGTGTACATACAACTACGTACAAATGATTCATGATTCGTTAAAGATCTAATGAAACATCATAAATTAAGAATCTCAAGTCAATCCTAAATAATAGAAATTAGAATAGGCTAAGAAATTGAACAAAAGAGTAACCTGAGGAGCACTTTGATTAGCACAAGAACCAAATGAGATACGAGAAACAATTTTAGGTTCCACTTTCACTGACGAAGAAGCAGCTTGGAAGAAAAGCGAAGCGATGAGAATTTGTAGAAGATGGAACGAGACTTTGATCTTATTAATTGCCTTCATATCTTCAAACATTTATCAGACACGCAAGTTTTCTTTGGAGAAGACAAAGAAACAAGGAGAATGAGAACAAAGACTCCTCCACTTTTTCTTGGTTTTCTGATACAGTGGTGAACAGTTCTAGGCGCGTGAGGAGGACGCTTTTCGTTGCTTTGTTGGGCTTATGACACGTGATCAGTCCTATGCTTGACTTTGACCATGTAGTTTTGCGCCTGAAGGAGTACACTAGTACTCTTTTGTGGGAGATTGGCCTATTTTATGGAATTTTTTGTTGTTCTTTTTGGAGAGGAACTACAATACTACAATTCAACTTTCAAGATGCTCATCTACCGTGGAGTCACCGGAGAAACTCCTGGAACAAGAAGATATTTGCACTGCACTACCTCATCAGACAGAATGCGCTGCACTACAGACAGAAACTAGATAGGGAGTAAAACCCACCGGACAGGCAATGGCTATGGCTATGCAAATGTCTACAGGTTCCTTTATAAGAATACAAATTTGAGCTTATCAAAATTTTATGGAACAATATTAATGGGTTCTATAAGCTTACATAGTCAAAAAATTAACTGTAAAGTATTCTCTTCTAGTCCTTTAACAGCCATAATGTTTGTTGCATCGAGATTTTCACTAGATTGTATAGACAAACCAATAGCAGATGCGAATTACTGAAAACAAATATTTAACTAGCAGGTAACTGATATGCATAAAAAAAATATTTAACGCCGTGATCTAGTCATTGTAATTTTAACCTTTGCATGTTCAACTGTAACACTCCATGTAGATTGTAGACTATGTATAAGGTATATGAGTGAACAAATATATCATTCTGATAGTCCTTCCTTTTGAAATCCATGTACAGCAAGAACTATGAAGTACTTCACGGGACCTTCAGATACGGGGTGCAGAAACCTACTTGGAAGTTGGAAGTTGGAACCACCAGAGCAGCAGTATTCTATAACCTTTTGAAATCCATGTACAGTACATAAGAACTACGCAGTACTTCACGAAACCTTCAGATACAAAATGCAGAACAGGAAATCTACTTGGAAGTTGGAACCCACCAGAGCAGCAGTATTCTGTAACCTTCTCCACCAGACAAGATTTAAGATGTACATGAGTAGAGTAGTCAGTACTGTAACCCTAACTTGAACCACCAACAATGGCATTGTAAGTGCCATAAACAGCAAAACAAAATCCACAAAACAGAATGATGATATCCAATGCTCTTTGCCACAATGCCAGAGAGGATCCAACGAATATCAAGTGAAACGTAGAAGGCAAAACGAAGGCTAGCAGTGCACAAACTGTACTTCCGACCAGTGAAACAAAAACACCAAACCCAGGAACACATAATGCTATCAGGGCCTGTCCAATCACCTGGGAAGCCCTACACAGGTACAGTCCATACTTTTCTCTCTTTTCGAATACTTCCTCCTTGTCTGAATAACAGAGTTTCTGAAACCACATACTTTCTTTCAGCTTTCCTTCCACAATCTGATGAATCGGGTGAACCATTATCGGGAATGTAAATGCTAACCCCAAACATAGTCCGATCTGTTCCACGACAAACCATAACATGTTAGTATAACATTTTCTCATTCTCATTGATCCACAGCTGCAATGCACACTTCACATTTTTCTTTTAATCAAAATGCTGCCAAACAGTTTTGTTCAATTTTTCTTATCTATTTGTTTTTAAGACTTTGTACGAATCGCTTCGATTAAGCAGAATGTATGCATGTTTGTAGTTCTACAGTTTTGTTTTGACCAAGGGTAAACATTCATCCATACTAGCTTAACGATCAGAATCCATACACTAACTCTCATCCTTAAACTAACTTAACAAACAAAACAAAAAAAGAACCCAAGCCAAAAAAGAAGGAAAAATACCTTAACAGCAGTAGAAGACCAGTCGTTAAGAAGATTGAGAGTAACAATATCTAGGGTCGCATCACCATAAGCCAAGTACCCGAATAATCCAAAACAAATATACACAAATGTAATCCCTAAAAAAGCATAACCCAAAACCCATTTAAACTTCTTCTTATCTTTCATCGAACTTTCCAAAGCCAATGTCATACCAAAACCCTCAAAACAAAACACTGCAATTCCACACGAAAACACTAAACCTTGACTAATAATTCCCTCAGTTGTGATTGCTTTTCTCTCAGAAATTCCATCAAATAACTGCAAGTCTTGTTTAAATACAATACCCATTGCTAAAACGTTGCAAATATCTGCAAAAACACTGAATGGCGACAAAGTTGAAAGCGATTGAATCCATGATAAAACAATTTCCATGGGTATTAATGCAATTATAAACCAAGAAACAGGTATATTCTGGTGTTTGAAAATTGATGAAAGATTTTGACCAATGAAGATTAAATAAGCTACTGAACCACCACATTATGATATTATAATTAGGGTTTCTGTCAGATATCTCCCTGGTAATCCAAATGCCTTTTGCCCTGTATCTCCATATGTTTTTACTTGTCCTGGTTCTTCTTTTTCTATACTATCCCTGCAATGAACCTGTAATGAAAGCAAATTTTCACTTTAAGATGAATGTTGATGTTAATGGCAGTGTTGTGTTATGCAAAAACATAAACACATTCAATAACATAAAATTTAAGGTGTAGGTGAAAGAGGAAAACTTACAAGGAGATTCATGCAGTAGAAAGTGGAGAGAGCAGCAATAATAACACCAATGGAACCAGTAAGATAACCAGAGATTTTGAAAGCAAAAGGAAGACCTAAAACACCAGTACCAACTACAGATACTATGATGTTTCCAATTGTTTGAATAGAGGTAGATGTTCCTCCTCGTATATCCGAATAACTAGGTTCCAGTAATGGAACTGCAAAGACTCCATCTTCTAAACTTTCTTTCTTGCCCATCTGGTGTTTGTTGCTTGGACGGTTGATGATGATGATTCACTGCTTCTCTTTGTATCTGAAATTCTGAATTCACTCTCCTATTTTTAAGGGTTTTTGGTTTGAGAATAAAATATATTATCTGGGAATCGGAGTAAGTAATAACGTGTGTCTTATCGGGATAGATTCTGGTGATGAAGACAAAATATATTTCCTTTTGAGGGAGAACAAAGGTGGTGGTGTAAGGTGTTATGTGTATGTAGTGTAACGGTGTTGATCATGTGAATGTTGCATGGAATACGCGGTAAGTGCATTCAAAAGTTTAAACCCTGATCGGGATTATTTATTTTTTTTGGTATCTTTTATTTTTGGTATTTTTGTTCTTCCAGCATTTAATCAGTTAGAGCACTGATCGGTCGAACTCGTAAATTTTATTTACTCGAGCTTGTGGTCAATGTTAGATGCAAAAAACTATATACCTTGATTTCTAGTTTATTAAAGTCAAGTTTTGGACTAGGATTAGAGTGTGGTAGTTGAGTATCAGACAGGAGATCAAAAGAAGACATTTGAAGAACTTCATCGACAAAGAGGTATGTGAAGACTAAACCATCCTATTTACTCATGGAATTTACCATTCTATCTTATGAGACTATGTTGTATGATTTTAGTAGATTTAATATTGCAAAGAATAAATTTTGAGTCAAGTTTGTCTTGAAAAATGTCTCGAAATATGATTCAAGCAATGGATGTTCATAGATCCTTAACAATCTTGATTAAATAAAAACTTATTGTTCAGGAACTATTTTTATTCCAAGTTGGTCATTTGGAAATTGCCCAATCAATGATATTTACTATCTATGGTGATTGAGAATGTTTCGAATTATTTAAAGAGAATTAAAGAGAGTTTTCAGAACTTACTGAAATTTTGGACATAGGTAGGTACGCATACCCTAGTGATCCGAGTTCTGAAACGGGTAAGGGCACACATACCTAGTACACGTACCCTAAGGTTATGAGTTACCAAATGAGAGGAAGGTATGCATACCCAGTACGCGTACCCCAAGGATCTGAGTTTGTGGATGACTAAGGGTACACATATCCAGAACATGTACCCCAACAACATAAGTTCATGTACTGGTCCATAGGTATGCGTACTCTTACAATACCTGCCCAGTATCGAACTAAGAAGATGGCCATAAACTATTTTCACAAATACGTTTGGTATTGCTACAACTCTCATATACACTTGTAAGACAACTTTGTTCACCAAGTCAATATGTGAATCATGGTTTAAATCTTGAGTGTTAATGAACACGACTTTTTCTTGAAGTTCCAGAACCTGGACCGTATGTGCATATTCTTCTAACATAAACTATCATTGTACATGGTTCCAGAACCCTGGACCATAATGCATATTCTTCTATGTAATTTCAAGGAGAATTTCTCACATGCATACATGAACCTAATAAGTATTTCATCTTGAAAAGACGAGAGTACCAAGTACACCACCAAATTTTCATTCAGTAACCTATATGGACAAAACCTAATATAATTGCAAGTAGACCAACTTATCAATCCTTGACAATATGTATATAAAGTTTATATTTCTATCCCTTTTCAATCATACATTCTAGACTAAGGAGTCTGTGATCCTGATAGTTAAGAAGAGTACTCGTACGATCCCAAAAATCAATATCCAAGATCAATCTGGCCATATCCAAATAATCATATTGGAATTCTGCCAAGTATGAAAGATACAAATTATAAAAGAACGAGTCTCGTAATCGATCACAATTAATATGGACGTATCTACTAAGATTGAATACGTAATACTTGTGTAATAAAGATAAACAATATAATATGGAAAGTAAAAAACACAAGACGCCAAAAAAATTGTTGACGGGGAAACCGCAATAGCATAAAAACCTCGGGACCTCGTCCAGATTTGAATACCAAATTGTATTAAGCCGCTACAGACACTAGCTTACTATCAGACTTCGGACTGAAATGTAGTTGACACCGAATCCACCCTCCCTCCTTATGTCTCTTGGACCTCGCAAGGCTTTACACAATTGATTCCCTTAGATGACGTCATTTACAGCCTAAGAGTTGCTTCAACCTAAGTGAAGACTTTTGACACCAATCTGCCTCTAATAAATAAGCCTATTTGAGTTCCCTTTAAATCAAAGATCAAGGGTTGGAAATCTGTTTGCAATAGAAAAAGCTGGAAAACATCACAAATCCTGAATACTTACACTCACTTAGATGAGAAGAATCAATTCTTTAACGCCTCTCAATAACAATCTTCAACTTATCAATTAAGAATAGTGTTCAGATATCTATTTCTTGAGGAATCACAAAGTCTGGGGTGAAGAGAATTTTGTGATTACTATCTATCTTGCCTGAAAGATATTACGAGAACTTCGATAACAGAAAAACAAGATTAGGATACACGAACTATCAAGATAGGATAGTCGGATATGGCTTCATGGATCCCTAAAGAGGAGTCTTTTATTTGTATACCTAATCATGTTTCAAAGAGGAAATTTAGGTCAATAGAGGGCGACTCTAGCTATCAACTAGGACACAAAGTGTCATGGATTGAATTTCCCAGTTGAAATAACATTTCTATTTATAGATGTTCAAGACTGAGGGTTGCTTAGAATTCAAGCTAAGATAATTCGATATTCAAGCAAGCTCTTATTTTTTTTTGATAAAATATGATTAGGATTTCAAGTAATCATGTGAAAATTAGTATTGAAATCACATTGAAGAATATACATAATGGTTCAGTTACGGAACCGTGTAGAGTGACCGCTCTTTGGAAAATATGCTATATGAACTATAAGAAATTTGATGTTCATTTAAACACATTAGAATTTAATCATGATACACATACACAAGTGTTTTAGTGATCAATGATGTCTTAGAGGTGTTTATGATATTCATAGCAATGCTAAATATATTTAAAAAATAAGTTTTTACGCATCTGCTAAACTTTTGTTGGGACTGTTGGTGAAACGGTTCGTGAACCATATAGGAAGTTCACGAGTCAGGGTGCAACAGTTGGTGAAATTGTCTAAACTAAATGTTGGTATGTGTTCTCTAGTCTTGAATACTCCTTTGCTTAATTCATCTTGATCCCGATTTTTTGCTTTTGCCAATTTTGTTGACAAAAAGGGGGAAATTGTTAAGTAGTATCTTACTACATTACATATGGCTTTTCGGAGTATCATGTAAGGTGGAGTGGATTATTATTTATAGGTTTTACCTATTTTTCAAAAGAAGTAAGTATTGACTAACGGGAGAACATATCACCCTAGTATTGCTTCAAAGTTGTGGTGCAATTGAACTTTGAGGAAGGTAACTGAAAAGCATGGGTATAACAACCACACCCAATAATTTGTTCGGCAATTTGTATGGACTAAGTCCAATATAATTCCGAGAGCACAATATCTCAATTTCTCAATACAACCTGCAATGGAACAGATAGAAATATGTGATCCCGATTGATATGAGAAATAACTTGGACGGTACCAAAGACAAATGCCCAAGTGTTAATCAATTTATATCCAACAACCAAAGGTTGGATTTACCAATTGATTGAACTACGCACAACCTGTAATATTTCATGTTATAGCATTGCTCGGTCGAACTCGCATGCGTTGCTATCTCAAGCATGTTTGTCAATGTTAGTGATCAAAACTATAAGTCTTGATTTCTAGTCTACTATAGCTAAGGTCTTGGACTAGGATAGAAAGTGTAATTGAGCTCAAGAACTCCATGGCAATCATCATACAAGACGAAGGACTACTCAAGGAACCGGTGGATCTTCATCGACTAAAAGGTATGTGAAGACTTGAACTTATCTATCACTCAAAAGTCTATTTATCTCCTATCTTCAGACAAAAGTCGTTTTGCTATATAGACTCAGATTATACACATTTGTTATTTCGAGCCGAGTTTATCTCGCCTGTCTATTTCTCGAAATATGTGTTGGTAAGCTTTCGCTTTAACTAAGTTCATCTTTACCTAGTGATGAAATTCATGACAAGTTTCAATCACTTTGAAAATTGCTTACTTTGACGAAAAATAGTTTGTGAATAACAACTATAGAATATCAACGTCCTCTAAGAATGTTTCAATGATTGAAATGAGAGTGTAGATTATATAACCATTGGAGGATATAAGCATTGTTGTGGAAAAACATATATGTATAAGTCCTTATTCCTTAAACCGAAGTTTGCGAACTTTTTTGATCAAGAGAACCGGCATGGTGGCGTGAGCCAAGTCCGCGAACTGGCGGAAGTTCTCATCCCGAGAAATTCTGCTGGAGTTTGTGAACTCCGTCTGGGAACTTAAGTCCGGGAACCCAGTACGCGAACTTGAGTAGGTTATATCTAAAAACGATGTTTGTGAACTTATTCTTATATAAACTAAGGAATGCAAATTGCAAACCGTGGCTGTATAGTTCATGAACCGATTCGAGTGAATCAAATCGTTTTTGCTTCAACTGTATCTTGTGTAGTTACATAAGATTTCCTTGCAATTGAACAACTCTCTAACTAGTTCATTTGAGTCACTTGAACTAGTTATGGTGAAGAAGAATATGGTTGATATGAAAGTGATCATATGGCTAACCATTTGGTTGACTATTGTTTAACCAACAAATGTACAAGTTTGGGTACGGTTACACAAGCCTAGAAACGTGCATTTCATTTGTGTGTAAAAAGCTAGTTTTCGATCTAACGGTTCAAAGATATTAGCTTGAATCTAATCAGGTTTTCATATAACGGTGAATATTGAATGCTTTGTTACCAAGATAACATTGATTGCAAACCCTGATTTGAAAGACTATATAAGGGAGAACTTTAGAAACTGGGAAACCTAATCCCCACACCTTTTGTGTGATACTAGTTGTGCTAATCTAGAGTCGGTTCTCCTTTAACCTTTGGTTTCTTCTTCTAAACCAGGTTAACGACTTAAAGACTTCATTGGGATTGTGAAGCCAGACCGTTATTACTTTCTCGTAGTTGTGTGATCTGATCTTGTTGTTTCTATCGTACAAGTACAATTGTAATAATTGGCTTGAGATTGATATCTCCTATAGGCAAGATATAAAAGAAATCACAAACACTTCGTCCCATCGTTTGTGATTCCACAATATCTTTTTTCGCTGCGTCGATTAATATTATTGTGAGGTGATTGATAATACTAGGATATTCTTCGGGAATATAAGTCTGGTTTATCAATTGGTTCCTGTTCACCTTGATTTATCAAAATACGGAACAAAACTCGTAGGTATATTCGTGGGAGACGGATTTGAAATAGCGGGGGTCTAACAACACCGCCCAATATTTATCTTAGCAATCTGTATGGACTAACTCCGAAATACTTTGCTAGAGAATCAACTAGACAGTCAGACTCAATCTAGATAAAAGTATCCCAAGGAGTTAATATCTCTCTCATGATTTGATTTCTACTCAATCTAAAATCAACAACGAGTCTGTATCAAATACAAGGAATAACTTGGACGGTACAAAAGACCAATGTCCAAGGATAAATCAACAACCAAAGGTTGGATTTTCAATTGATGATCACGAACGCACAACCTGTATTATTTCTATTATATAAAATATAACGCGGAAAATAAATAACACAGATACCAGAAGTTTTGTTAACGAGAAAATCGCAAATGCAGAAAAACCCCGGGACCTAGTCCAGATTGAATACACACTGTATTAAGCCGCTACAGACACTAGCCTACTCCAAGATAACTTCGGACTGATCTATAGTTGAACCCCTACCAATCTCCCACTAATCTGCTTGTACTCCTACATTGCGTACTTGATTCCCTTAGCTGATCTCACCCACAACCAAGAGTTGCTGCAACCCAAAATCACAGACTTGATAATAAACGAATCTGTCTCACACAGAAAAGTCTATCGAAAGGATAAATATGTCTCCCACAGATAAACCCTAGGTTTTGTTCCATCTTTAGATATAAAATCAAGGTAACAGGAACCAATTGATAATCCGGACTTATATTCCCGAAGAACATCCTAGATTAATAAATCACCTCTATACAATCCTTCCTGACTACACAAGCGGATTGTCGAGGAATCACAAACAGTGAGACGAAGATGTTTGTGACTTCTTTATCTTGCTTATCGTAGAACTCTCACGATCTCAAGCTAATCAATCAATTGTAATCGTACGATAGAAGATGGAAGATCAGATCACACAACTACGATAAAAGTAGTATCGGTCTGGCTTCACAATCCCAATGAAGTCTTTAAGTCGTTAACTCGAGTTTAGAGAAGAAACTCAAGAGATAATGGAGATCGACTCTAGCGAGCGCACTAGTAGCACACAGACGTGTGGGGATTAGGTTTTCTCAATGCTATATGTCTCCTATATATAGCCTTTCAAATCAGGGTTTTGCCTTAGGTACAAAGCAATCCTTATTCACCGTTAGATGAAAACCTGATTTAGATTCAAGCCAATATCTCTCAACCGTTAGATCGAAAGACATAGCTTGTCACACACACTTGGATGCACGTTTACTAGGTTTAAGAAAACCATGCCCAAACGAGTACACGTATGTTGGTTCAACATGATAACCCAAAAGGTCAACCATATGAGCATCTCATATTAATCATGTTCTTCTTCACCATAACTAGTTCAATTGACTCAAATGAACTAGTTAAGAGTTGTTCAATTGATATGAGATCTTATGTAACTACACAAGACACAATTGAAACAAAGATGATTCGATTCGATTAGAATCGGCTCATGAACATTATAGCCACGGTTTGCATAAAGCATTTCTTAATAATTAATGTTTCATGTTCAGAGCACATCTTTAGATCATAACCTCTTAAGTTCACAAACAAGTTCGCGGACTTAAGTTAATCGGTTGAGTTTTCCAAACTCAACAGAAATTCTCAGGTCGAGAACTTCCGCCAGTTCGCGGACTTAGCACACAAACGAGTTTTGGAAATCCCAACAGAAATTCTCGGTCGAGAACTTCCGTCAGTTCGCGGACTGAGTCTGCGGACTGGGTTCGCGGACTTGGCAAGTCAATTCCACAATCCTACAATTTCTCTTGATCAACAAAGTTCGAAAATTTGGTTCAAGGAATACATGGTTATATAATCTAAACTCTCATTTCAATCATTGAAACATTCTCAGAGGGCGATATTCAGTCGTGAAGAACAACAGACCTTTCTCGTCAGAGCAATTTCCAAAGTGATTGAAACTTTCATGACTTTCGTCACTAGGTGAAGATAAACCTGATCAATGCGAAACGCTTTACCAACACATGTTTTCGAGTAAAAGATAAGCATTAAATACTCAGCTCGAAATATCAAGTGTATATGATCTAGTCTATATAGCATACGACTTTTATCTCATATGAAGTAGGAGAAGAATAGATAGACTTTCGAGTGATAGATAAGTTCAAGTCTTCACATACCTTTTTGTTGATGAAGTTCCACGGTTCCTTGGTGTAGATCTTCGTCATTGTCGTTGAATCACCATGAAGTCCTTGAGCTCAACTACACTTTTAATATCCTAGTCCGAGACTTAGCTAATAGGCTAGAAATCAAGACTTTATAGTTTTGATCACTAACATTGACAAACATGCTTGATATAGCAACGCATGCGAGGTTGACCGAGCTATGCTCTAACAGTCTCCCCCTTTGTTAATTTTAGTGACAAAACTATTAATACATATAGAATACAAAAAAGATAATCTTTAGTGGCTCCTATTCCATAGTCCAATCTTCAACGTTCCTTGAAATCTTCGTCCTTCCATGTACTCTAATGATCCTAAAGGTTGTAAGTTTAGTATCACCGTTGTTGAAGACCCATAGCTATAACAATGAGAGAAATTGAGATTCTCGATCATTATTATACAGTGTCATAGTATTATTATGAACATCAAAGTCCAATTGCATCACGACTTTAACAATAATACTATGGTGATATGTATCACTCCCCCTTAGTCAATACTCCATCTCGATCATGGAAACCACTCCCCCTTACACAATGATCCGAAAACCATATGTATTTGTAGTGTGACCTACAATATTTCTCCCCCTTTTTGTCAATAAAATTGGCAAAGGTACAAGAACGGGTTCATAATGAAATTTCCATAAGAGACATTTCATGACCAAAAGAAAGACAACATATCATCTTAATTTAGATGCAATCTTATAGCCGAAGCTAACAACATTCATCAAGGAGTTTTAAAACGCAAGATAACCCCTATAAAATTCCACAGCCACACTCCCCGCAAGATATTACCATTAAACACAAGTTCAAAAGAACTCTCCCCCATTTGATGTCATTCCCAAAGGAACAACAAGTGCGACCTTAATTTCGAAAGAAAAGAAGGATTTTTGAAACACTAAAGAGATACTAAAAAGATAACAACGACAATCCTGCAGAAACTGAACTGGAAAGTACTACTGGGGTTTCAGACTCAATTTCCCAAAAGATAAGGATAGGCGAAGGGGCAAGAGTCAATGAAACGTTTTAATGAACCAAAACAACACCAATAGACTGCCGCAAGTGTTGAAAAGTTGCAGTGTCTAAGGGTTTGGTGAGAATACCAGCCAATTGTTGTTCAGAAGGCACAAATTCCATACTGATGATACCATTTTCATAAAGATCAAGAATAAAATGGTACCTTATGTCGATGTTCTTTGTTCTTGAGTGCTCAACAGGATTCTCAGTAATTCGAATCACACTGGAGTTATCACAAAAGATCTTCATTATCCCAGTGTCAATTCCATAATCATCAAGCATCTGTTTCATCCATAGGAGTTGAGTACAACATGATCCAGCTGCAATATATTCTTCTTCACATGTAGACAGGGATTGAGAATTTTTCTTCTTGCTATGCCATGCTACAAGATTGAGACTGGTGTGCCCGGGAAAGCGTATAAAATTAAAGCGAAATGAAACGGGCCTACAATAATACCGCAAGTGCACGGTCGTCGGTTGTAGCTCGTGCAAGTACGGGTCGATCCACAGAGACTGGGTGTGTTTGGAGTTTCTAGCTATTTTGGGCTCTAAAATTGCTATTGTTGGGCTTTGGGTACCAATGGATTTTGGTAACCAGTGGGTTATGATTGTGCTTTGGGCCTTTGAATACTCTTGGAATGAATTGGGGTGTTGTCTTAATGAAATGAACTGAGCTTGGGCTCAGTTGATTTTGTAGTGCACTAGGCTTTGGTTTTGAATTTGGGCTTGGGCTTAGTGTAGTGAACTGAGCCCTGGATCTCTAAACTTGATTCTGGACTTTTGCAAGTGCTCGGGCTTTGAGTTCACAGTGGACTGGGCTTGTCTTTAACCTTAAGAGTTTACAGTGGGATTAAAGCAGAAGAGAAGTGACAGAGCTGAAAGCAAAACAGGGCAGAACAAGGCAAAAGTGGACAATGGCAATGGAGATAGTGTCATTATATACAATGTGGCAATATATACAATGATAAAACAACAGTGATCTACATGTGCATATTAACAATGGCATGGTAGTGGCAATGTGGTAGTGATAAATCAAGATAGTTGCAAACCAAGGCCTAAGCCAAGGGCAATGGCAGGGGAACAAAATTACAGATACAAAACAGAGAAACAACACAACTAGGTTATGAATCCACCTTGTGACCTAGCCAGATAGTGTAATTCTATGTTAAATACCTGTCCCTAATGGAGCTAGGTGAAGGTTCAAGCCTGCCTATGTTCCAGGGCATACATAAATGGAATGGAAGGAGAAGAAGCTTGCTCAACTGTTTACTCCTAGCATTGACTGTCTTTTGACAGCACAATCAATCACAAGCACAGTTGAGCACTAAATTCCTCCATTTCTCAATCAGCTCAATTTACAAGAATTATAACCTAACATTCCACCACTAACAGTGACTTAAGGCATAATCTCAGCCTAGCTATACACATACACATGTGAGCTCACATAACAGCAACAAAAACAAAACATTTACTAAACATAGCAATGAACTGAACATAAACAAACACAGAAGACATAAAACAAAAACATGAACTGAATTGAAACTGAATAAGAGCAACTGAATTGAAACTGAATAAGAGTAATGGAATAAACATAAAGATAGTTGAAAATTAAACACTAACCCTTGAGACACTGGCTATTCCAGTGCTCTTGGGTGACACACTGGCTAATCCAGGCATAAGCCTTTACATCACACCACAGTCCCCTTTTTATACCCAGACACCCAAATTAGGGTTTACAGAAAAATTCCCCCAAATCCCCAAATTGAACAGTGACAAAATTAGGGTTTCTCACCTAATTCGACTAATTTAATCATACCCATGTTGCCACTGTTCTTCCTCATGCTCTCCCTAGCAGTAATTAGGGTTTTCTCAAACAAACCCTAAATGGACAGAAAAATTAGGGTTAGGGATTTTTCTTACCAAACCTGCGATTTGACGCTTCCCTCTTCAACCCATTCCTCTCCTCGTTCACCAGCTCCATTCCCATGCCTTCAATTGCTTTTCTAGCTTCACTAATTCGTCAACCACTCACCTAGGGTTTCGGCAGGGGAGAAATTGACGAATTAGGGGGCTATAAAGATGGGTAATAGCTGTAGGAAGGTAGGGGTGATGATGGTGGAGGTGTGGTGGTGGTAGAGGAGTTGGTGGCAGTGGCAGTGGAGTGGTTAGTGGTGATGAGGGAGAAGGTGGTGGTACGGGTTCTGCAGACGGGGGAAGGAAGAAGAGATGGAGAAGAAAGAAGAAGTCGATAGAGTTAGGGTTAGGGGGCGTTTGGCTAGGGGTATATGGCTCGGATGTTATGGTGTTGAGCGGTTTCAGCGAGGGAAGATGTTATGCGATCTGCGTCGTAGGATGAGAAGATGGTAGGTAGATCTGACGGCGATTCGGAGGCAAGCGATGAGCGACCGTCGGATGAAGGGATACAACGAAACGGACGGCACTTGGTGGAGTTAGGTACTGTAGTGTAGATCGGGAGTATCTAATTTTGATGCACAGGCATAGAAGCGATCGTTGGATTCAACTACAATCTAATCTGAAGGCTTGGAATTTAAGCGATGTGGTGTTTTGCAGAGACTTCAGATTTTGATGATCTACGAAGGAGCGACCGTAGGATTTCGATGTAGTCCCATCTAACGGCTGAGAATGGAGGCGGTTATGGATATAGAAAATGGGTTTGAGTAAGGGTTTTGGGCCTTGGGTATGCCAAGCCCATATCTTCTTTAAGAACAATTCTTCCTTCTTGAGCCCATTCCTAGCTTTTTGGACGTGTGCTCCATTCTTTGCGGCTTCCTTGCATAATTCTTCCCGGCTTTTCACTACTTTTCTGCTCTTTTCGCTCCGCGACTCATCCGAACTTCATTTATTACCTAAAAATGCAAGATTAAGTAAGAAAAATATTTATTCTTGAAAACAATGAAAATACAGAATATGGGATAAAATGTAGAATTAATGCACAAAAGATGAGTTAAATGCCAAGAAAAATATATAAAAATATGCACTTTTTAGCACTCATCAAATACCCCCAAACCTGAATTTTACTTGTCCTCAAGTAAAACAAAACTAAGGAAATCCTACCTATACCACTGTCGCTGGTCTCTCGAATGCATTTAGCGTATGCACTAAGCCTTTTAAACCACTAAGTGTCCCTAGTGGACGAGTTAAGTCTCGTGAAGGTTTGCTTAGAACGTACCTACAAAGTTCTAGGTCAAAATATAAGCTCATATTCCATCAAATGTGACATGTGCAAGACAGTTTAAGCTCACAGCAAAATGGAGATGTCAATCTAGCTATCAAAGGCACAATCCTAGCACTGATAACAAAAAAAAGACATGTGATAAGAGTGTAAGTGTATCTACACATGTGTAAAGAAAGATCTGAAGTTATGACTACTAATCACCAAGAGATAGTTTCTCAGGCTAAGAACCAAGGTCGAAATCTAGCTAGCTGTCCGGACTTTACGAGAATTGTGAATGAGTTGGAGGTATTTCACAATTACTCGCGTTGTACATCAATGGCATACACCCTTCCTTGCTTATTACAATAAAACACAAAAGATGACTCTTTACATGACTCTTATTTACATTGACTACTCTCTTTTATTTTTGGAACAAGAGAGGATGGAATTGAAAAATACTTGATTTTTTTTTATTTTTATTTATTTTTTGATATTTTTCTGAATATATACATCGTTTTTTTTTTTTTTTTTTTTTTTTTTTTTTTTTTTTTTTTTTTTGAAAAGGAAACACTTTTGATACATAACAAAAGGAAACAAAAAATTACATGACACTTTGCAAGAGGTAGCCCTTTTTGATGCACCCAGTTAAATTCGATGGTTGTCTTTCTTAATGTAACCTCCACCTTCTATCCCAACCAACCAAAGAACAAGCTAGTCAAGTTTCGTTCAGTATTCTAAAGTGATTGGCAATCGTGACTTCCTATCAAACACCTTGAAGATCGAGGCTATACATGTATTGGTAGATCGTGCGCGTGCAAATTTCTTATCACTATGTGAATTGTGCTAGAATCAGGGTGCCTAAATATCTAGACTAAGACTCCTAATAATTACATATTTGCACAAGAGTCAACATTTCAAGGTAAATGAGCTCCATTTTTATGTTTTTCATTTTTAATTTTTTTTGGAATTTTTCAATTTTTTCAAAAAGATGGAGTTTTGTTTTCAATTATGGCATATTATCGTGGTATCTACTCTATACCCCCAAACCTAAACTAAACATTGTCCTCAATGTTTAAAAATATGGAAAGAATTAAAATGCAACATATGGAAAGGGACATGCTGAGTAGAGTAAAAGGAGAGAGAATACCCGATTTCGGCGAAAGCAGAATTAAAACTCCGTTATCCAAGGCAAAACTCCAACATATTCGGAGTCACAATGGATGAGCACAAAATATATACAAAAGAAATTTAACTAACACATTATCTACAAGAAAATTGGTTTTTAATGGGATTGGACTTTTTGGGAAAAATTTGGTTTTGTTGGGAAAAATTTGGTTTTGGCGGGAGACATTTGGAAACTTTTTTTTTTTTTTTTTAAAAAGAAAATAAAATTTGGTTTTTGAATGGGAGCAAGCCCATTGGTTTTGTGTTTGCTTTGGCTCAGCTGGTTTGAAAACGTTTGGTAAACTGAGTCCAAAATCTCGGCCTAGAATTTGGGTACTCGGCCCACTAACGAGTTAACCTAGCGTGATCGGTTACAAGCTCAGCTGGGTTTAAAAACCCAGAATACAAAATACCAGTCCAAATTAAACAAGCTCACAAAAATTAAATACAAGCACACAAATTAAACAAACAAGCCCACAAAAATTAATTACAAACCCAACAGAAAATAAAAAGCCCAAAAATTGGCTTTAATATTACAAGCCCACAATTAAAAATTGGAAGCCCACAATTCGGGTTCTCTGAAATGGGTTACCTTTTAAGCACAGCCCAGCTGCTCTAATATTGTTGCAAAAACCCAGTTGGGCTTTGGTTCTTTTCCTTGGTGGCGTCCCAGCAGAGGAAAAACTGGTTCAGAACAGCAGGTCCAACAGCAAATGAAGTGAAGCAGATGCAAATGCTATGCAGTGAAATGCAAAAATAGCTAATAAAACTAATAGAGAAACAAACCCGAGTCCCCGGCAGCGGCGCCAAAAACTTGGTGTGCCCGGGAAAGCGTATAAAATTGAAGCGAAATGAAACGGGCCTACAGTAATACCGCAAGTGCACGGTCGTCGGTTGTAGCTCGTGCAAGTACGGGTCGATCCACAGAGACTGGGTGTGTTTGGAGTTTCTAGCTATTTTGGGCTCTAAAATTGCTATTGTGGGGCTTTGGGTACCAATGGATTTTGGTAACCAGTGGGTTATGATTGTGCTTTGGGCCTTTGAATACTCTTGGAATGAATTGGGGTGTTGTCTTAATGAAATGAACTGAGCTTGGGCTCAGTTGGTTTTGTAGTGCACTAGGCTTTGGTTTTGAATTTGGGCTTGGGCTTAGTGTAGTGAACTGAGCCCTGGATCTCTAAACTTGATTCTGGACTTTTGCAAGTGCTCGGGCTTTGAGTTCACAGTGGACTGGGCTTGTCTTTAACCTTAAGAGTTTACAGTGGGATTAAAGCAGAAGAGAAGTGACAGAGCTGAAAGCAAAACAGGGCAGAACAAGGCAAAAGTGGACAATGGCAATGGAGATAGTGTCATTATATACAATGTGGCAATATATACAATGATAAAACAACAGTGATCTACATGTGCATATTAACAATGGCATGGTAGTGGCAATGTGGTAGTGATAAATCAAGATAGTTGCAAACCAAGGCCTAAGCCAAGGGCAATGGCATGGGAATAAAATTACAGATACAAAACAGAGAAACAACACAACTAGGTTATGAATCCACCTTGTGACCTAGCCAGATAGTGTAATTCTATGTTAAATACCTGTCCCTAATGGAGCTAGGTGAAGGTTCAAGCCTGCCTATGTTCCAGGGCATACATAAATGGAATGGAAGGAGAAGAAGCTTGCTCAACTGTTTACTCCTAGCATTGACTGTCTTTTGACAGCACAATCAATCACAAGCACAGTTGAGCACTAAATTCCTCCATTTCTCAATCAGCTCAATTTACAAGAATTATAACCTAACATTCCACCACTAACAGTGACTTAAGGCATCATCTCAGCCTAGCTATACACATACACATGTGAGCTCACATAACAGCAACAAAAACAAAACATTTACTAAACATAGCAATGAACTGAACATAAACAAACACAGAAGACATAAAACAAAAACATGAACTGAATTGAAACTGAATAAGAGCAACTGAATTGAAACTGAATAAGAGTAATGGAATAAACATAAAGATAGTTGAAAATTAAACACTAACCCTTGAGACACTGGCTATTCCAGTGCTCTTGGGTGACACACTGGCTAATCCAGGCATAAGCCTTTACATCACACCACAGTCCCCTTTTTATACCCAGACACCCAAATTAGGGTTTACAGAAAAATTCCCCCAAATCCCCAAATTGAACAGTGACAAAATTAGGGTTTCTCACCTAATTCGACTAATTTAATCATACCCATGTTGCCACTGTTCTTCCTCATGCTCTCCCTAGCAGTAATTAGGGTTTTCTCAAACAAACCCTAAATGGACAGAAAAATTAGGGTTAGGGATTTTTCTTACCAAACCTGCGATTTGACGCTTCCCTCTTCAACCCATTCCTCTCCTCGTTCACCAGATCCATTCCCATGCCTTCAATTGCTTTTCTAGCTTCACTAATTCGTCAACCACTCACCTAGGGTTTCGGCAGGGGAGAAATTGACGAATTAGGGGGCTATAAAGATGGGTAATAGCTGTAGGAACGTAGGGGTGATGATGGTGGAGGTGTGGTGGTGGTAGAGGAGTTGGTGGCGGTGGCAGTGGAGTGGGTAGTGGTGATGAGGGAGAAGGTGGTGGTACGGGTTCTGCAGACGGGGGAAGGAAGAAGAGATGGAGAAGAAAGAAGAAGTCGATAGAGTTAGGGTTAGGGGGCGTTTGGCTAGGGGTATATGGCTCGGATGTTATGGTGTTGAGCGGTTTCAGCGAGGGAAGATGTTATGCGATCTGCGTCGTAGGATGAGAAGATGGTAGGTAGATTTGACGGCGATTCGGAGGCAAGCGATGAGCGACCGTCGGATGAAGGGATACAACGAAACGGACGGCACTTGGTGGAGTTAGGTACTGTAGTATAGATCGGGAGTATCAAATTTTGATGCACAGGCATAGAAGCGATCGTTGGATTCAACTACAATCTAATCTGAAGGCTTGGAATTTAAGCGCTGTGGTGTTTTGCAGAGACTTCAGATTTTGATGATCTACGAAGGAGCGACCGTAGGATTTCGATGTAGTCCCATCTAACGGCTGAGAATGGAGGCGGTTATGGATATAGAAAATGGGTTTGGGTAAGGGTTTTTGGGCCTTGGGTATGCCAAGCCCATATCTTCTTTAAGAACAATTCTTCCTTCTTGATCCCATTCCTAGCTTTTTGGACGTGTGCTCCATTCTTTGCGGCTTCCTTGCGTAATTCTTCCCGGCTTTTCACTACTTTTCTGCTCTTTTCGCTCCGCGACTCATCCGAACTTCATTTATTACCTAAAAATGCAAGATTAAGTAAGAAAAATATTTATTCTTGAAAACAATGAAAATACAGAATATGGGATAAAATGTAGAATTAATGCACAAAAGATGAGTTAAATGCCAAGAAAAATATATAAAAATATGCACTTTTTAGCACTCATCAGAGACCTACATAGTAGAAGCCCCCTGATGTACTTTTTATGTCTTCTACACAACCTACCCAATAAGCATCAGAATAAGCAGAAAGATCAGCATTAGTATCAAAAGTATACGAGAGACCATACCCAGCAGTATGATTTATATATCGTATGATTCTCTTCGCAGCTGCAAGATGAGATTCTTTTGGATCTGCCTGAAACCTGGCACAACAACCAACACTGAAAGAAATATCAGGTCTAGTGGCTATAAGATACAAAAGGCTACCTACAATGGATCGATATAATTTTTGATCCACTTTTGCTCTTTTCTCATCCCTGTGCAATTTACCAGTAGTAGTCATAGGAGTCAACTTAGGAGACGACTTATCCAGACCAAATCTTGACACAAGATTACGTGCGTACTTCTCTTGGGATAAGTAAATACCCTCCTAATGTTGTTGAATCTGTAACCCTAAGAAAAATTTTAACTCACCAACATTGCTCATTTCGAATTCTTTAGCAAGAGAGACTTGAAAATCTTTTGCAAATTTTTCAGAGGTTGATCCATAGATGATATCATCTACATAGATTTGAGCAATGACAACATCTTTCTCACTCCATTTGGTAAACAATGTTTTATCAGCTCCTCCTCTTGAGAATCCTTTTCTAATAAGAGAGGTAGTGAGTTTCTCAAACCAGGCCCTTGGTGCTTGTTTCAATCCATATAACTCCTTTTTGAGATTCATCACATGATCAAGGAAGTCAGGGTTTTCAAATCCTTTAGGTTGAGCAACATGGACTTTCTCTTTTAAAATTCCATTCAGAAACGCTGATTTTATGTCCATCTGAAACAACTTAATCTTGAGAAAGCAGGCATGGGACAATAAAAGTCTAATGGACTCAAGACGTGCCACATGAGCAAAGGTTTCGTAAAATTCGATTCCTTCAATCTGTGAATATCCTTGAGCGACAAGTCTAGCTTTATTTCAGACAATTGTGCCATACTCATCAGACTTGTTCTTGAATATCCATTTGGTACCAACAATATTGACATTAGGAGGAAAAGGTACATGTTCCCAGACATCTTGTCTTTCAAATTGATTTAACTCTTCATGCATTGCATTTACCCAAAAAGGATCTTTCAGAGCTTCATCAATATTTCCTGGTTCCACCTGCGAAAGATAACAACCAAAATTGCATATATTTTGAAGTTGACCTCTTGTTTTGGCTGTAGAATCCCTTCCCCCAATAATGTTGTTGGGGTCATGATCCATTTGAACCCAAAGATGTCATGGAGGAACACGTACACGTTCATCAGGAATGGCTTGATCAGTGCTCTTCTCCTCGTCAGTAGAAATGTCAGGATCAGTAACAGTTGGGATAACTTCAACTGATTCTGGAATTTCTTTGACTTTCTCAATTGTCTCTGTTGGAGGCAATTCAGCGGGAGGACTATCTTGACTAAAGTTACTAATGTCGTTGATGATAATATTAGCATATTCCATCATGACTTGAGTTATGAGATTAAAAACTCGAAAACCACGACTATTAGACGCGTAGCCAAGAAAGATACCTTCGTCACTTTTGGTGTCGAATTTCCCTTTCTGTTCTCAATCTTTCAGAATATAGCACTTACTTCCAAAAACTCTGAGATAGTATAGGTTGGGTTTCCTTCCATACCATAACTCATAAGGAGTATTAAGGGTTTTAGACCGAAAATACACACGGTTGATCAAGTAGCATGCTGTAAAGACAACTTCTCCCCAAAATCTTAAAGGTAAGTTTTTGTTGTGGAGCATTACCCTGGCCATTTCCTGAATGCTCCTATTCTTTCTTTCAGCAACTCCATTAGCTTGAGGAGTAATTGGTGGTGAGTATTGTTGAATGATCCCCAGTTCGTCACAGAATTCAAATACCTTGGTGACTTGAATTCAGTGCCACGATCGCTCCTAATTTTCTTTAGTTTGCGACGTTGTTCGTTCTGGATCCTTTTAACAATAATCTTGAATTCACTCAGGGTTTCATTCTTATGAGATAGGAATGCAACCCAAGTGAATCTGGTGTAATCATCTACCATAACCAAAGCATACTTCTTACCGGATACAGTGGGTTGTTGAATTGGTCCGAAGAGGTCCATATGAATTAAATCAAGTGGAGCTTTAGTGAGAATATCTCGTGATGATTTGTGGTGAACTTTCGTTTGCTTCCCTTTTTGACAGGAACCACATACACCTTCAATCTTTGCATTGATTTTGGGAATGCCTCTAAAAAGTTCTTTGTTAATGATCTTAGTTAGAAGGCGATAATTGATGTGACCAAGACGCTCATGCCAAAGATGTATAGATTCCACCTTAGTCAAATTGCAGCGGTTGCTAAACTGAGTATCAAGAAGATAACAATTGTTTTTACCATGAGTTCCTTGAAAGATTACCTTCCCGGATTTGTCAACAATGTCACATTCATTCTCATTGAAGACAACTCGATGGCCCTTGTCGCAAATTTGACTAATAGAAAGAAGATTAGCAGTCATACCTTTAACGTATACCACATTATGGATTTCTGGAACACCGGGTAGCTTGATCGTTCCCTTTTTGCTAATGTAGCAACAAATTCCATCTCCGAACGTTACAGGACCTCCTTCGTAGTCAACCGACGATACAAACCAAGTGAGATCTCCTGTCATATGTCGAATACATCCACTATCAAAAAACCATTGAAAAGAAGATGTAGATCTTAAAGCAAAGGCACCCATACTACTAGTACTTCTCGATTTAGAGTTTCCTAATAGGGTTGTATGAACTTTTAGAGAGTCATACAGTTGTTTAGCTTTCTTACAAAGATTACTTGCAATATTAAGGCTCTTTTGAAAGGACATACAAACTTGCTGCATATGATTGGATGGATTGCAACATGAGCCTATGCTTTGAAGATTATCTGACCGGTTCTTTGTCATATCAGTTTTCTCAACATCCTGCCGTTGATGACTATCTGACTTATGACTTTTCATGAGAGAGGAACAACTGAGATTTTTCAACCTCTTGAGGGAAGTATTTCCGGATATCAAATCCTTAAGAATTGCAATTTCACCAACAAGATCATAGTTGATCCGGATTTGTTCATCCAACCCTTTTTGAAAAGATATCAGTTTGTCAGACATTTTCTTGCGGTTGTTTTTCAAACCTGGTGAAGCGTTAATTGAGACTTTAAAATCCATAGAGTCAGATCGCTACAAACACAGACTTATTAGGTCTTAAACGTGTTTGGCCGCTCTGATACCAATTGAAAAAGCGGGGGTCTAACAACACCACCCAATATTTTACTTAGCAATCTGTATGGACTAACTCCGAAATACTTTTCTAGAGAATCAACTAGACAGTCAGACTCAATCTAGATAAAAGTATCTCAAAGAGTTAATATCTCTCTCTTGATTTGATTTCTACTCAAGCTAAAATCAATAACCAAAGGTACCAAAGACCAATACAAGTAATAACTTGGACGGTACCAAAGACCAAGGTCCAAGGATCAATCAACAACCAAAGGTTGGATTTCCAATTGATGATCGCGAACGCACAACCTGTATTATTTCTATTATATAAAATATAACGCGGAAAAGAAATAACACAGACACCAGAAGTTTTGTTAACGAGGAAACCGCAAATGCAGAAAATCCCCGGGACCTAGTCCAGATTGAATACACACTATATTAAGCCGCTATAGACACTAGCCTACTCCAAGCTAACTTCAGACTGATCTATAGTTGAACCCCTACCAATCTCCCACTGATACAAGGTACAGTTGTACTCCTACGCCTATGATCCCAGCAGGAGACTGCGTACTTTATTCCCTTAGCTGATCTCACCCACAACCAAGAGTTGCTGCAACCCAAAATCACAGACTTGATAATAAACGAATATGTCTCACACAGAAAAGTCTATCGAAAGGATAAATATGTCTCCCACAGATAAACCCTAGGTTTTGTTCCATCTTTAGATATAAAATCAAGGTAACAGGAACCAATTGATAATCCGGACTTATATTCCCGAAGAACAGCCTAGATTAATAAATCACCTCTATACAATCCTTCCTGACTACACAAGCGGATTGTCGAGGAATCACAAACAGTGAGACGAAGATGTTTGTGACTTCTTTATCTTGCTTATCGGAGAACTCTCACGATCTCAAGCTAATCAATCGATTGTACTCGTACGATAGAAGATGCAAGATCAGATCACACAACTACGATAAAAGTAGTATCGGTCTGGCTTCACAATCCCAATGAAGTCTTTAAGTCGTTAACTCGAGTTTAGAGAAGAAACTCAAGAGATAATGGAGATCGAATCTAGCGAGCGCACTAGTAGCACACAGACGTGTGGGTATTAGGTTTGCTCAATGCTAGATGTCTCCTATATATAGCCTTTCAAATCAGGGTTTTGCCTTAGGTACAAAGCAATCCTTATTCACCGTTAGATGAAAACCTAATTTAGATTCAAGCCAATATCTCTCAACCGTTAGATCGAAAGACATAGCTTGTCACACACACTTGGATGCACGTTTACTAGGTTTGAGAAAACCATGCCCAAACGAGTACACGTATGTTGGTTCAACATGATAACGCAAAAGGTCAACCATATGAGCATCTCATATTAATCATGTTCTTCTTCACCATAACTAGTTCAATTGACTCAAATGAACTAGTTAAGAGTTGTTCAATTGCTATGACATCTTATGTAACTACACAAGACACAATTGAAACAAAGATGATTCGATTCGATTAGAATCGGCTCATGAACATTATAGCCACGGGTTGCATAAAGCATTTATTAATAATTAATGTTTCATGTTCAGAGCACATCTTTAGATCATAACCTCTTAAGTTCACAAACAAGTTCGCAGACATAAGTTAATCGGTTGAGTTTTCCAAACTCAACAAAAATTCTCAGGTAGAGAACTTTCGCCAGTTCGCGAAATGGGTTCGCGGACTGAGTTCACGGACTTAGCACACAAATGAGTTTTGGAAATCCCAGCAGAAATTCTCGGTCGAGAACTTCCGTCAGTTCGCGGACTGAGTCTGCGGACTGGGTTCGCGGACTTGGCAAGTCAATTCCACAATCCTACAATTTCTCTTGATCAACAAAGTTCGAAAATTTGGTTCAAGGAATACATGGTTATATAATCTAAACTATCATTTCAATCATTGAAACATCTCAGAGGGCGATATTCAGTCGTAAGAACAACAGACCTTTCTCGTCAGAGCAATTTCCAAAGTGATTGAAACTTTCATGACTTTCGTCACAATGTGAAGGTAAACCTGATCAATGCGAAACGCTTTACCAACACATGATTTCGAGTAAAAGATAAGCATTAAATACTCAGATCGAAATATCAAGTGTATATGATCTAGTCTATATAGCATACGACTTTTGTCTCATAAGAAGTAGGAGAAGAATAGATAGACTTTCGAGTGATAGATAAGTTCAAGTCTTCACATACCTTTTTGTTGATGAATTTCCACGGTTCCTTGGTGTAGATCTTCGTCATTGTCGTTGAATCACCATGAAGTCCTTGAGCTCAACTACACTTTTCCTATCCTAGTCCGAGACTTAGCTAATAGGCTAGAAATGAAGACTTTATAGTTTTGATCACTAACATTGACAAACATGCTTTATATAGCAACGCATGCGAGGTTGACCGAGCTATACTCTAACAATCTCCCCCTTTGTTAATTTTAGTGACAAAACTATTAATACATATAGAATACAAAAAAGATAATCTTTAGTGGCTCATATTCCATAGTTCAATCTTCAATGTTCCTTGAAATATTCGTCCTTCCAAGTACTCCAATGATCCCAAAGGTTGTAAGTTTAGTATCACCGTTGTTGAAGACCCGTAGCTATAACAATTAGAGAAATTGAGATTCTCGATCATTATTATACAGTGTCATAGTATTATTATGAACATCAAAGTCCAATTGCATCACGATTTTAACAATAATACTATGGTGATATGTATCACTCCCCCTTAGTCAATACTCCATCTCGATCATGGAAACCACTTCCCCTTACACAATGATCCGAAAACCATATGTATTTGTAGTGTGACCTACAATATTTCTCCCCCTTTTTGTCAATAAAATTGGCAAAGGTACAAGAACGGGTTCATAATGAAATTTCCATAAGAGACATTTCATGACCAAAAGAAAGACAACATATCATCTTAATTTAGATGCAATCTTATAGCCGAAGCTAACAACATTCATCAAGGAGTTTTAAAACGCAAGATAACCCCTATAAAATTCCACAGCCGCACTCCCCGCAAGATATTACCATTAAACACAAGTTCAAAAGAACTCTCCCCCATTTGATGTCATTCCCAAAGGAACAACAATAGCGACCTTAATTTCGAAAGAAAAGAAGGATTTTTGAAACACTAAAGAGATACTAAAAAGATAACAACGACAATCCTGCAGAAACTGAACTGGAAAGTACTACTGGGGTTTCAGACTCAATTTCCCAAAAGATAAGGATAGGCGAAGGGGCAAGAGTCAATGAAACGTTTTAATGAACCAAAAAAACACCAATAGACTGTCGCAAGTGTTGAAAAGTTGCAGTGTCTAAGGGTTTGGTGAGAATACCAGCCAATTGTTGTTCGGAAGGCACAAATTCCATACTGATGATACCATTTTCATAAAGATCAAGAATAAAATGGTACCTTATGTCGATGTGCTTTGTTCTTGAGTGCTCAACAGGATTCTCAGTAATTCGAATCACATTGGAGTTATCACAAAAGATCTTCATTATCCCAGTATCAATTCCATAATCAGCAAGCATCTGTTTCATCCATAGGAGTTGAGTACAACATGATCCAGCTGCAATATATTCTTCTTCACATGTAGACAGGGATTGAGAATTTTTCTTCTTGCTATGCCATGCTACAATATTGAGACCTACATAGTAGAAGCCCCCTGATGTACTTTTTATGTCTTCTACACAACCTACCCAATCAGCATCAGAATAAGCAGAAAGATCAGCATTAGTATCAAAAGTATACGAGAGACCATACCCAGCAGTATGATTTATATATCGTATGATTCTCTTCGCAGCTGCAAGATGAGATTCTTTTGGATCTGCCTGAAACCTGGCACAACAACCAACACTGAAAGAAATATCAGGTCTAGTGGTTGTAAGATACAAAAGGCTATTATTTTTGATCCACTTTTGCTCTTTTCTCATCCCTGTGCAATTTACCAGTAGTAGGCATAGGAGTCAACTTAGGAGACGACTTATACAGACCAAATCTTGACACAAGATTACGTGCGTACTTCTCTTGGGATAAGTAAATACCCTCCTAATGTTGTTGAATCTGTAACCCTAAGAAAATTTTTAACTCACCAACATTGCTCATTTCGAATTCTTTAGCAAGAGAGACTTGAAAATCTTTTGCAAATTTTTCAGAGGTTGATCCATAGATGATATCATCTACATAGATTTGAGCAATGACAACATCTTTCTCACTCCATTTGGTAAAAATGTTTTATCAGCTCCTCCTATTGAGAATCCTTTTCTAATAAGAGAGGTAGTGAGTTTCTCAAACCAGGCTCTTGGTGCTTGTTTCAATCCATATAACGCCTTTTTGAGCTTCATCACATGATCAGGGAAGTCAGGGTTTTCGAATCCTTTAGGTTGAGAAACATAGACTTCCTCTTTTAAAATTCAATTCAGAAACACTGATTTTATTTCCATCTGAAACAACTTAATCTTGAGAAAGCAGGCATGGGCCAATAAAAGTCTAATGGACTCAAGACGTGCCACATGAGCAAAGGTTTCGTCAAATTCGATTCCTTCAATATGTGAATATCCTTGAGCGACAAGTCTATCTTTATTTCTGACAATTGTGCCATACTCATCAGACTTGTTCTTGAATATCCATTTGGTAACAACAATATTGACATTAGGAGGACAAGGTACATGTTCCCAGACATCTTTTCTTTCAAATTGATTTAACTCTTCATGTATTGCATTTACCCAAAAAGGATCTTTCAGAGCTTCATCAATATTTCATGGTTCCACCTGCGAAAGATAACAACCAAAATTGCATATATTTTGAAGTTGACCTCTTGTTTTGGTTGAGAATCCCTTTCCCTAATAATGATGTTGGGGTCATGATCCCTTTGAACCCAAAGATGTCGTGGAGGAACACGTACACGTTCATCAGGAATGGCTTGATCAGTGCTCTTCTCCTCTTCACTAGAAATGTCAGGATCAGTAACAGTTGGGATAACTTCAACTGATTCTGGAATTTCTTTGACTTTCTCAATTGTCTCTGTTGGAGGCAACTCAGCAGGAGGACTATCTTGACGAAAGTTACTAATGTCGTCGATGGTAACATTAGCAGATTCCATCATGACTTGAGTTCTGAGATTAAAAACTCGAAAACCACGACTATCAGACGCGTAGCCAAGAAAGATACCTTCGTCACTTTTGGTTTCGAATTTCCCTTTCTGTTCTCGATCTTTCAGAATATAACACCTACTTCCAAAAACTCTGAGATAGTGTAGGTTGGGTTTCCTTCCATACCATAACTCATAAGGAGTATTAAGGGTTTTAGACCGAAAATACACACTGTTGATCAAGTAGCATGCTGTAAAGACAACTTCTCCCCAAAATCTTAAAGGTAAGTTTTTGTTGTGGAGCATTACCCTGGCCATTTCCTGAATGCTCCTATTCTTTCTTTCAGCAACTCCATTAGCTTGAGGAGTAATTGGTGGTGAGTATTGTTGAATGATCCCCAGTTCGTCACAGAATTCAAATACCTTGGTGTCTTTGAATTCAGTGCCACGATCGCTCCTAATTTTCTTTAGATTGCGACGTTGTTCGTTCTGGATCCTTTTAACAATAATCTTGAATTCACTCAGGATTTCATTCTTATGAGATAGGAATGCAACCCAAGTGAATCTGGTGTAATCATCTACCATAACCAAAGCATACTTCTTACGGGCTACACTGGGTTGTTGAATTGGTCCGAAGAGGTCCATATGGATTAAATCAAGTGGAGCTTTAGTGAGAATATCTCTTGATGATTTGTGGTGAACTTTCGTTTGCTTCCCCTTTTGACAGGAACCACATACACCTTCAATCTTTGCATTGATTTTGGGAATGCCTCTAACCAGTTCTTTGTTAATGATCTTAGTTAGAAGGCGATAATTGATGTGACCAAAACACTCATGCCAAAGATGTGTAGATTCCACCTTAGTCAAATTGCAGCGGTTGCTAAACTGAGTATCAAGAAGATAAAAATTGTTTTTACCACGAGTTCTTTGAAGGATTACCTTCCCGGATTTGTCAACAATGTTACATCCATTCGCATTGAAGACAACTCGATGGCCCTTGTCGCAAATTCGACTAATAGAAAGAAGATTAGCAGTCATACCTTTAACGTATACCACATTATGGATTTCTGGAACACCGGGTAGCTTGATCGTTCCCTTTTTGCTAATGTAGCAACAAATTCCATCTCCGAACGTTACAAGACCTCCTTCGTAGTCAACCGACGATACAAACCAAGTGAGATATTCTGTCATATGTCGACTACATCCACTATCAAGGAACCATTGAAAAGGAGATATAGATCTTAAAGAAAAGGCACCCATACTACTAGTACTTCTCGATTTAGAGTTTCCTGGTAGGGTTGTGTGAACTTTTAGAGAGTCATACAGTTGTTTATCTTTCTTACAAAGATTACTTGCAACCTTAAGGCTCTTTTGAAAGGACATACAAACTTGCTGCATATGATTGGATGGATTGCAACATGAGCCTATGCTTTGAAGATTGTCTGACTGGTTCCTTGTCATATCAGTTTTCTCAACATCCTGCCGTTGATTACTATCTGACTTATGACTTTTCATGAGAGAGGAACAACTGAGATTTTTCAACCTCTTAAGGGAAGTATTTCCAGATATCAAATCCTAAAGAATTGCAATTTCAGCAACAAGATCATAGTTGATCCGGATTTGTTCATCCAACCCTTTTTGAAGAGATATCAGTTTGTCAGACCTTTTCTTGCGGTTGTTTTTCAACCCTGGTGAAGCGTTAATTGAGACTTTAAAATCCATAGAATCAGATCGCTATAAACACAGACTTATTAGGTCTTAAACGTGTTTGGCCGCTCTGATACCAATTGAAAAATCGGGGGTCTAACAACACCACCCAATATTTTGCTTAGCAATCTGTATGGACTAACTCTGAAATACTTTGTTAGAGAATCAATTAGACAGTCAGAATCAATCTAGATAAAAGTATCCCAAGGAGTTAATATCTCTCTCTTGATTTGATTTCTACTCAAGCTAAAATCAATAGCGAGTCTTTATCAAATACAAGGAATAACTTGGACGGTACCAAAGACCAATGTCCAAGGATCAATCAACAACCAAAGGTTGGATTTTGAATTGATGATCACGAACGCACAACCTGTATTATTTCTATTATATAAAATATAACGCGGAAAAGAAATAACACAGACACCAGAAGTTTTGTTAACGAGGAAACCGCAAATGCTGAAAAACCCCGGGACCTAGTCCAGATTGAATACACACTGTACTAAGCCGCTACAGAAACTAGCCTACTCCAAGCTAACTTCGGACTGATCTATAGTTGAACCCATAGCAATCTCCCACTTATACAAGGTACAGTTGTACTCCTACGCCTCTGATCCCAGCAGGACACTGCGTACTTGATTCCCTTAGCTGATCTCACCCACAACCAAGAGTTGCTGCAACCCAAAATCACATACTTGATAATAAACGAATCTGTCTCCCACAGATAAACCCTAGGTTTTGTTCCGTCTTTAGATATAAAATCAAGTTAGCATGAACCAATTGATACTCCAAACTTATATTCCCTAAGAACAGCCTAGAATAATCAATCACCTCTCTACAATCCTTCCTGACTACACAAGAGGATTGTCGACGAATCACAAACAGTGAGACGAAGATGTTTGTGACTTCTTTATCTTTCCTATCGGAAAACTCTCACGATCTCAAGCCAATCAATCGATTGTACTCGTACGATAGAAGATGCAAGATCAGATCACACAACTACGATAAAAGTAGTATCGGTCTGGCTTCACAATCCCAATGAAGTCTTTAAGTCGTTAACTCGAGTTTAGATAAGAAACTCAAGAGTTAATGGAGATCGACTCTAGCGAGCGCACTAGTAGCACACATACGTGTGGGTATTAGGTTTTCTCAATGCTAGGTGTCTCCTATATATATCCTTTCAAATCAGGGTTTTCCTTAGGCACAAAGCAATCCTTATTCACTGTTAGATGAAAACCTAATTTAGATTCAAGCCAATATCTCTCAACCGTTAGATCGAAAGACATAGCTTGTCACACACACTTGGATACACGTTTATTAGGTTTGAGAAAACCATTCCCAAACGAGTACACGTATGTTGGTTCAACATGATAACCCAAAAGGTCAACCATATGAGCATCTCATATTAATCATGTTCTTCTTCACCATAACTAGTTCAATTGAATCAAATGAACTAGTTAAGATTTGTTCAATTGCTACGAGATCTTATGTAACTACACAACACAAAATTGAAACAAAGATGATTCGATTCGATTAGAATCGGCTCATGAACATTATAGCCACGGTTTGCATAAAGCATTCCTTAATAATTAATGTTTCATGTTCAGAGCACATCTTTAGATCATAACCTCTTAAGTTCACAAACAAGTTCGCGGACTTAAGTTAATCGGTTGAGTTTTCCAAACTCAGCAGAAATTCTCGGGTCGAGAACTTCCGCCAGTTCGCGGACTGGGTTCGCGGACTTAGCACACAAACGAGTTTTGGAAATCCCAGCAGAAGTTCTCGGTCGAGAACTTCCGTCAGTTCGTGGAATGAGTATGCGGACTGGGTTCGCGGACTTGACAAGCCAATTCCACAATCCTACCGATTTCTCTTGATCAACAAAGTTCAAAAATTTGGTTCAAGGAATACATGGTTATATAATCTAAACTCTTATTTTAGTCATTGAAACATTCTCAGAGGGCGATATTCAATCGTGAAGAACAACATACCTTTCTCGTCATAGGAATTTCCAAAGTGATTGAAACTTTCATGAATTTCGTCACTAGGTGAAGATAAACCTGATCAAAGCGAAACACTTTACCAACACATGATTTCGAGTAAAAGATAAGCATTGAATACTTAGCTCGAAATATCAAGTGTATATGATCTAGTCTATATAGCATACGACTTTTATCTCATAATAAGTAGGAGAATAATAGATAGACTTTCGAGTGATAGATAAGTTCAAGTCTTCACATACCTTTTTGTCGATGAAGTTCCACGGTTCATTGGTGTATATCTTCGTCATTGTCGTCGCATCACCATGAAGTCCTTGAGCTCAACTACACTTTTCTTATCCTAGTCCGAGACTTAGCTAATAGGCTAGAAATACATAGGCGAGATAAACTCGGCTCGAAATAGCAAATGTATATAATCTAAGTCTATATAGAAAAATGACTTTTGTCTCAAGATATGAGATAAATAGACTTTTGAGTGATAGATAAGTTCAAGTCTCCACATACCTTTTAGTCGATGAAGATCCACCGGTTCCTTGAGTAGTCCTTCGTCTTGTATGATGATTGTCATGGAGTTCTTGAGCTCAACTACACTTTCTATCCTAGTCCGAGACCTTAGCTACAATAGACTAGAAATCAAGACTTTATAGTTTTGATCACTAACATTGACAAACATGCTTGATATAGCAACGCATGCGAGGTTGACCGAGCTATGCTCTAACAGGATTTATCTATTACCGTAGACTTTTCTATGTGATACAGATTTGTTTATTAAAGTCTTCGACTTTGGGTCGTAGCAACTCTTAGTTGTGGGTGAGATCAACTAAGGGAATCAAGTACATAGTATCTTGCTGGGATCAGAGACGTAGGAGCATAACTGTACCTTGGATCAGTGTAAGATTGATTGGGGTTGAACTACAGTCCAGACCGAAGTTAATTTGGAGTAGGCTAGTGTCTGTACCGGCTTAATACAATGTACGTTCAATCTGGACTAGGTCCAAGGGTTTTTCTGCATTTGCGGTTTCCTCGTTAACAAAATTATGGTGTCTGTGTTACTTCTTTTTCGCATTATATTTTGTTATATAATTGAAATGTCACAGGTTTTGCGTTGATCAATAAATTAGAATATCTGACCTTTTGGTTGTTGATTTAAATTGATTGACACTTGGATATTGGTCTTTGGTACCATCCAAGTTATCTCTCTAGTATTTGATAAAGACTCGCAGATTTCTATTTGCTTGAGTATATATCAAATCGAGAGATTGAGATATAAACTCTTTTATATACTTTTTATCTAGATTGAGTCTGACTGTCTAGTTGATTCTCTAGAAAGTATATTGGAGTTTGTTCATACAGATTGCTAAGCGAAATATTGGGTGTGGTTGTTGTACCCCCGCTTTTCCATTGGTATCAGAGCAGGCAAACACGTTCAAGACCTTACAAGTTTGTGCTTATAGCGATCTGACTCTATGGACAGAGGTGTTATCTCAATTAACGTACCACCAGTCTTCGATGGCTCTAATTACTTATGGTGGAAAATTGTTATGCGATCTTTTCTTCAAGCACGTGATTTTCAATCATTGGTATATGTTGTTAATGGCTATAATGCTCCCGTCGTGGCATTTGGAGATGTAAACGTTCCCAAAGATATTGGTGAATACACCCCTGCCGAGGTAAATATTGCAAAGCAAAATTCCGACGGTTTGAATGCCATTATACATGCCATTACCCAAAGTCTAAAGAAGCTTGGGATATCTTAGAAACCGTATTTGAAGGAAATACCAGTGAAAAGGAAGATAGGCTTCAAAACCTTAATTCCGATTGGGAAAACCTTTGTATGGCAGATGAAGAAACATTTGATGAGTTTAATTACAAAGTGTTTGAAATTGTTAATGCATCTTTTGCATTGGGTAAGACTATTCCTGAAAAGGACATTGTGATGAAAATTCTCAGATCGCTTCCATCTAGAAACGACTCTAAGAAGCATGCCATCGTTGAGGGAAATAACCTTGATAATCTCTCCAGAAATACGTTGGTTGGGAAGCTTAAGATCTTTGATCACGAACATTCATCCAAAACTAAGGATGTTGCGTTCAAAGCATAAAAGGACACTAAATTACTTGATAAGAGTAAAAACGTGTATATCTCTGAAGATGATCACTCTGAGACAGATTCATCAGATGAAGATCTTGACAAGTCATTCTCGATGATCACAAGACAGTTTAGGGATCTTCTGTTGAAGAGAAGTAAACGGTTCTCCAGAGATAAGCCTAAAGTATCAGTTAAATCTCATAATCGTCCTAAAAATAGGGAAACTGATGAAATTGATGATGAGGATATGCCTCAGTACTTTAAGTGTAAGGGATTTGGTCATTTTGCAAATGAGTGCCCAAACCGTAGAAAATACACCGGGAACAAAGGTCTTGCTGCAACTCTTGATGAAACGTCTGACAACTATGATTCCAATGAAGACGAGAAATCAAGTGTTGCACTTCTTGTTTAAAATATTAATTTTGATAACTGTAGCAATACATACATCAATCTCGATATTCTTTCAGAAGAGAACCCAACTAATCTGGAAGAAAAAATTGACCCGTTTCTTGGAAACTCTGTTTGTAATGTTTCAGGTTCCACCATGTGTCTAGCTGCATGCACATCTCAGAAGCCTAAATTTTATCCCAGTTTGACATGCTCGTATTGTTCTCTAAAGGGTCATGAACTTTCAAGGTGTTACAAGTACAAACACCAATTGAGGCATGTCAACAAATTTCAACGAAGAGCAAATCAATTAGCAAATAAGCTTAAACTTGCTCGGAAGACCGCTGAGGTATGTAGGATTTTATCTTCGTATAAGAAGTTAGTTTCCAAGGATAAATCAAGACCATTAGAGAAGAAAGTATGGTCGAGTCGTTTTGATAAACAAAGGTCTGTGGACTCCTTTCAAGAGGAAAATGGTGGAAAAATTGTTGTTCACCACAACGCAACTTGATTGTGTTGTTTTGGAAATCATGTCTCATGTGCCTGATCAAAAGAGACAATGATTTTGTACCTCTCAGGCTTTAGGAAAAGTTTTTTTCTCTTCTTTTTTTTTAGTTTTGTTCTTCCCTGTCTATCAACAAAGGAGGGTTATTATCGACAATTATACTCTATAGGGTTGTGAGTTGGACGTGTACGAACCTTTTTAAAGGTTTCGAAACCCTACATTCCTTTTTCCTTCTCGAAAACCTCTTTTTATCTCCAGACTACTTGTTGAGTTTTATTTGTGATTTCCTCTCACAAACCCATACGTTATGGATACTCCAAGATTGATGTCTTCAGATGGAAAAGATGTTAATATGATTGTTAAGCCATCAATCATGAAGGAAAACGAGAAATCTCCATTATCCCCTTCCTTGAAAAGAAAAAGAAGGAATGTGAGGAAGCCAAGAGCCGTTCCTTCAAACTCTCAGAAGTTTTCTGATGTTCTTGAAGAGTTGAAGGAGATGCGAAAGGAGATTCAACAAATTAAGGCTTTTGTGTATAAGCCTCATGAGATTCAGAAGGCCCTGGTTCGACATCATCAACCGAGAAGGTTTATTGATATAAACTGCTACCTTAATGAACCTTATGTCCCAATGGCTGTTGACGACAAGGAGTTCGAGGACGATAAAGAATTCTTCAAAGGTCTTATTTCCTAGTAAATTTTCTATTTTCTTGTTTTTGTTAGAAAAATAACTAGAGTTTGGAATAGCCATTATTGTGATTACACATAGCTATGTCCAACGTTTTCATCTTCATGATTTTAGATTTATTCGTTTAAATTCTAAATTTGTTTGGAAGATGATTTTTGCAGTATTAATCTTAATGGTTTTATATATTGAAAAATTGTTATGGGATATGTATGTTTACGTCCGTGAACTTTGATTGTCCCATACCTTGTCAAAAGTCAAGCCTTTCGTACGTCGATATGCATGTACTGATAAAAGGATGAATAGACTTTTGAAAAATACAAAAGTTAAGCCTATTATGCCAATTATTGATGGAAGATAGGTTAAAATCTTTTGTTTACAAGGATTATGTCTATTGAATGTCGTTATGCGAATAGTGATGGAAAATAGAATGAATCCTTGTGTATTCCGCAGTATTGATCTTCCCTGATCCATATTTTATGTATTACTGTGAGGCTCCGTAAAGTGTATTATGTTGAGCACTAAACGACCAAGTTTATTATTCTTATGATTAGCTTTGTTTTTGTTCCGCAAGGTACTTTATGTCGAGCATATTCAACTAAATTAATCGTCTTGTTTGGTTATTTAGTTGTTACTCCGTAAGTTTTCTTATGACGAGCATAACCAATTAAATTGATTACTTTTGTGATTAGTTTGGTTGTGTATTTCGATTATATTAATTATGGGTTCTCTTGTGATTAATATAATTGTATTTATTTTGAGTCTCCATAAGTTCACTTATGTTGAGCATTTTCGATTAAATTAATCATGGGTTTTCTTGTGGTTAATTTAATTGAATTTTTTGGATTCAAATTCATACTTGTATGTGATTTGTTATGTCCAAATAAATCCTCCTTTTCTTTCGAAATTAAGGTCGCTCTTGTTGTTCTTTCGGGAATGACATTTTATGGGGGAGAGTTCTTAATTGAACTTGTGCTTAGTTGCCAAATCTTTGTGGGAGTGCGGTTGTGGAATATTATAGGGGTTATCTTGTATCTTTATAAACTCCTTGATGAATGCATTTACCTTCGGATTTATGATTGCATCTAAATAAGATGATATGTGTTTCTTTCGTTTGGTCATGAAATGTCTCTTTCGGAAATTTCATTAGGATCCCGTTCTTGTACCTTTGCCAATTTTATTTAAAAAAATGGGGAGAATTAATATGTAGTTCACACTACAAATACATATGGTTTTGGATCATTATGTAAGGGGAAGTGGTTTCCATGTGAGATGGAGTATTGACTAAGGGGGAGTGATACATATCACCATAGTATTGTTGTTGAAGTTGTGATACAATTGAACTTTGACTTTGTGTAATGATACTATGACATTGTATAAAAATGATTGAGAACTCTTGTTTTCTCGTTGTTATAACTATGGATTTTCAACAACGATGATGCTGAACTTACAACCTTTGGGATCATTGGAGTACTTGGAAGTGACGAAGATTTCGAGTAATGTTGAAGATTAGACATGTGGAATAGGAGCTACAAAAGTTAATTTATTTATTTTTTGTATTCCATATGTATTGATAGTTTTGTCACTAAAATTGACAAAGGGGGAGATTGTTAGAGCATTTATCGTTCGAACTCGCATGCGTTGCTATCTCAAGCATGTTTGTCAATGTTTATGATCAAAACTATAAGTCTTGATTTATAGTCTATTGTAGCTAAGGTCTCGGACTAGGATAGAAAGTGTAGTTGAGCTCAAGAACTCCATGACAATAATCATACAAGACGAAGGACTACTCAAGGAACCGGTGGATCTTCATCGACTAAAAGGTATGTGGAGACTTGAACTTATCTATCACTCAAAAGTCTATTTATCTCCTATCTTGAGACAAAAGTCGTTTTTCTATATAGACTTAGATTATATACATTTGATATTTCGATCCGAGTTTATCTCGCATATCTATTTCTAGAAATATGTGTTGGTATGCTTTCGCTTTAGCCAAGTTCATCTTTACCTAGTGACGAAAGTCATGACAAGTTTCAATCACTTTGAAAATTGCTTACTTTGACGAAAAATAGTTTGTGAATAACAACTATAGAATATCAACGTCCTCTAACAATGTTTCAATGATTGAAATGAGAGTTTAGATTATATAACCATCGGAGGATATAAGCATTGTTGTGGAAACACATATATGTATAAGTCCTTATTCTTTGAACCGAAGTTTGCGAACTTTGTTAATCAAGAGAACCGGAATGGTGGCGTGAGCCAAGTCCGCGAACTCAGTCCGCGAACTGGCGGAAGTTCTCGACCCAAGAAATTCTGCTGGAGTTTGTGAACTCCGTCCGGAAACTTACGTCCGCGAACCCAGTCCACGAACTTGAGTAGGTTATATCTAAAAACGATGTTTGTGAACTTATTCTTATATAAATAAGGAATGCAAATTGAAAACCGTGGCTATATAGTACATGAACCGATTCGAGTGAATCAAATCATTTTTGCTTCCATTGTGTCTTATGTAGTTACATAAGATTTACTTGCAATTGAACAACTCTCTAACTAGTTCATTTGAGTCACTTGAACTAGTTATGGTGAAGAAGAATATGGTTGATATGAAAGTGATCATATGGCTAACCATTTGGTTGACTATTGTTGAACCAACAAATGTACAAGTTTGGGTACGGTTACACAGGCCTAGAAACGTGCATTTCATATGTGTGTAACAAGCTAGTTTTCGATCTAACGGTTGAAAGATATTATCTTGAATCTAATCAGGTTTTCATCTAACGATGATTATTGAATAATTTGTTACTAAGCTAACATTGATTGCAAACCCTGATTTGAAAGACTACATAAGGGATAACTCTAGCATCTGGGAAACCTAATCCCCACACCTTCTGTGTGATACTAGTTGTGCTAAGCTAGACTCGATTCTCCTTTAACCTTTGGTTTCTTCTTCTAAACCAGGTTAATGACTTAAAGACTTCATTGGGATTGTGAACCCAAACCGATACTACTTTCTTATAGTTGTGTGAACTGATCTTGATGTTTCTATCGTACGAGTACAATTGTAATAATTGGCTTGAGATTGATATCTCCGATAGGCAAGATATAAAAGTAATCACAAACACTTCGTCTCATTGTTTCTGATTCCTCAGCTGCGTCGATTAATATTATTGTAAGGTGATTGATAATACTAGGCTTTTTTCGCTGCGCCGCAATATCAATTGGTTCCCGTTCACCTTGATTTATCAAAAGACGGAACAAAAATCGTAGGTATATTCATGGGAGACGGATTTATCTATTACCGTAGACTTTTCTGTGTGATACAGATTTGTTTATTAAAGTCTTCTACTTTGGGTCGTAGCAACTCTTAGTTGTGGGTGAGATCATCTAAAGGAATCAAGTGCGTCGTATCCTGCTGGGATCAGAGACGTATGAGCATAACTGTACCTTGGATCATTGTGATATTGATTGGGGTTCAACTACAGTACAGACTGAAGTTAATTTGGAGTAGGCTAGTGTCGGTAGCGGCTTAATACATTGTGCGCTCAAAATGGACTAGGTCCCAGGGTTTTTCTGCATTCGCGGTTTCCTCGTTGACAAAATTATGGTATTTGTGTTATTTCTTTTCCGCATTATATTTTGTTATATAATTGAAATATCACAGGTTTTGCGTTGTTCAATCAATTAGAATATCCGACTTTTTGGTTGTTGATTTAAATTGATTGATACTTGGATATTGGTCTTTGGTACCATCCAAGTTATCTCTCTAGTATTTGATAAGGACTCGCAGATTTCTATTTGCTTGAGTATATATCAAATCGAGAGATTGAGATATAAACTCTTTGATATACTTTTTATCTAGACTGAGTCTGACTGTCTAGTTGATCTCTAGAAAGTATATTGGAGTTTGTACATACAGATTGCTAAGAGAAATATTGGGTGTGGTTGTTGTACCCCGCTTTTTCAATTGGTATCAGATCAGGAAAACACTCTAAACCTAATAAGTTTGTGTTTGTTCGTTCCTTAAAAATTGTCCTATGGGAAATTTCTTTGGAAAACTGGTTCTTGGCATCTGTAACGCACGCCAAGAGTCCTTAAAGATTGCTCAAGGATTATTATGGTTAAAACCTCCGGGTTCACATGATAATCTCATTTCATCTAAAAAGGAAAATTTAGATGATGAGAACCAATCTAAAGGAAAAAATAAAAAGAAGGAAAGATTGAGGAAACGTTCGTCACGCTCAAGGATATGGACCCTCACCAGATTAACACTTGATCTCTTTGAGGAATACTATCGTAATGGATCAATTGATAAAGATCTATTTAGAGCGTTTAAAAGGCGTTTTTAAACTCTTAGAAAAACTTAATTCTGTTAAGTCTAAGAATCCTTCCGAAAAATTTTCTGTACATGTTAAACCATCGAATAATATTGTACAGCCTAGGATTCGGAAGAATTTTCCTTCTAGCCAGATCAAACGAAGGATAGAAAGCTCTGACTGCCCTGATTATCATCTTTACGTTGATTATATCACGGGGACTGTTCACACATATCAACCAGAAATGTTGCATGAGAATTCCTCTGCACATTATGCCTCTTTGTAAAAAGCATGGCACTACCCCATATGTATATATCTTGGACTGGGGCAAGAAATGTTTGAGTCGTGTACAGTTTTGTTGTTCTCTTTTAGAGTACCAAATAAAGCTTTCTACTGCATCCATCGTCTCTCACAAAAGTGTGTTGTCACGAGATGCATAACCTTTGATGTGCAAACGGCTAATAAAATTCCACTTTCCTTGTGTGGGTCGCGGTTCACAAACGGGTCCAAGCCCATTATTGGTCTTATAAAGAAGAAGTTTGTGCACCCTCTTCTTCATCACCCGTCCGCGTACGTGAACCTCTAGGGTTTTGTGTGTTTCCTCCATTGAAGCCTCTTTGGAAAAATTGAAAGAAATGGTGTTCAAGATTCACTCCAAGTAAGTAAATTCCTCTTGTTCCTTTCAATTTCTTAGATATCATGATGAATTTTAAGGCCTCTAAAAGAAGCTCCAAAAGCTCAAATACCTCTAGCATGGATTTTCCTTGTGACCAAAATTCTCCTAGGATTAGGTTTGTGGATGATTCTTGTGCTAGAATTTTTGAAAAGATTTCATCTAAAGGTTTTATCCTAGAAAAGAAATTGGATCTATCTAGTGGGAATGAAGAGGATTTAGCTTGCTTTAAAAAATTCAAGCTTGGAAATATCTTTGATGGTCATGGTCAAGGTTTTGATTCTCTCACAAGAATTTTCTATGCCAACATTCATGATGTTGATCTTAATAAGATGGAATTCAAATCCATGATAAATAGAAAAAGATTTCTTGTTGATAGAGAATTAATTTCAAAGATTACCAACATTCCGTTGGGAAACGTGCGTCTTCCTATACCAAGGGATGAACGTCCATCATGTGATGGAATCTCTCTTGGGCTTTGTGGCAAGAAGGTAGCGTGGAATCAAGGAAAGTTTCCTACTAATGATCTTAGTATTGCGTTGATGGCATTTGGAAAACTTGGTATCTCAAATCTTTGTCCCTCCACAATTGAGAATTCTTGGTGGAGTTATGAGTTTGCGGAATTGGTCTATTTCCTTGAGTCGGGTGTTGAAAGTCTCGATATTTGTGGTCTTATCATCTTTCAAATGACTTCGATGACTTAACCCATCAAGATGTTAGGTTACCCTTGCTTGATTGGTCAAATTTTCCGTGATCATGGTTTTGATCCAATTGGAAACTCTCTCGGGGTTCCCAAACCGGTTCGTCCCTGTACCTTCAGACGCATAAGGGAGAATGTGTGCAAAAGACAAAGAGATGCTTCACTTAACGATTGTGACCCTACCACGTTGAGCCTTCTTCAAAAAATTCACAAGGGTGTGTGTAAGGTCGATTCAAAGGTGAAGTGTGTGCAAGAACAATTGTCATTTGTTGCAACTAAGTTTCTCGAGCTCAAGGAAGAGTTGAACACAATTCAAGCATCTTGGAGTATTTACGATGAGGAAGACAATGAGTAAAAGATGATTTTTTTTCCTAGTAAATCTTCTATTTTTCTTGTTTTTGTTAGAAGAATAACTAGAGTTGGAATAGCCATTATTGTGATTACACATAGCTATGTCCAACGTTTTCATCTTCATGTTTTTAGGTTTTTTGTTTAAATTCTAAAACTGTTTGGAAGATGATTTTTGCAGTATTAATCTCTATGGTTTTATATATTGCAATATTATTATGAGATATGTGTGTTTGCGTCCGTGAACTATGATTGTCCCATACCTGGTCAAAAGTAAAGTCTTTCGTATGTCGATATGCATATATTGATAAAAGAATGAATAGACTTTTGACAAATACAAAAGTTAAGCCTATTATGTCAATTATTGATGGAAGATAGGTTAAAATCCTTTGTTTGCAAGGATTATGTATATTGAATGTCGTTATGCGAATAGTGATGGAAAATGAAATGAATCCTTGTGTATTCCGCAGTATTGATCTTCTCTGATCCATATTTTTTGTATTACTGTGAGGCTCCGTACAGTGTCTTATGTTGAGCACTAAACGACCAAGTTGATTATTCTTATGATTAGCTTTGTTTTTGTTCCGCAAGGTACTTTATGTCGAGCATATTCAACTAAATTAATCATCTTGTTTGGTTATTTAGTTGTTGCTCCGTAAGTTTTCTTATGACGAGCATAACCAATTAAATTGATTACTTTTGTGATTAGTTTGGTTGTGTATTTCGATTAGATTAATTATGGGTTCTCTTGTGATTAATATAATTGTATTTATTTTGAGTCTCCATAAGTTCACTTATGTTGAGCATTTTCGATTAAATTAATCATGGGTTTTCTTGTGGTTAATTTAATTGAATTTTTTGGATTCAAATTCATACTTGTATGTGATTTGTTATGTCCAAAGAAATCCTTCTTTTCTTTCGAAATTAAGGTCGCTCTTGTTGTTCTTTCGGGAATGACATTTTATGGGGGAGAGTTCTTAATTGAACTTGTGCTTAGTTGCCAAATATTTGTGGGGAGTGCGGTTGTGGAATATTATAGGGGTTATCTTGTATCCTTATAAACTCCTTGATGAATGTATTTACCTTTGGCTTTATGATTGCATCTAAATAAGATGATATGTGTTTCTTTCGTTTGGTCAAGAAATATCTCTTTCGGAAATTTCATTAGGATCCCGTTCTTGTACCTTTGCCGATTTTATTGACAAAAAGGGGGAGAATTAATATGTAGTTCATACTACAAATACATATGGTTTTCGGATCATTATGTAAGGGAGAGTGGTTTCCATGTGAGATGGAGTATTGACTAGGGGAGTGATACATATCACCATAGTATTGTTGTTGGAGTTGTGATACAATTGAACTTTGACATTGTGTAATGATACTATGACACTGTATAACAATGATTGAGAACTCTTGTTTTCTCGTTGTTATAGCTACGGATTTTCAACAACGATGATGCTGAACTTACAACCTTTGGGATCATTGGAGTACTTGGAAGTGACGAAGATTTCAAGTAATGTTGAAGATTAGACATGTGGAATAGGAGCTACAAAAGTTAATTTATTTATTTTTGTATTCCATATGTATTGATAGTTTTGTCACTAAAATTGACAAAGAGGGAGATTGTTAGAGCAATGCTCGGTCGAACTCGCATGCGTTGCTATCTCAAGCATGTTTGTCAATGTTACTGATCAAAACTATAAGTCTTGATTTATAGTCTACTATAGCTAAGGTCTCGTACTAGGATAGAAAGTGTACTTGAGCTCAAGAACTGCATGGCAATCATCATACAAGACGAAGGACTAATCTAGGAACCGGTGGATCTTCATCGACTAAAAGGTATGTGGAGACTTGAAGTTATATATCACTCAAAAGTCTATTTATCTCATATCTTGAGATAAAAGTCGTTTTGCTATATAGACTTAGATTATACACATTTGCTATTTCGAGCCAAGTTTATCTCGCCTATCTATTTCTCGAAATATGTGTTGGTAAGCTTTTGCTTTAGCCAAGTTCATTTTTACCTAGTGACAAAAGTCATGACAAGTTTCAATCACTTTGAAAATTGCTTACTTTGACGATAAATAGTTTGTGAATAACAACTATAGAATATCAACGTCCTCTAAGAATGTTTCAATGATTGAAATGAGAGTTTAGATTATATAACCATTGGAGGATATAAGCATTGTTGTAGAAACACATATATGTATAAGTCCTTATTCCTTGAACCGAAGTTTGCGAACTTTGTTGATCAAGAGAACCGGAATGGTGGCGTGAGCCAAGTCCGCGAACTCAGTCCGCGAACCCAGTTGCGAACTGGCGGAAGTTCTCGAGCTGAGAAATTCTGCTGGAGTTTGTGAACTCCGTCCGCGAACACAGTCCGCGAACTTGAGTAGGTTATATCTAAAAACGATGTTTGTGAACTTATTCTTATATAAACTAAGGAATACAAATTGCAAACCGTGGCTATATAGGTCATGAACCGATTTGAGTGAATCAAATCGTTTTTGCTTCGATTGTGTCTTGTGTAGTTACATAAGATTTCCTTGCAATTGAACAACTCTCTAAATAGTTCATTTGAGTCACTTGAACTAGTTATGGTGAAGAAGAATATGGTTGATATGAAAGTGATCATATGGCTAACCATTTGGTTGACTATTATTGAACCAACAAATGTACAAGTTTGGGTACGGTTACACCAGCCTAGAAACGTGCATTTAATTTGTGTGTAACAAGCAAGTTTTCGATCTAACAGTTGAAAGATATTAGCTTGAATCTCATCAGGTTTTCATCTAACGGTGAGTATTGAATGCTTTGTTACCGAGCTAACATTGATTGCAAACCCTGATTTGAAAGACCATATAAGAGAGAACTCTAACAACTGGGAAACCTAATCCCCACACCTTCTGTGTGATACTAGTTGTGCTAAGATAGAGACGATTATCCTTTAATCTTTGGTTTCTTCTTCTAAACCAGGTTAATGACTTAAAGACTTCACTGGGATTGTGAAGCCAGAACGATACTACTTTCTTGTAGTTGTGTGATCTGATCTTGTTGTTTCTTTCGTACGAGTACAATTGTAATAATTGGCTTGAGATTGATATCTCTGATAGGCAGGATATAAAAGTAATCACAAACACTTCGTCTCATCGTTTCTGATTCCGCAATATTTTTTTTCGCTGCGTCGATTAAGATTATTGTGAGGTGATTGACAATACTAGGTTGTTCTTCAGGAATATAAGTCTTGGTTATCAATTGGTTCCTGTTCACCTTGATTTATCAAAATACGGAACAAAACTCGTAGGTATATTCGTGGGAGATGAATTTATCTATTACCGTAGACTTTTCTGTGTGATACAGATTTTTTTATTAAAGTCTTCGACTTTGGGTCGTAGCAACTCTTAGTTGTGGGTGAGATCAGCTAAGGGAATCAAGTGTGTAGTATCCTGCTGGGATCAGAGACGTAGGAGCATAACTGTACCTTGGATCAGTGTGAGATTGATTGGGTTTCAACTACAGTCCAGATCGAAGTTAATTTGGAGTAGGCTAGTGTTTGTAGCGGCTTAATACAGTGTGCGTTCAAACTGGACTAGGTCCCGGGGTTTTTCTGTATTTGTGGTTTCCTCGTTAACAAAATTCTGGTGTCTGTGTTATTTCTTTTCCGCATTATATTTTGTTATATAATTGAAATATCACAGGTTGTGCGTTGTTCAATCAATTAGAATATCCGACTTTTTGGTTGTTGATTTAAATTGATTGATACTTGGATATTGGTCTTTGGTACCATCCAAGTTATCTCTCTACTATTTTCTAAAGATTCGCAGATTTCTATTTGCTTGAGTATATATCAAATCGAGAGATTGAGATATAAACTCTTTGATATACTTTTTATCTAGATTGAGTCTGACTGTCTAGTTGATTCTCTAGAAATTATATTGGAGTTTGTTCATACATATTGCTAAGCGAAATATTGGGTGTGGTTGTTGTACTCCCGCTTTTTCAAAAATGATTAAGCCTCTAAAGAATAATATTATGTCAAGCAAATTTTACAAACGAAAACAAGTTCGAACCTCTTTTTGAGAAGTGTCCAGCCTGACAATAAAACTTCAGCGATCTATGCTTAATCCTTTTTGTTGAGTAAAAATTTGTGTAAAACAAAGTTGATACTACACGACTCAAACAACCTCTAATAAAACAAAAACATAAATAAATGGATAAATGCTCTTTCAAGAGACTTGATGGTCCTCATCCTCACTCACTTGGAGAAGGTAGGGGTTCAATTCCTGGAACTTGTAATTACTAATTACTAGTACTATTTATGAGCCACTAAAAAAAGAAAGAAAAAGAAAAATTATAGCCAAGTGGTCCTGCAACTATAACGATATTCAAATGCGTTTGAACTTGATCTGGAGCCCGTCTTCAGGTTTTGGGTGGGGAAGATACATTGTTTTCGTGCCTGGATTTATTAGTTCCCACCTACAAACCATAGAAACAAAACAAAATAAAAAACAGAAAACGAGTTATTTACACATAAAGATTGAAAAAAGGTTGAAAAAAATAATGCAATATACGAATACAATCATAACCAATTTAATGCTTTAAAAAAATAAAAAATAAAAACCAATTTTTATTCTTAGTTTTCTTATGGTTTATTTACTTGTAGCCAATGGCCAAATAATGCAGGAAAATTGCAATCTGAACTCGAGCAAGCATATTCCCTGCACATATCCTTGCTCCTCCACCAAAGACTTGGAATGTACCAGGCTTCGCGGGACCCTACAGAAAAGCATTAGTTAAGGGGTTATTTAGTGTTCTTTATTCTTGCAGTCACATAACAAAATTTAGTAGCATTTTTCTTAAGCTAGCTCTTAATGCATGGTTTCATACATTCCATCTGTCTGGATTAAAGGACATTGGATCATTATAGTTCCTTGGGTCTGTGTGAAGATGTCGTAGCCAAATGATGATTTTCCAATCTTTTGGTATTTTAAAACCTGCAAAAAAAAAAAAAAAAAATCAAATTCAGTATCTTCTTTTAACTCATTAAACCAATTTTGTAAGTATGAAGCTTGATTTTCTACCTTGGTATTCTGTATCTTCTTTAACTATTCTGAAAATGAATGGTGCAACATTGGCAAGTCTAATAATTTCTTCTACCACCTACAATTTCATTCAGGATTGACATTTATGGCATTGTATATGGTTTGTCATTGATCAAACATCAAAAGTTCTCGAATACGGTATTTGGAAATACCTTGTTTGTGTACTTCAATTCTGAAATATCTTTTGCAGTTATGAAATTACCATTCTTCTTGTGAGTCATTGCAAGGTTCTCATCTTGCATCGAGTTACATTGTGAGACACATTCCAAACTAGACCAACTATTGTTCATATCTAAATTATCACTTACCCTCAGTTTTTGGAGAACGTCGGGGAATTTCGCCAAGTAGTAGAAAGACCACATTGATGCGAGAGAAGTGGATTCGTATCCAGCAATTACTAGAGACACAATGTTATCAATAACTTCTCCATCACCTAATTTTTTCCCTTGTTTATCTTTCATATTGATCAATCCATCCATGAGATCATTTCTCTCCTCAATATGGCTTTTCGCATGCAATCGACGACTTTCTAGCTCTTTTCTAAATATGTCTGTCGCGCTTTTCCGACACTGTCAAAACAATTTCAAGAAATTTACCGAGTTCACCATGGACATGTCATGCAATCAACCAAGGCCACAATTAATTTTAACAAACGCAGACCAGGATATGCACCTTAAGAGCGTGGTGGTATGTTGTTCCTGGAACGTTAATGCGTTGGGCTCTCACCCCTCCGATAATGCCAGCGAAATAACCATCAAGCGAATCCAAGACAAGGCCTGGCTCAAAGTTAGCAAACATTTTTCCAATATTTGCAAAGGTTACCTGTAATTCATTTCAAAATTATTGAAAAATATTTGGACATATTCTACTCTACGAAATACTAGAGAAAAGAATGAGAATTATACTTTCTTAGTTTCCTTCATTCCATTGAGTGTGACTTTGTCGGCCCACAACTGAAGAGACGATGAAATTCTAGGTTGCACAACTAGAAAAATTCTCTTAAGAGCGTCGGGACTGTTGATCGCATTAAAAACATAGCTTCTTAGTCTAGTATGAGCCTTTCCATTCACAACAGCAACAGACGATTCACCTAAAAGTTCATTTGAAGGCCAATTGATGGGGAAAATATCGTCTCGCTGCAGGAAAAACTTGTTCGAAGCCGGAGAACAGGAGATGATAGATGGTGTCCCGAAGAGGCAAGTCTGGTACACTCCTACTCCTTCACCATATCTAATGAACATTGAGTTGATATCTGAATTAGCATAGAATTCTGTCAAATGTATCCCACACATTTATTAACCATAGCCCATTTAAAATAAGTACTTAAGTTAACCAAAGAAACCTTTATAATCATTCGACATAGCCCACAAAATTATGTATAATTATCATATATATCCCATAATAATAAGACAATCATTAAATCCCTCGATTAACATCAACAAAAAAAATGTTAACTATCTAATCAAGTTTATATAAGATATTTGACATAATTAATGTTTTTTTTAAGAATAATCAACACCTTCGATCAATTTTAGTATAATCATGATTGAGAAGAAAAAAACACCATCTTATAGATTTTTTTCTTTTTATAATGTTTATGGAGTTCATAGGAGAATGGTCTTAGGACAAGAATTAAAAACTTAGGTAATTCCATTTTGATTGACGTTGTTGTGAAAAAATTTAATGGAATAATTAGAATATACACCATCAATTTTGAGTGTAAATTTGTGCACCCCTCTAAAAGCGGGGTGCACATTTTGGCTCTCTTTAGTGGCGAAAAATTCCCCACTAAAATAAGAATTTTTAGTTGATGTAATCATGATTAAGAAAAAATTACTTTAGAGAAAGTTTATTTTGTGTTTGGGAAAATATAAGAATTAAGGTTTATACATATTTGTTCAATTGGTGAGAATACTAAAAGAACAATTATAATTAATTTTAAGTATGGTTAAGAAAATTAGGATTTATTTTGATTTTCAAGAAGAATTTAAGTTTAATTGTTAGCAAAGAAAAAACTTAAAACTTGTTTTGTTTTTCATTCTAACTTTTGGTATTTCATTTTAACTAAAATTTTTGGCTATGATTAACAAAAGTGTGGACTACATTTAAGAGAATTTTTAGCATACAATCGTGCTAGGTGAACAGCTAGGTACCAGCTGAGTACCAGCTGATCCACATGGCACCTGATGTGGCAGACTGGAGTGCTTACTCCTCCAACCCATGTCATCAACAAAAAAAAGGCTTTTCGTCACTCTTCCCTCGAATCATTGTGTAGATCTTTACTTTCATTGCCCTAATTTTAGTTATATTCTTGAGCAAATTAATAAGCCAGATCTCAACTCGATACATATCTATCGAAGACATATAACATGAGTCCATCGTTATCAATCAAAGATACTACTTTTTCTTCAAAGATTAAAAACTTCATTAAATTTTCTTTCCCATTTCTAAAATTAACCAACTGCCAATGCTATCCATAAGCTCTTCAAAAAAACAAAAGAAAAAACACACCATGATTTATGCAGTTAAGTTTCAGAACTGCAATTATACATTCAGGTGGACGGAGACTTATTCGATTTTGTTGCCTGAAATTGAAAGAATTTTGAATAGATTAAGGGTTACCAAAAAAATCATCACTACTTTCCATGTGAAATTAGAATTTTTTAGGTAAAAAGTCATCACCATGGAATAAAATGGTAGAAATTAGTTTGATCATAATTTTAGTAAACTTAGGAGTTTTGTGGGCGTGAAATCCGAAATAGGATATAAGTTCTGGAAAAAAAAAATTATTAATGAAGATGGAACAAGGTGAACGAGCACAAAGGATGGAGATGAAACATTAATTTCACTTTTTCTAGTTTTCTTTGTAGACCTCTTTCTAATGATATGGCAAAAGAAAAGTGATCTCTTTCCACCACATCCCATGCCATGTTCAAATCAGTTGTTATTTAGCTGTTAAACGGCTGTTCAAATAGCGTTTTCGCTTAGCATACATGTATACATTATTAAACATAAAATGAGCATTAAAACTGACCTTTGCTTTTTGGCTTCAATGAACTCGTCAGGTAGGTGAAGGATTTTGAAGTACCAAAGAAAACTCAGCATTTCGCCAAAATAAGGCAAACCCATAGTACCTGGAGGAAGCTTAACGTAACCACTGTAGCGAAGTTTAAGAGGACCTATGTACCAGATTTCATTCCACCATGTTAGCAGTACCCAAACTAGCAATGGTGCACCACCAAAAACTAGAGCAAACCACCATGTTTCCGAACTAATGCCCATTTTCCTTGCTCTATGACTCTCAGTATGTTGCTCACGTGGTTTGCCTTCTTTGAAGCTCATGAGCATTTACGTTTATAAGGAGAAGTATTGATTCCCAACAAGGGATCCTTGATAATCTGTAGAGCTAATAGACAAATTGTTTTCAAAAACTTCTGGTTATTTCATTGGTGCTTAATTTTGGTTGTCGGGGACCATTCGAGCTAACCAATAAAGACTTGCTAATTACAGATTTTTTCAAGAATATTCTGTAAGTAAGAAGTTCCAACTTCCAAGCAGTCTGAATGGTCTTGGAATCACCTTCATGTGCGTGAATACACATATATGTTGTGTTAGGCACTAGGCGGGGCGAGGCGCCAATCCCTTCGCCTTGCCTTGTCTCACCTCGTCTAGCACCTAGCTGCCTAGAAAAAAATTTAATATTGCTCATAGTTTTTCGCCTTGGGGCATTTTATTGCTAGGCGCCCTTTGGACGACTCGTGTGCCTAGAGAATTTTATAGCTAGGCGCCCCTTGGACAATCATTTGCATCATCGTGGCATCCAATTACAAAGTACAATCAAGCCTATCATAATCTCATCAAAATTGAATAATTTTCACATTGAGCACTCCTCAGCTACCATAACAAGCTGGGGGGATACTGCACGATCTCTAAGCAAATGTTGCTGCAATGTGTATACACTATAGTAGATGCACAGACGAATTTTAGTATTCTCCATGCAGTTGCTGGAGATAAAAAGAGTAGTAAATTTTCATATAATTGCAGATGCTGAAACCAGGACATCAATTGTTTAGACATGATATAAACCATAGAATGCAGATGTCTTTTGCTGGTTGATATACAACAAGAACAATCAGCACCGATCAGTAGTCATAATCAACAATTGGTAACAACAACTCAAATAGGAACACAGACAGGACTGTAGCGAGGGGGGAGAATGTAATAATGACATGATTTTTCCGTAAAAATGGCTGCAGATTAAGTTACTCATTCAAATTGATAACTCCATCTTAGACACAAGAATTCCGTCAGTATCTGCATAAAGCCACTCACCATCTAATATACGTGTTCCAGCCATTATGACGGGTACGTGCTTGTCTCCAACTCCCCTTTTATTGGCTTTCATTGGATGCGAAGCCAGAGCCCTAACTCCGATATCACACCCATTAATCTCATCGACATCTCTAATGCAACCATTGATCAATATGCCAGCCCAACCATTGTTAGTAGCTTGTTGAACAGGATTACCTCCCAGAATCGCACACCTCAAACTTCCACCACCATCAACAACCAGAACCCTGCCATTACCTTTCTCTTCAAGAAACTCACGAACAAGAACGTTGTCCTCAAAGACCTTGAGCGTCACTACTGGTCCAGAAAACACTTGACGTCTCCCGTATATCTGGAAAATAGGTTGTAGAGCTCTAAGCTCACCACTATGAATAAGTGGTGGGTTTGCGTCACAAACTTCAGCTGTCGCTACCATCGACATGTTATTGGAAATACCTATAAGAAAAGGAAAAGTGTGCTTCCATTAACAGCAAAACATGGGAAAAAAAAAACAAAGAGTTCCCATGGTGCATTACTTAATTCTATTTAACTCAAGTGCTGAATGACATTTGAAGTGCATAAACCATGACTTTCTCCAAGTTATGAATGGAACAAGGAAATCCTATGAAATCCTTGAAAAGATTGAACTGCACTCATCCTCACAGTGCAATAGTATAATTGGAACCTCAAAAGCTGGTTAGCATCGTATTCTCCTTAACACCGCATTGATCAACATTGCAAAACTTCAAGAATGCTTCTAAATTTGACCAACTACAGGCTGTCCAAAAACATCGTAAACTAAAAACCCTCATTTGATTGTTTGTTTAAAAGGTGATTCTAAATGAGGATCACCACTTCAAAAGCCATCCATCTAACCATCTCCTTGTATGGCCAAAAAGAGTAGATACTAAATTGTACTGTAGCCAGGCATAGTAGTTATTAAACAAGTTGGATCCATAATTGACTAAATTATCATATCACTCTCCAAACAAACCTTATATGCCTTAAATCAGATTTGATTTTAAAGAAATTCAATTATACAGACCAACAATTTATACTAATATCTTTGGGGAAAAAAAAAAATTTCTTTCGCTATCTGATTCAACATGATAATAGTAAGACAGATTTCTCAACAAAACAGTAATCCATAAATATGAATGAATCATACAGCTATCAGCAGTGAGAACAGATCTGAGAGAGACAAATACCTGAATGAAAGAGGGAGGGATCTTCAGAAAGAACAATCAAGAAGGAAGTGCAGTGTGCTGGGTGGTGGGTATCTTTGATTTTGCTTTTGTATTTTGTTATAATAATGGGATAGTTTTTATTTGGATTAGGATTGATTGATCCCCTTCATTATATGATTCTATTTCACCTCGTTTTTTTCTTTTCTTAGGACCCACGGGGTTGTGACTTGTGAGTTAGTGGACAAAAAGCTAATAAAAGTTATGGCCTGATGCCATTAGCACATGAGCAGCAGCAGCATCAGCCATCAGTTAAAAAAGAAAGAAAAAAAAAAATACTGAGTGTCAGATTGCTATTTTGACATGGACAGATGAAATCATTAATACAAAACAAAGCTGGGATAATTTAATCTCTCTTGGAATTAATAGAAAAAAGATCCAACGATGGTGGTTCGTTCAACTTAAATATCATAATTGTTTTATTAATTAGTGTTTCATTAATTGCACATAATAAATAATATATTCATTATAAAATGTTTTATTAATATGTGTTTCATTAATTGCTCATAATAAATGACTAATCATTTTTTAATTATAAATATTTTCTTAATTAATTATAATATGTATTTCTATTAATAAGTAATTTTGATAAATAATATCAATAGACATTTTTGGCGACAATGAGTAGTAGAAGAGGTGGAGGCCGAAAGATTAGTGGTGGTTAAGGGCGGCGCCAAGCACAATTATATTTATTTTTGTTCTTTTATCATAAAATGGGATACGAAGTCCATTTTCACATGTATCCAACTTGCCAAGAGTTTTTTCTCCCTCTTTCCTCAAAATCCTGGCTCCGCCCCTGATTTGTGGTGGAAGAAGTAGTGACGGTGAGTGCTGGTGAATAGTGATGGACAATATTAATTTTATGTTGTCGTTACAACATCGATAACATCGTAGAAAAATGTGGTTGGTTGTTTTTAAAACTTTTGATAAGTGAAGGTACCATATATTTCAGGGATGATATCATACAAGACAATATTTTCATGATCGTAGTTGGATCACCCAAATGGTACCCCTGTTATCTTTGGTACTATATCGTATAAGTCATGATTTCTTAATGTTAAAATAAAATTGATTGCAATACAAAAAAGAATATATACACGGAAAAAAAATAATGAAACTAATCAATTGACGACATTTTGTTCAATCTAAACCTCATACATGGCATTTGTGATTGAAAATTAGAATTGCGTCCAACAACCTACATGGGGTGGGCGACAGTGATGGTGGCAGTGGTGGAGTCAAAAATTGACATTGAGGAGGCCTACTTTTTTTTTTAAAGAAACATGTAAACTTTGTTGGACTAAACCATAAATATATATGCACAAAGTACTATTTATAAAATAAACTAAAAAATTTATGTAGTTATTAAAAGTTTAAGGGGTTAGAGCCAGGTTAGTCAACCCTTGGCTCTGCCACTAGGAGGTGGTGGATAAAAAATGGATTCATATGGTTTTATGGTGGTGGCGAGTATTGGTGAACAAAAACATATTATGCTAATTTCGTAACGCCAATATGTAACGTTATATTATAACGTATAACACGTAGTTGATCATTCTAATGTTAAAATAAACTCGATAAAACACATGTTCACTTTAAAAAATTGGTGCAATCAATTGCCATGTTATGTAATAACTAAACGAACGACACGAATCAAGATCAGAACGTATGAAATTATTTATTATCGATTTTTCTATGTAAAGAGTGGTCAAGATTTGTCCTTGACAAAGATAAATTTACCGCTGGGGTCTGTTCAACTTAACCATTTTTAAATGTTTTATTAATTAGTGTTTCATTGATTGTTCATAATTATTAATTAAATTTCTATTATAAATGTCCCTTTAATAATCTAACATAAATACATAATTTTATTAATAAATAATTTTACTAAAAACTATATTAATTCTATAGGTGGCGGGTGTTTGTGAATGGTGGAGGCGGTAACATTACTATTGGTGGAAGAAATAGTGGTTGCGGATGGTTTTTATGGTGGTGGGTGTTTGTAGTAGTAGTGGATAATAATAGTTTTTACTTTTTAGTGAGTTTTATTGACCGAGTAAAAAAAAAATCTTCACAAAACATGCAACATTGTATTGTGAAATATGTAATTGGTTGTTTTTAGCACGATTGATAAGGACAAAAACCAAATATTTCGAGGATGATACCGAAACGTATAAGACAATATAATCATGACTGTTGGATCACCGAAAAGGTATCCATATTATATAAAGGAAATTGGTGTATCCGCGTAAGAGAACATTATCGCTCTCTCAAGTATTATTACATTCTTTTTCCTGAAAGACCATAATGTCGAGTTGTTTCGCGACAACTACCTACAAAGACAACAACGTACTTTCACTCAATTCCCGATATAAAACCTTATTGACCGGAAAAATGTATTTACATTCTAAAATATTTGTTTGAAAATTATGTTTGTTCATCAAAATCATCATAAAAAACTCTAAATCATAAATCTAAATTTTGCCTCCGATGTTTATAGAATATTTTTTATATTTTACATTTTCAAATCATGCGACCTCTTGATTATAAATCAACAATATCAAATTACGGATCAATATGTATAGGTTTCATTCACTGAGTTAGAAGGTATACTAGATACATATGGGTAGATCACACAAAGCAGAACATGACTGAGAATAGTTCAATAATTTGGTCAAGAAATAAGGTCAAAAATTTAAGATTAAATTTCTATAGGACTAATTAGATCGGCTTCGATAGGAGCCGATTAAAATATGGATTAATAATAATTTCCACGTAAGACAATTGCAAAACATAGTTTGGCTAACTCTGCCTATGTAAAGAGTGGTCAAGATTTGTCCTTCCTCAATTGCTATGTTATGTGAGAAGAAGGTGATATCTAAGATTGAGGTACAATTCAAATCTATTAGATTCATACTATTTACAACTGGATGCCTTGAAAAAAACTGACATGTTGTTATTATTATTACAGTTAAGGAATACATTGACCACACTTGCGCAAATAGCTCACTTCGCAAATGATTGGTGTTGCATGTACTGTCAAATTAATTAAGGAAGTGAATATAGTTTCCTTAGTTACAACACATTTCCCATATTCTATTACAATTTTGAAACCCTTATCATCTAAAACACCACAAGAAACAAGATTTTTGCAGATGTCCGAAACATGAAGAACTTCATTTAAAGTGAGAGTCTTGCCAGAAGTGAGCTTGAGCCCAACTTTGCTTTTTCCTACTCGAAGCTGCAGATGAGTTACCCATGTAGAGTTTTTCGCCTTCCCCTACCTTATTATGAGAGGTGAACATATCTCTGTTTCCACAGACATGTTTGGTAGCACCAGAGTCTACCCACCAGTCTCTCACATTTGTTACCAAATTTACTTCAAACACCGTGCCAGAAAATTCATCTTTGTTGTTTTCAACCAAATTAACATTATTTTTATTTTTAAGGTCCTTATGGTTTCTACAGTGAACCGCCATATGTCCAGGATTTCCGCAAGTATAGAAATCACCCTTAAGGCCAGAAGCAGTGTCCGGAGTATTTTGGATATAGTAACTTAGACGCGATGTAAGACTTATGTTTGTTTTTTTTTTAGTTTTTCCACAATCTATTTATTTAAAAAAAATGAACATTGCAAATAAATAACATCAATAAAAATTGGACAGATTGCGTGAGTGGATTGAAATTGGCGAATCTAGTAAAATCTCTTCCTTAAAATGCAGAATAATCGTGCAATACATTCGTCTGAAAAGGGGACAAACTGGGAGCATGAGGGCCCAAACCAAATTGATTACCTGGACAGGGGTTGCTGCGATGAGCGTTCTCCCAACTTCGCCACCAATCACTCGACCATCTGGACTAGAAAGGGAGATACTGAGGGCACCAGATCGGCCACGAGATCCACCACTATCTGTCAGCAAGTAAGTGCCTGACAAGCATAGGATCTCAAACCGCCCCTGTGCAAATTAAAGTAACACCATTCAGTCACCAGGATAAAGCGGATTAGTTAAAATGGAGAACATTGAAAACTATGAAGCGCAAAGCTTTATACTACCTGGACATTGCCAAATCGAGCAAATAATTAAATACAACTATATCCATTACCACTAAGAGGACAAATATCCATTACCTCTAAGAGGACAATAATGGACTAATTTCACTATCTAATAGTGAGGGAATTAATCTATATGCGTTGTCAACAGGAGTACAACAATCTCAAAGCATTGAAACACTCATAACGGAACAACGAAAATATTTCCTTCAAAACAATATGAACTCTTCATCTGATGTAATTGAGAAAGTGCTAGCAACAGATTTGAAACATAGAAGGGCGAATGAAAAAATGGACAGGTATGAAGAAAACCTCTCCTACTGCAATTATGATTATATGTGGGGTAAAACCATTCCAAGCTGAACCTGATATCCATTCACCTAGCATGGAAGTTTGGCAAGAGTCATCATGCGTAAACATACAAACAAGAAAAACACACTTTAGACATTTTTCTCAACGAAGAATATTCCAAAATTCAATTTAAGTAAGGATAAATACGATCATAAATAAGATAAAACCATAATTGGTTTCGTCAGAATTCAACTGCAAGAAAAATTATAAACCATGATTCATTCTGTTTGACCACACCAATAGTAATAATCTGTGTTGGCTTATAAAAAAAATAACTTGAACATTCCCTCATTAATAATTGTTCAGACCATTGACTCGAATAAAACCCACACTGAAAACATTTCTAACGCCCACTAACACATCTTTCATCACCATTAGTCATATATTATAAACATTTTGTTGTAATACCAGTAAGTACCATACATAATTCAGTCAAAGTTCGAGTATACACATTACATAGTAAATACACATAAATCCTAACCCAAATTTTGAACTTGATCAAGAGGTGATTAAAAACTTCATATCACACACAATTGATCTAACGTTACATCCACAAGAATATTATACACTAAACTTCAAGAGCTAAAGGAATAATTTGAAAAGATAAAAAAAAAAAGTTTTCATTTACTGGGGAGCACACAACATAATCATAGGGGAATAAGGAACGAAACTCAATAGCAGAAAATGTGAATGTCACTTCGAGGTAAGGATTCCATGAAGCAACAGGTTCTACTTTTTGAAAATACAACATCATAGTACTTCTAAACTCCATCCCCAAAACCGAAATGGAAGGATAAATAGCAATGGAACGATAAACATTTGAAATAAAATTTAAGAGAGAAATTACCTTGCACTAACTCCGTTCTAGGACGCAACTGCATTTAAAATCATTGATTTCCACAAGTGCATGTACAACTGCAATATATTCTTCCTCACCCTGTTCATTCTTCAAGCCTTTCAACAATTCGTCCTCCTCGATGATCAATTCCTGCATCATAGGAACATAGACATAACTATAATTTAACCAACAAAACGTGGTTTCATGGACAAAATTTCAAAAACATAATTAAAATTCAGATGAAACCACAATTAGGTTTCGTCGGAAAAAAATCATAAAACTGAAACAAAATCATAGAACACCACAAAGATCTATTGGATATACTGTAACTAGTTAGGTACAAATTATCTAACTCTTTGAAATGGCATCATTGGTGTATTATAGTTAAAATTAACATGTGTTGTTCTTCCAAACTAACAATATTTCAACTTGCGAAAAACTACCATAGTTCTTCCAAAAAACTACCAAAAATTAACCTACTAAATGATTATAATCCCTCTTACGAGTAAATGGAACTCCAGAGTCAATTCCTGCATCACAAAAATTAAAGGAAGACGTTCGACATTTGCGTATACGTCTCAAAGTATGAAAGTTCCTTTCTTGTTAAAAATCTTAGTTAAAGGAAGACCAAACAACATTCACATCAAGGTTAACAAAATGACTAGTTCAATTACCCTGTTTTGTATCAGGATCATTGATTATGAACCAAAAAAAAAAAAACGAAGATCAAGTTTAATTCTCCAACATTATTCAATACCCTCTATCTAATTCACCAAATCAACAAACCAATTAAAATTTGTGACCAATTTTTTTGACATTCAACTTTAAAATAGATAGATTGAGAAGAAAAATTACATTAATCTTACATTAAAAATCAGATCTCTAGATTCAGTTTAATTTTTACCTTCTTTTCCCTAATTCGCATACTCAATCGTTGAGTAAAAGGAGGAGGTGTTGTTGTTGCTGATGGGGAAAAAGGAGACGGAGGGTCAGGATATTATCGTCGATTTGGTGGTGGCGCAGAAGGAAGAAGAGGAAGTGCTGCTAGTAGTTGGAGAAGAGGAGGCGGTGGAAAAAAGAAATGAGATAAGAAGAGGAGGGGACAACAGAAAATAAGAAGAAATGAGCTATGGGAGGGCTGTTATGGAATTATTAGAAAACTTGAATGATCTAATTTAAACTTTATAAAAAATATGGGGTTTTTGTATCACTTTTGGGGGAAATGGAGTTCCTGTAACTCTCAACATGTGGGTGGAGTTTTGGTAACTTAAACAGTATCACCTTCGTTTTTTATACAATCCTGTTAAAGGGACGGGTGGTTCCATTGGAGGGGCGGCAAACCTAATAAGACAAAAAGGATCATTAGGTGGTAATTCAAGTGCCCCTTATCAAAAAATATGGAAATGACCAATTAACCCTTATTATTAATAATCGAGATTAGTGATGATAATCAAGATTAGTGTTGATAATCAAGATTAGTGTTGCTAATTAATTTTCACTTATAATAACTCTAAAATCATATTTTTTGAGTTATAAAAAAAATTTAGAGGAGAAGAAAAAGAAAACTTATGTGATATTTGTGAAACCCTAGATTTTGATTCACTCAACCAAAATGAGTGATTCCAGTGGCAAATTTGAGATGGGTGAATCTCTATACGATAAAGAAAACAAATACTACATACCTCTTGATGGAGATCCTGATATGGAGTATTTGTTAGATGGTAGAGATGTTTTAACCCATAGTGAAGGTCAATCTTAACCAATTGAAGAAATTACCCAACAAAGTGAAGAACCCAGCACTGAAAATCACCAGGTATACTTCTAAACTAGTTCCCAATAGCTTTTTGTTGCTTAAAATTCTCTTAAGAACGTAAAAAAAATTAAATTTTTAAAAATTTCAGAAGAACTTACGGTTGGTAATTAGCTAGTCACCAACCGTAATTGTATGTTACGTTTCGTAAAGTATCCAATACCAACCGTAACTGTTTCAATTTGGGGAAAAACCCAATCATATTACCAGTTACGGTTGGTAGAAAATTTTCGAGACGAAACGTAAGTCCAGTACGGTTGGATATGTCCTTCAGTGGTTACCAACCGTAACTCATCATGTGCATGGCAGTATTTACTGCACTCTTTACGGTTAGTAATGTGTAAATCGAGACCAACCGTAACTTGGTTACGGTTTGTTATATGTGTTTTTACCAACCGTATATTTCTGTGTCTGGTTTCATTTTCATTTCACCCTATTTACGGTTTGTTACTGGAGGACCATTATCAACCGGAGTTAAGTTACAGTTTCTGAATGATTGTAGTTACCAACCGTATCTCTGTTACGGTTGGTGTTTCCTGTGTCGTGTCCAACCGTAGATTTATATATGTTTTCGTTTTGTTGCCTTGTTTAGACTAATGTGGGTATATTGTTGTCCAGATCGTGGATGTACCCCCCCTAATAGATGAACAACCTTTAGCAAATCAACTTCTCACCGAAGATTCTAGCTCTCACTATTTAACCGAGGAGACATGAGAGGAAAAAGATGATGCAAAGCATTGGGCAAGAGAACGAGGCAAGTTGATTATGTGTATCATAGTTTGTAATGGTACCACTAGTGAAAGTGCCTTTCAAATGGTTTGCGAGTGTAGTGGACAACATAGAAGTCATGCAAAAAAGGGTATCGTGCAAGTAGCAAAGGCAAAGAGGAAGCAAACTACGTTCACTAAGAAAACCCGATGCCCCTTCAAGCTTCAATTTAAAAGGAACGCGGCAAAAAGGTGGTTTTTGGAGAAAGTTGTATGCGATAGTCATAACCACCCTATACCGGAGAGTTTGCTATCACATTCGTATGTTGGACGCCTTACCGAAGAAGAAGAGAAGATCGTAGAGTCACTGACACAAATTCGTATGAAGCCCGTTGATATCCTCGCTCACTTAAAGGAAAGAAACCCACAAAATGCTTCTACTTTGGATAACATCTACAACGCAAGAACAAAATTGAAGGCTAAGAAATGGGAACAAAGGAACAAAATGCAAAAATTAAGGCATTTGGGGGAGGCGAATAATTACTCGGTTTTCCACGATGACGATGAGAAAGAACGAATAAGACATCTTTTGTTGGCTAATCCTGAGTTTGTGAAGTTGGCACGGTGCTCTCATCAAATCCTTCTAATGGATTGCACATACAAAACCAACAAGTTTGAGATGCCTTTGTTGAACTTTGTCGGGAAAACTTCTACCAATGCTCCTTTTAGTGTTGGTTTTTGCTTCTTGAAAGATGAGCTCTAAGAGAGCTATGTGTGGGCATTAAACCAAGTGAAGCTATTCTACGTAGAGGGATATACTCCAAAGGTGATCATTACTGACAAGGAACAAGCTTTGTTGAATGCAATAAGGAGGGTTTTCCCGGAAGCTCATAACCTTCTTTGCACGTTCCACTTGTGGAAAAGTATTGAAAACTAAGTGCATGCGCCCTGTCCGTCCAACCAAAAAAAGCGAAATGGATAGAATAAAGAAACTACCGTTACATCAACAAAAGGATGCCAAAGAGAAATTTAAGAAGGATGACAAGTTGGCGGAACTAAAATGAGAAAGTTTCAAAACGGAGTGGAGAGCCTTGACCTATTCTATCACCGTGGATGAATATGAGGATAGAGATCGTATGTTAGTGGCTCATTGGAAAATAGGTTATCCAAGTGTTGTGAAGTATTTGTTGGATAATTGGTTGGATCCACACAAAGAGAAGTTCGTACCGGCGTTCACTAACCAATATATGCACTATGACAACCAAGCTACAAGTACGGCGGAGTCATCTCACAACCGGTTGAAGAAGAAACTTCATAGTTGTAATGGTGGGTTAGTTACGCTATTCGAAGCCATGGATTCGTATTTCCGCCGTGATCACGATAGAGTTACGGAGTCTTTTGAAAAAAGCCGAAGTAAACAACACACCAAATGGTTAGACAATAAGTGGCTAAGGGGAATTACACATCAAGTTTCGCACCGCGCTATTGATAAGATAATGTATTAAGTACAACATTATGAATTGGGGGATTATGAAGAAGAGTGTGTTTATCCAAACATGACAAGTTTGGGACTCCCATGTCGGCATGTTATAGCCACATACCAAGACAAAGTGATCCCGATTCAAGATGTTGATCCCTTTTGGAAACATCATTCCGTGAAACAATTTTTGATTAACAATTTGGAGGAACGTTTGCCGATACCGAGATTTGCCAAAGCTTGTCCTCGCTCTTTCTATTCACATATCAAAAAGAGTGTTAAGATATTATTTCATAATAATCATTAATCTTAAAATCCAAAGTCATGAGGATAACAAAATTACGTACCGACATGAAATATAGCTTCTTCCAAGTCAAACCAAATAGACATTTTTTCTCTTTAGTCTCGTCGACCGTCTTCCTTTGAGCCATAGCCTCTTGAATATATGGTTGGGCCTCCGGATCATTATTGATCACATATGGATGACCAAAATGAGAATACCAACCCATGTAATCAGCAGTGGCTTCTTTCGTGTTGTTACAAGGAATTGCCTCTCCCGCTGCGAGTTGGTATCTTTCTTCATGGCGGTTGTTCCAAGCATCAACCGTTGGAGTTGCCTGTAGTTGAGAACAATGGTGGAGCCTTTTGTCTCGGATCCTTCCTTGGATAATTTGAAGTTTTCCTTTACAACCCTTTGTTGAATATGAGCAATTTGGCGTAGAGTTCGACGAGGATTGGTCATAACGTAACCTGTGGGATGATACAATGGTCCATTGTAACTTGCGGTCTCTGTGAACCTACGAACATCAACTCCATTTTCAATCCTCAAATAAGGGTCAAATATAACATCTTCAACAGTGAAAGCATCTATTTTCTCCCTCATTTGAATGAGCTTCTCCTCTTTGTTCCTTAGTTTCTGCCAGTGAACTTGAACTTCTTTCCCGTAGGGCCATAATCATGTTCTTCCCACTCAGTAGGAGGTCCCAGGCTCGGAAAGTGGTCATAAACCCATGCCTAAAAAATAAATTAAGTATAAACAATTGACACATGACTAAAAATATAATAAACAAAGAAAAATGTAACCAAACTTACCATTAAAAGCGCAACATTCCCGGCAATTTCAGTAGCTCCAACCCTGGAGGCCTTTCTTAGGCTGTCAAGTAAATATGCAAGGGTTGCAGTTGCCCACAAATAGTTTTTGATGTTGTCCAAATTCTTCAACAGTTGTAGGTAATGAATATTGACCATATTTCCCGAGTTATCGGGAAAGAATACGGTCCCAAGAGAATACAACAAATACTCTGTGGATGTACGCCCAACTGTTGTTTCATCCATCACCTGACCTTCCCTTTCCTTTGCTATTGTTCCTTCAACTTGGTCCTCAGATTCTTCAACAATAGATTTTTGATGATTTTTGGTTTATGTGGTTCAGCAGGATCATAACCACCAGCCAACTAAAACTCCATCTCAGTTTCATCTTTATCCCACCCAAGTGTTTCTTAAACAAGGATATAATGGTCAGTCCAAGACATGTTGTTGACGAAACCTTCAAACAGAGATTGTCCTTCAACTTCAAGGTCAGTAATTTGCTTCACATCGTCCGGTGTTATTGCCATCTCTCCAAATGGAAGATGAAACGTATCGGTTTCAAGACAATATCGTTCCCTGAAGACAGAGACCACAACACTATCATACTCCGATTGAATGTGAAGAATTCCAGACCCTAGTCCTGTACTAGCCACTAGATTGCGAACTGAAGCACATTCTTGACTTAATGGCCAATGTTTACCCCTTTGACGCTTGAGCAACTTAATGCATCTTGCGTGGTCCTAAGAAAACAAATATACAAAAATATAAGCATATTATGGTGAATTGAAATAAACAAACAAAATGTATCAAAATAATGAATTTTTTAAGAAAAGTAACAAAATAATACCCTTGTCTGACAGACTTTTGCGGACCAGGAACCGGTATAACCAAATAAGATTGAAGACTTATCTGGGGCCTCGCCCCAAGGTCTTTTATTCTTCTTCGGTGGAAACAAAAAATCTTTGCCTTGAGGAATATTCATCCCTTTCGGTGCAGGCTCCTTTCTCGGCTTCTTTTCTTTCTTTTGCCTTGGAGGTGCAGCTACAACTACCTCTTTTCCCTTGGTATTTTCTACCTCTTCATCATTTTCTACCTCTTCATCATTTTCTTCCTCTTCCTTTTCTTCATCATTTTCTTCATCTTCCTTTTCTTCATTATTTTCTTCATCGGCCTCCTCTTCATCTTCCTCCTCTTCATCATTTGCTTCCTCTTCCTCCCCTCCATCATCATCGGTTCCTTTAAATTCTTCTTCATCTTCATCATTATTAGTTTCTTCCTCCACAATCACATTTCCGTTGCCTTCACGGTTAGTTTCGACTCCGACCTCTTCTTGATCATTATGTTCCACTCTTTCTAGCTCAACTCCAGATTCAGCCACAGGTTGTTCCCTCAACTTAATTTCAAACTTATTCTTCATCTTCTTCTCATTCTTGTGGATACCTCTATTATTAACCCCTAAATGCTTGTCACCGCGAGGGGTGGGCGTATGATCAATCAGGGTTAAGTCATTTCTTCTCTTTTTCTTCCTACACAAGCATTACAATTGATTGATTTACTAAGGGTAAAACCAATAATATAGACAAAAAAAAAAACAAAACAAAATGGTGAGCCTGCATAGTTACGGTTTGTAACCAATGAACAAAGACCAACCGTACCACTCACACGGTTGGTAAATAGTGAATCGAGATCAACCGTAACTAAACTACGGTTGGTATTTTATCTTAGTTTTCAACCGTAAGTTTTCTTTGGCCAAATATTAACATACAAGATATTCTGCGGTTGGTAATGGATGTTGAGTTACAAGTCGTAACTCAAATACGGTTGATAACGTTGATGGAATTACAAACCGTAGAAACCAAATGAAAGTTATAGAACAATGTACGGTTCGTAACTCAACATACGAGACCAACCGTAAGCTACTTATGGTTGCAAAAAAAAAACGTAACTGAACAATTTCTCATAAATTCAAGAACTTACGGTTGGTATTTCAGTTATTACGAACCGTATCATCAACAAAAAACCATAGTTACGGTTGAAATTGGAGTAATTATCAACCGTAACTCACATGCAACACACAAATTTCAGTTTCAATTTCGATCCAAAACCCTAATTTTTTATACAAAACTAACTAAATCAACACAATAAACTAGACCCTAACTGGGTTTTTCGAAACATACCTCATAAAGGTCATTGTGCTTGATTTTGACGGTTGAGGAGTTTCAAATTGATGTTCTTGACCTAATGGAGGATTTGGTTCATTAGAACGGCTACAATCTTCGTCAACCTTCTTCTTCGGCATCTCTAATATAGTTTCCAATCAACGATTATCAATTTTTCAAATCGCCGATTAATCGAAGAGGACGATGAAAAATCAGTTTTAATGGTGGAGAGGAGGAGAAGAGAAGATGAAGTAAAGTTGAAAAAAAAATTGTTTTGATTTTCAGATTCAATTGGGTTAATAATGGGGAAGGACCAGTCTTTTCAACCAAAAAAGCAAGGGTAAATTAGCCCATTTGAGGTGAAAAGGGTAATCTAGTCAATTAACAACCCCTATAGAACACCCCCTAACCAATAATAGAGATATTACTATCACCCTTGCCGCCCTTCCAATGGAACCACCCGCCCCTTTAACAGGATTGTTTTTATAGCTTATTATGATACAAATAAGAGTAAAAGAAAAAAACAAGTGAAAATAATTTGTGAATCACTTTGTTGTCTCACTCACTCCCAAGTATGCTTGTGTCAAGTTGAGTATATTTGGCCCCGCCTATGCCCCTAGGTCTAGGACGCTCTAAACAGATGTCGCAGGGCTATGACGTTCTGCTCAGTTCGTCTTCTCCCTTACAGCTGCTTAGAGCAACCACAGTCACGATCAAATTTGGAGACTATATCCAAATTTAGTCTGAAAGTGAAGCGTAGTGGAAAGGATCATAGTTATATTTGGTCTGGAAAACTAGGGTTTGAGACCAAATGTATTCGTCAACCCAGACCAAATCAAAATATAGTGAGACGGAAATATAATGAGCGTAAGAGATTAGGCGCGAGTATAGTGAGCGTCTGGATTTAAGCGTTAGTATTGTGAGCGCCCGTGATTGGAACGTTAATAGAATTAGCGTATGAATGAGGCGTCGTTATAAACACCGCTGGGGAGAACGGCTATTATACCCACGCCTCATGCCAAACGTTGATATAATCTTCGTCTCAATTGTGTAATACTTTATCAAATTAGAAGAAGTCATGGTTCACATAACTAACCCCACAAAACGCTTGTTATACATGCGCCTATTGATTGGGATCTTATTTCATCTTCGTCCCATCCCAGGTGCGAGTTATAGTTGTGCCCCATGTGTACGTCCACAATACCCATGCCTCACTAGCATACGCTCGTTACACACCCACTTAACTCCATGCGCTGGTATATCCTCCGCCGGACTAAAATCTAATCTTCACGGTTGAACTTCACCTCCACTAAAACCATTATTTTTAGCTCTTGGTCTAGCTTTTGGTATTTAATCCCTTCCATGAGTGGTTGCTCTTAGGACATGCCAGTATTTTTAATGCGAACACTGCACCAGCAAATTTTTTTCTCATTAAAGCTTGTTCAACTATGGAAAAGTAAACACACGTGCCTTTGTGTCCCCTTTTACCATACATACCCATAGTTTCTCGGACCAAAACTGTGTTCACCCACTATAAACTTTTCTGAACTAATGCACTCACATTATAGAATCACCAATCCCATCATTTCTCGTATCGTACACCCACGTTATAAAATCAACAAATCCAGCATAAAGTCTCTAGCAAAATTACCGTGGGTAAGTTAATTTCACTGTTTTTGTTTCTTTCTCTCCACTAACCTCCTCTGTTATGAGGTTGTTTTCATACCCGAATAGAATATCTTTGTTTTCTTTTCTTTCTTTATAGACAGACGTTTTCTTTCTATAAATTTTTAACTACACCTCTCTCCACTGAACAATTTTTTCTCCTCTCCTCTTATTTCTTTCTGATCAAGACTTGGATCTCATCAGCATATTCTATAAAGGTAATAATAGTACTCTCCCAATTCATTCTTCTCTTTAAATCTAGGGTTTCATTTGCTTCTTCCACACACCATCAAATCTTCACTTCTCATTAACATTTTGAGCTGAAATTTGATAAAGGTTTGATGGATTAATAAGCTTAATAGATCTGTTTATTTACTTGAGTTTTGTTTGATTGAGTTGGATTTATTAAATTTGACTGAGATTTTTGGATTTGTTTTTGTTGTTGTAGGGTTTTTGGAAGTGTAGATTCAATTAATGGCGAATATTGATATTGAAGGGATCTTAAAGGAATTACCAAATGATGGTAGAATTCCAAAGACAAAGATTGTTTGTACACTTGGACCAGCTTCTAGATCTGTTGAAATGATTTCAAAGCTATTGAAAGCTGGAATGAATGTTGCTAGATTCAATTTCTCACATGGGAGTCATTCATATCATCAAGAGACTTTGGATAATCTTAAAATTGCTATGCAGAAAACTGAGATCATGTGTGCTGTTATGCTCGATACTAAGGTCTGTTTACTGATTTCTATAATTCTTTTTTGAAATTAAAATTTTCTAATCTTGTGAGTTTTGCGTGAATTATACTTTATTTATTTATAAATTAAGTAAAATTTGAATGTTTTTGTTGCTGTAATTCTTTGCTTGAGTTTGAAACTATGTAAAATATTCGTTTTTTGAATTTGTGCAGTTGTTCAATTCTCATGTATGATTGGAATTGAAATAACTCATCTAGAAACTCTTTTATGTATCGCTGAACAGAAACTTTGACTTCTTTTAAGAGGTTGCGAGTGTTTTGAAATCCCAGCCTAATCTTGTCTCACTGGTTGACCATGTTAAGGTTTTGTTCTTTTCTTGACCATGAAAAGGAATGGGTTGTATAAGCTGATTTGATTTTTTAAGCAACGGTTTGCTTTATTTTTACTTGTTGTTACCGTGAAATTGATAGCTATTTTTTACTTCAGCCAATCAATTCAGTTCCGGATTGAGTGAAACTACTAGTACAGATTGGGCATTTTAGGAAAACAAGTTTCGTCCATAAGGTGTACTTGTCTACATATTGGTGTAGTACGTGCTAGTGTTTGGCCCTTTATAGCAGAAGTAGATATCAACACGTATGCTAATTATCATAAGTGGATATAGGATTAGCTGAATTCTTGTCATGATCTATGTTGAAACCACAATACTTTGACTCCTGGTTCTTGGAATTTATCGCTGCTGGAAAAGACTGAATTCAACTGGTTTTAGACAGCACACTTCATTTTAATTTCACATAGTATTTTGGTTTGCGGTTTACTTTGTTGGTATAATGAATAATGCTCATATGTCGGATCTCACTCTATATAATTTTAGATTGAAGCTTCTTGTATTCCTTGGCTCGTACCCTGACATTTGTAAATGGTGAAGTGCTATGTTATTTTGTTACTGCTGAATGTATACATGGTTTGTAGACATTATTCATAAGTTGAGTTTAACACTGAAATCTTCATTGTTATTGAGGGAACAAGATGCTTATAATTGCTGATTGGTTCTTTTTGCTTGTTTTACAGGGACCTGAGATCCGAACTGGATTCCTTGTGGATGAAAAACCTGTTCAACTTAAAGAGGGCCAGGAAGTTACAATCTCCACAGACTACGACTTGAAAGGGGATGGAAAGACAATTACTATGAGTTACAAAAAGCTTCCAGAAGACGTGAAGCCTGGAAATACCATCTTGTGTGCCGATGGAACCATCACGCTCACTGTGTTGTCTTGTGACGTAGGTGCAGGAACTGTGAAATGTCGATGTGAGAACACTGCTGTCCTAGGAGAGAGAAAGAATGTAAATCTCCCTGGTATCGTGGTTGATCTCCCCACTCTTACAGAGAAGGACAAAGAGGACATCATGGAATGGGGTGTTCCCAACAAGATAGATATGATTGCTCTATCGTTTGTGCGCAAGGGCTCAGATCTTGTCAATGTCCGAACGCTCCTTGGACCACATTCAAAAAGCATTCAGCTGATGTCAAAGGTTAGTTTTCCCTCAGAATGTTTTCTTGTGCATTTTATGTTTTCTTGAGTTGTCAAAGCCCCGTGAAATGGGAAAATAGGGCAGTTTCGATAGTTGTAGGTATTCATGGTTATTCTGAATCTCCAATGGAGTAGTAGATCAACTGCGTAATTCGTGTCATGTAATTCTTTTTTAGTGTTTAATGACCATCTGTTTATACCTCTGCTTATTCAAGGTTGAAAATCAGGAAGGAGTGGTCAACTTCGATGAGATCCTTCGCGAGACAGATTCTTTTATGGTTGCTAGAGGTGATCTTGGGATGGAGATTCCAGTAGAGAAGATCTTTCTTGCACAGAAGATGATGATCTACAAGTGCAACCTTGTTGGGAAGCCTGTGGTCACTGCCACCCAGATGCTTGAGTCGATGATCAAGTCCCCAAGACCCACCAGGGCTGAAGCCACTGATGTTGCCAATGCTGTCCTAGACGGTACTGACTGTGTCATGCTCAGTGGTGAGAGTGCTGCCGGGGCCTACCCAGAGCTTGCCGTGAAGATCATGGCCAGGATATGTATCGAAGCTGAATCTTCCCTTGATTATAATGCCATCTTCAAGGAAATGATTAGGTCTACCCCACTTCCAATGAGCCCGTTGGAAAGTCTTGCCTCTTCTGCTGTCCGGACAGCTAACAAGGCTAGAGCCACCCTTATTGTTGTGATGACTCGTGGTGGAACTACAGCAAAGTTGGTAGCTAAGTACAGGCCAGCAGTACCAATCCTTAACGTAGTGGTCCCAGTTCTGACAACTGACTCCTTCAACTGGACCTGCAGTGATGAAACTCCAGCAAGACAGAGTCTTTGCTACAGAGGACTAATTCCGTTACTTGCCGAAGGTTCAGCCAAGGCCACAGACACGGAATCAACTGAGGTGATTCTGGAAGCTGCCCTCAAGTCTGCAACTAAGAGGAATTTGTGCAAACCTGGGGATGCAATTGTGGCACTCCATCGTATTGGGGGAGCCTCAGTCATTAAGATCTGTGTTGTGAAGTCTTAAGTATTGACGTCGTGAAGTAAATCAGATGACAGTTATTTTGGGAGGGTAATGAAACACTTCTGCTGCTATTTTCTGGACCTTCTATACGATATCTTTTTGCTTTAGTATAATTTGGAGAAGTTATCTTCCTCTGCTTATGTTTCCTTCTTTTCCTTATCTTTTATTCCTGGCCCTGAAAACATTTCTTGGTTTAAAGATATTTAGGGCTTTAATGATGTAGGTGTAGGGTAACTACTGTTCCTTGGATTACATTTGAAAACATTGGCCAACCATCAGTTGTGTTTGGCATTTTGTAGCTCTCTTTCTCAACTTTTATGTTTTTTGCCTGTGTAATAAGTTGAGAGTATCTATCTACGGGGCCTCGTCGGTTACTTTTTTTCTTATCATTTTTTTTTAAAGACGAAGGCCTTCAACAAGACTAATGATCCCCTGGATAACTGGCAAGAGCCAGATTGGAGGCACAGACCAGTACATAGTAGACTTATGTTTTTTTCCCATTGAGTAAGCGCATGAGCACCAGAATTACGTAACCTTGAAAAGTAAAAATACAAGCTTCTTCTAACTTAGAAGAAAATAATTGAATGTCTTTAAAGTTTGTGTCTATTCTAGTATCACCATCAAATTGGCAAGAAGAGAAAAGTTCGATAAGATCTTGAGCACTTTTGATTAAAAGGGGTATAGCCGAGGAAGGCACCCATTTGATAAAGAGGTATAGCTTGGCCTACATGCTTAATCAAAGTGTATCTAGCAATTCGAGATAAAAGTTTATGAAACCAGATAGAGATTCTAGCATCAACCACCTGTAAAATACTCATATGAGTTTGGATTTTAGAGGATTGAAAAACAGTAGGAGTTCTCAAATACTTTTCACCTGAGTCTATAGTATGAATGTCAAACCTTTTCAAGAAAAGACCATTCAAGTTTATCATATGCTTTAGACATGTCAAGTTTTAGCAGCAATACCATCAATGTTCTTATGATGATTTTTACATCATAAATTGCCTCATTGGCAAGAAGAATGTCATCAGAAATACTTCTCTTATGAAGAAAAGCACTTTGGTTTTGAGAAATAAGATTGTTCATAAAAGGTTTGCGTCTATTAGCTAAGGTCTTAGATAAGATTTTGTAAATAAAGTTGCAAACACCAATGGGTCTATATTGGGAGACTAGCTCAGCTAGACGAACCTTAGGTATTGGAGCTATGTTAGTATGATTGAAAACTTTAGCAATATGCCCAGTACGAAAAAAAAGTTTGGGTCATATCAACAATTGCCTCACCAACAATCTGCCAATGCTTCTGGTAAAAAAGTCATGTAAAACCATCAGGTCATGGGGCTTTTCCCCCTCCCATTTGAAAGACAACATTTTAAATTTCCTCAGCAGAGAGGGGGAGAATTTAGATGGGAGTTATCCTCATCAGAAAATTTCACCGGAAAATCTTAAAGAATTTCATCCTGAAATTGCCGATGATTGGAAGAATACATGGTTTTAAAATAATCTACAAAGAAAGTAGCAATACTATCTCTATCAGTTGAAATAGTTCCAGAATTGTTTTTAATTCAACTGATAGCATTTTTTTTCTTCTGAAAAGAGTGACTCTATGTAAATAAGGGGAGTTTCTACCTCCTTCCATAAGCCATCTCTATATTTATCCTTCAAGTATAACTTTTCTAAGTTATACAAGTACTCCAATCTGGATCCGTCTAGAGATGGAACTAGAGTCAGTTGGGTTAGAAATTTGAATATCAACTAAGTCCTCTCTAGTAGTTTTAATATTGGTCTGAATGTTTCCAAAAGAGGACTTATTCCATTCATGAAGACCCTTTTTAGTACTGAGAAGTTTAGCTTTCAATTTGAATGCCCCACTATATTTACAGGCCAAGAATTGGCTATAATGTCTCTACATGTAGGGTATTAAATCCACGTGGTCATGAAATGGAGTGGTCTAGACATGTTAATATCATCATAATTAAAACCAATATGCATGAGACAATGATCAGAGGAATCCCTAGGAAAATTATTCACACATCTATCTAATCTTTCGATAATAAGGTCATTACCATGTTGCATATTATACTAAGTAAATCTAGGACCAGAGAAACCAGGATAATATAAATTAAAAACATTGCAGAAGTTTCCGAGGTTTAAAAAGTCAGAGTTTTCTACTTCTAAGCCACCATTCTTATCCTCAGTACCTAGAAGAACATTAAAATCTCCTACAAAGAATACAGGTTCATCTAGTGGTGTAGAAGGTAACTAGCACTGGTTATCCCAGAAGGCTTGTGTTAAGCTACTATTAGGTTCACCATATATAAAGTGGATATGACAGAGTTTAGAATGGATAATATCATTGGTTGTGACATAGATGCCCCTAGAGCTTGGGGATAAACATTGAGGTTAATTTCTTTCGATAATCCACCACTTCTTCCAATACTTGGAACGTTGAAAGTACATGGAAAACCCATGTTTCTCAGTCTTCTAGTAGGCAAGTCTTTATTCATTTTAGTTTCAGACAAAAAGATAATATCAAGGTTGATATTTCTATACAGAAGGCTAAGTTCCTTATTAAATTTTTTTACCCAAACCTCTAACATTCCAACACATCATGTTAACATTATTTACATCGAAATGATTCATTGGAGTAGCAGCATTGGGAGGATCATTCAAAGGGGGAGAAGGAATTGAATTTACCTAATTAGTATCAGACCTGCCACCAAGCTGAGCATCAGTAGAACCACCAATTTGAGAAGCATCTTGGGTAGAATTGAGACTCAAAGTAGCAATGGCATGAGGATAATTATTGCGGACACCATTGTTTCCTGGGGAATCGTCAGCAGGTATATTATAACTACTGAAAAGACGAGGGTACCCAAATATACCACAATCTTAAACTTTTCCACCTATAAGTCCTCTTACCGAAAGTGATTGTCTATGGACTGAGTCGAGACAATACAACGAATCGGTATTCACACTTTGTGTGATCGTCTATGGATACGAGATCGAGACAATACAACAATCAAAGTGCGATTACTTGATAATAGGTTCGGACTTAACCAAACTCTATAGGATCACTATCAATTAATATAGAGTTAACGGTTGGGTAATTTACTTTAAATTATAATAACAAAAATTATAATTGTGGACAACAAAAGTAAATGACACAACAATATTTTGTTAACGAGGAAACCGCAAATGCAGAAAAACCCCAGGACCCAGTCCAGAATTGAATACTCTGAGAATTAAGCATGTATACAAAATCATACCAACTTCGTATAGTTGAGACCAAGCAACTAAATCTATAGTTCACCTAGTTTCTTCAGTATCCATGCGCTTCCGACATTCAATAAGTACACGCACTGGAACAATTCCTTTGGTTCGTATTCCAAACAGTAAATGATTAACAAATCTGTTCGGTAACAACTCTATTCAATCTCAGTGATATGAGTTAGACAACGACTCTTCTGTTTAATCTAATAAACTCCTTTGTCGGGTTTAGATCTATCTATCCAACAACTACCAAAGTAACCGAGTTTAGATTTTGCAATCAAAAATAGAATCTACCAAGATGCTATATAGTGATGCCGATCTACGCAACTAATCAATCAAATCTATCAAGGATAAACCGATTATAGTTGGATCCCAGCCGATCAAGTTTTGTGCACACCAAAGATTATGAAACCAATAAGAAATCTTCTTTGTCTTCAAATCTTCTTAAATCTTCAATAAACACCTGCACACCACAGCTTGAATCTCTTTTGATCAATCACACACAGAATGGAGTCTGTTAACAATGGATTATCACAAGATGTCTTTAGATCTACAAACAGTTCAAAAGATCCTGTCGACACTTCGATCTAGTTTGAGTGAATTTTATATCAGAAGAGAAGATTCTCAAGAATAAACAAACTAGGTGGAATCAAAGTTCAACAACCGTTAGTCATTCAAATCAAATCGAGAACAATAATACTACAATTATCTAGTTTCCCACCAACGATACTCGTAGAGCTTCTTGATCCCACAGAAGTCTTTAAACGAGCGGTCCTAAGAGATTTCGTCTAATTAGGGTACTTTCCTCTCCGAATAGACGGCTCCACCAATAAAAACACAACAAGGTAGTTTTGCTGGCTCTTAGGATAGTTTGCTCGAAATGAAAACTTGGGTATTTATAGACCAAGGAAGTTTGGACACCAAGGAATTTCCAAAACCGAATATTCTCAAGATATGCAATAAATTCCCAAATCAGTTTTCATAATTCCTAGAAATGCTCTGTCAAAAATTAACCGAAATCCTACTAGAAAATATCCGATTAGTAAATGCACGTTACCAAGTTTTATTTCAGAGATATGCATTTTAATTGCTGGTAATTAAAAGCATATAAAATTAACAACCTTGATTAAAAGTTTCTCAACTTATTTCGGTCCGAGATCTCCTTGAGTTATAAAGGAATATCTTTGAACAATAAAAGATAAGAGTTACTGATCATGTTCAAAGTATGTCGACATCTTATTTCTTTGTAAATCCTTTTTCATATTTACAATCTTGGAACCGATTATACCACACTTCCAAACAAGTTTAGAACTGGTTCATCTGATTTCCAAGAACTATGTGATTGATCAAATATCAATACACTAATCATGGGTTTACGGTTCTACCAAACACAAGGATTGGTTCTACCTTAATATGGTTACTGGGACCGGTTACATCAGTTACCAGGATCGGTTACGTCAATTACCAGGACCAGTTACCATATTCTCATGGTATTACTTGTGATCTGTCACACCAGTTACCAGGATCAGTTACACCAATTACCAGGACGGGTTACACCAATTACTAGGATCTACACACTCTTTTTTGATCCTTCACACCAATTACTAGGATCGGTCACACCAATTACAATATCGATCATACCATCTTAGGTGATTACTTAGGATCAATTACACTAATAAAATTCATACCAATACATAAGTCATGCATTGTGACTAGTTTTACCAAGATGCATAACAAGTTATGTTCGGTTCTACTAACTCACACATATTGGTAATCCAAATATATGCAATGAATAACAATACCAATAAGCCTAGCGATTTCCCCTTCGATTCATAAAAGAAGTTCATGAATGTACTTCCTTTAAACGAATGTAAACATTGTTTCCTAGGATGAAATATTCACCCATACCCATAATCACAATAGCATTCATACGATTATGTCGATGTCTTATATACAAAGTTCAAAAGATAAGCGTTATACTTCGTATTCTAATTCCTTAACACCATGTCTACTAGAGTATAATCATTCACAGCTTCGCAGTTATGTTTTCAATATAGCACGACTTGAAAGATACGTTGGGAATGAAACAGTTCAAGTCAAAATATTACTAACCTCAAAAGGAAGGATGATATCGTCGATGTAGCTTGTTACTTCTTCACATTCTTCAAGTCTTCGAGTAATACTTGTATGTATCGTTATCCTAATCTTTCTATCCTAACCTACACAAAGTTGTCTCTAGTACATAATCAAACGACTCTTTAATTGAGTTTTGATTCACTAAAATATGACAACCAAACTTGAAATACCAACGCTTGGTGGGTTCAACCGAGCTATGCTCTAACAACTACCATATGGGTCAACCAAGGAATGGGTATTGAGGGTACAATTGGATAAGTTGATGATAGGAAGATCACCCAATTTGGTAACATGAGGACATAACTTTGAATAATCTGGTTTCAGACACATCACTTTGTTCTAAGATGACCACAATACTTTTTAAATTAGAAGATCTGGCTATAGTATGTTCCTCAAATCCAATCAAGGATTAATTTTTCTTTTGAGATTTGACAGAGTATCATGTTCAACATCTGAGGAAATAACTTCTTCCTTAGTAATAGCAGGTTTTTGAGTCGGAAAAGCCGCAGTTTTAAACCTTCTAGAAGAATTAGTGGTTTGAATCAGGCCCCGATTTGATAACTCGGGATTAAAAATAGATGCATCAACTGTCATATTCTGAGTAGTAACTTGCTTGAAGATGACCGACAAGCCATTATTTAACTGAGTTGAGATTTGTTGAATCGGGCTAACATCAAAAAACTTTAGAGCAGTATATCGATTAACAAAAGGACCCATTTGAAGATTACTTGCCTGAAATACGGGGGTATAACAACCACACCCAACTAATTCATTCAACAATTTGTATAGACTAAACTCCAATATAATTCTGAGAGCATCAACTTAAAAGTGAGACTCAATCAAGAAACATATCAAAGATCTTTATCTCTTTCTCAATAAAATCAGTAAATCAACTAGATATGAATCCCTGAGACTGATTGTTATGAGAATAACTCGGATGGTACCAAAAACCAATTTCTGAGTATCAATCAAGTCCTATCCAACAAACACAAGGTCAGATTTATCAACTATGATTGAACTACGTACAACCTGTGATATTATAATTATATAAACAAATATAATACGGAAAAGAAATAATATAGACACCAAAATTTTTGTTAACGAGGAAACCAAAATGCAGAAAAACCTCGGGTGCTAGTCCAAATTTGAACACCACACTGTATTAAGCTGCTATAGACTCTAGCCTACTACAAGTTAACTTTGGACTGGAATGTAGTTGGTCCCTAACCAAGTCTCACACCGATTAAGGTACAATCGCGTTCCTTACGCCTCTTGAATTCCAGCAGGACTCTGCGCACTTGATTCCCTTAGATGATCTTACCCACAATGAAGAGTTGTTACGACCTAAAGTCGACGACTTATAGACAAATCTGTCTCCCACAGATAAGTCTATTCTGGTTGTTGTTTTCGTCTTAAGATAAAGATCAAGGTGTATATGAAACTCAACTAATAATCCGGTCCCATACTCCCGAAAAGAAGCCTAGAAATATTAGTCACCTCACAATAACCTAACTGATTAACAAAAGAAGTTATTGCAGAATCACAAGAGTCTGAGACGAAGAATTGTTGTGATTACTTTTAATATCTTACCTAACGGAGATAAATCTCGATAAAATATTAGAGAATATTAAACTCAACACGGTAGAAAAAGTAAGATCAGAATACGAAACTATAGAGAAAATAATTGGATCTGGCTTCACGAATCCCAAATGAAGTCTTCAAGTCGCTAACCTAATAATGGTTTTGGAAAACAGGTTAATGGAGAATCGACTCTAGTTTGCAACTAGGGCACACAAGAGTGTCGGGATTAGGTTTCCCATATGCTAGAGTTATCCTTTATATAGTCTTTCAAATCAGGGTTGCTTACAATCAAAGCTAAGATAGCTTAGTAACAAAGAAATTGATATTCACCGTTAGATGAACTCCTGATTTAAGATTGAAGCTAAGTCTGCTTAGAAAACAAGCAATCAATCTCCATCGTTAGATGGTATTAGCTTGATACACACAAATGAAATATACTTATATTTAGATATGGGTGAACCGTACCTAAACGTGTATAACCGTTGGCTCAATAATAGTTAACCGAAGTTAGCCACATGAACACTTATAGTTTAGCCATATTCATCTAACACTTCCAGATCAAATATGATGATCAATCAATCATTATAGATAATCAAATGAATCTAAATGTGCTTTAATAAGGTTGTTAAAATGTTCACTATCTCATAGAAATATCCATGAACAATTTGAAACATATTCGGTTTGGTTTGTAGTTGTACAAAGTACTTATACAAGAACCAATTGATGAACATAATGCCACGGTTTGCAAAAAATGTTCGCATACCTTATTTCACTAAACGAACATGAGTTGATAAGTATGAATTGTCATACTTACCGATTTTAGAACCTATCCACTGTGTTCGCAAACAGAGTAGGCGAACCACAGTTCCGGACCTACCTAGTCTTAGCCGTTCGGAAACACTATTCGCAAACCGCAGTTTCAGACCTGAACTAGTATTCACATTTCGCATACAAGGTACGCATACTATGCTATATCCATACATTGGGAGTAGTTCTAAAACTCTCGGTTTAATCATTGAAACACCCCTAGAAGACAACAATGGTAATATTACACATACCACTAGCCTCAAGTAATTGTCAAGTGATTAATCGATCTATACGAAACTTCCCAAGTTAACATCAAATGATTGTCTCACACAAATCCTGTAAGATGTTCAAGGTAATTTTCACATGATCATCTTGACTTAATATTTAGTTTCCAACAAATAAATTGTCTCCAACTAAACTCGTCAAGTAGATGATGAACTTAAAGCTAAATCTAAAAAGCTTCCAACATGTATTTCGAGAAATATATATACGGGATAAACTAGGCTCGAAATTTCAAATGTGTATAATTCGAAGTCTATATAGCTATACGACTTAATCTCTTTAGAAGATAAAATAGAATAGACTTCTGAGTGATAAATAAGTTTTAGTCTCCACGTACCTTTTGTTGATGAAGTTCCTCCAAGCTCTTCAATAGATCTTCTTCTTCAATTGGTGAACGTCGTGAAGTGTATTGCTCAACTACACACTTCTATCCTAATCCGAGACACAACTATAAGTAAACTAGAAATCAAGTATATAGTTTTGATCAACTAAACTTGAAAAACAAGCTTGAGATAGCAACGCTTGCGAGTTCGACCGAGCAGTGCTCTAACATTCCAAACCTTTTTGAACAACAATTTCAGCATTTTGAGTAGTAACTCTAGCTTTTCATTTATCACTAGAGTGAGTATCAAGAGTTCCATCTTGGGTATCCAGAACAATATCACTTGGAGACATGATAGTTTCATTAATCACTTGAGATAACAACGCTTGCGAATTCGACCGAGGTGTGCTCTAAAATTTCCAAACCTTTTGAACAACATTTTCAGCATTTTGAGTAGTAACTCTAGCTTTTCTTTTATCACTAGAGTGAGTATCAAGATCCATCTTGGGTATCTAGAACGATATCACTTGGAGATATGATAGTTTCATTAATCACTATATTAGAAGTAGAGACAGGGAATTGAATAACTGGCTTTGGCGGCATCACGAGGCTAGAGACAGTTGGAAGAGAATATCTGGTGCTAGATGAGGCTGCTTCTTTAATAACTTTCTGCCTAGTTCTTCAAGCTAGGAAATCTACATCTTTGTGATCAATTACACGACATGAAATACATAAGTAACGCGGAACTTTATAGTATATGCACTCAATTAGAAAAGGTTGGGTTCTTCCACTAGTAAAGAGAGGATACCAGTTAGTAAAGCTTTTTGGACAGAGACCCTAATACAAACTTTAACATTCTCCTTCAATGGATGATTTCCATAGGGTTCTTGAGCTTCAATTAGTTTACCCAGTTAGAAAGTGAGCTTTTGGAGATCCTCAAATTCAATGCATTCTTCTTGGATATTGCATAAGATCAGCCACATAAGTTCTTATGTGAAGGAAACTTGATAATTTGTTAGCCATCATGTTGGACGAACAACTCTAAGGACCATTAAATAACCACATACAAACCAAGGACGTTGCTCATTTACTCTATTGAAATCATTCTCTGCTAAATTTTTTATAAGAGCTTTGTTTCTTAGACCAGTGAAGGTAGTAACAGTAGGTGTTTGAGATAATGCCCATTTATAGATATGATAACCGATAAAAGAAGTGGGAACAAGAGTTTCACTGCATATGTACCCAACTATATACCATTTACAATTATTATCAGTTTCAGCTAAGATAACAATTTTTTCAATGAATACTAGCTCAGTAAGAGTTGACGGTAGGGTTAGCTTCTCAGCCATTTGAAATGTGAGGTTTTGAACGTCTAAATTTGCAGAGTGAGTGTTATCTTGAGTACTTAAAGACTCCATATAACTTATAAAAGTGAAATATATTGAAAAATATCTAGCATGAAGGGAAGCTAGTTTATGAATCAAAATATGTATCTGAATACAAAAGATTCTAGCTTTGGTACTTATTGATGTGAAAAGACGAGGGTACCCAAATACACCACAATCTTTTTATTTCAACCTATAAGTCCTCTACCGAATGTGATCTTTTATGGACAGAGTCGAGACAATACGACAATTCGGTTCACACTTCGTATGATTGTTTATGGATACAAGATCAAGACAATACAACAACAAGATAACTTGTGTGATTGACTATGGATACAAGATCGAGACAATACTACAACAAAGTGTGTACTTGATAATAGGTTCGGTAATAACAAACTCTATAGGATCACTTTCAATTATTACGGGGTTAACGTACAAGTATAATTTACTTTTAATTATAATAAAAACAATTATAACTACGGAATAGAAAAGTAAATGACAGTAAGATTTTGTTATCGAGGAAACCGCAAATGCAGAAAAACCCTGGGACCTACTCCAATTTTGAATACTCTCAGAATTAAGCCGCTATATAAAAAATAATAATAACTTCGTATAGTTGAGACCAAGCACACTACCTCTAGATATTTAGTTCCCTCAGTATCCATGCGCCTTCGACTTCTAGAGTCACGCAAGTGAATAACAAGTCCTTTAGATCGTATTCCAAACAGCAAAGGAAGAATATGTTTGGAAACCACTCTAATCAATCTTGCTAAAAAATATAGATGAGTCGTTGACAAAGGATCTTCCTTTTAATCTAATAAACTCCTTTGTCTGGTTAGATAAATATAAATATAACTACCGAAATAGTCAAGTATAGATTCACACTCAATCAATATAGATCTCAAAGAGAAATATAGAGAATTCCGATCTTATGCAACTAATCAATCAGATCTATCAAAGATAAATTGATTCTAGCTGGATCCAATCCGATCAAGTTTTGTGCACTAAATCCACAAAATACTCTTCGTCTTCAAATCTTCTATTATCTTTAAATACCTAAGCAATACCACTTGAATCTCTTGTGATCAATCATGCATAGAACGGAGACTGTTAACAATGGATTATCATAAGATGTCTTTAGATCTAACAACAGTTCTCCGTCGATACTTTGATATAGTCTGAGTAAATCTTATATCAGAAGAGAAGATTCTCAAGCATAAAAAAACTAGGTGCAATCAAAGTTTCAACAACCATCAATCAAATCAAATCAAGTCGAAAACTAATAACACTGCAATTATCTATTTTCTCACCAACGATACTCGTAGAGATTCTTGATCCCACATAAGTCTTTAAACGAGCGGTCGTAAGATATTTTACCTAATTAGAATACTTTTCTCTCCGAATAGACAGTTCCACCAGAAACAACAAGAAATAAAGTTTGCCTGGCTTTTATGATAGTTTGCTAGAAACGCAAACTTAGGTATTTATAGACCAAGGATGTTTGGACACCAAGGAATTTCCAAAATCGAAAATATTCTCAAGATATACAACGAATTCCCAAATTCTGTTTTTATAATTTTGATAAATGTTGGTATAATATTTCCGAAATATCTCAATATAAAATCTCCAATTAGTAAATGCACATTACTAATTTTTATTCTCTAGAGCTATGCATTAATTGATGGTAATTAAAGCATATAAAACTAAAAACCTTAATTAAAATATTCTTAGTTTATTTCGACAGAGGATCACCTTGAGTACCAAGGAATATCTTTGAACAATAAATGATAAGAGTTACTGCTCGTGTTCAAAGTATGTTTACATGTTTTCACTGCAAATCTTTATTTCATATTTACATGGATTTGCTTCTTGGATTCGGTTCTATCACACTTCCAAATAAGTTTAGAATTGGTTTGCCAGTATTCCAAGACTACTATATGATTGGTCATACCATTAATCACAATGGTTATTTGTGATCGGTCTTTCCAAGTCACATACATGGGTTCAGATCAGTTATACCAATCACTAGGATCGGTTCTACCTAAATATGATATCTGCTTGTGATTGGTGACACTAGTCACTAGGATCGGTTACACCAATTACAAGGATCGGTTACACAGAACTTATGGTCGGTCACACCAATTACAAGGATCGGTCACACCAATTACAAGGATTGATCATACCATCTCATGATGATTACTTAGGATCGGTTACACTAATTACCACGACCGATCACACCAAATCATAAGTCTAGGGATTGTGATTGGTTATACCAAGATACATAACCTGAGTTAAGATCGGTTCTACCAATTCACACATATTGGTCATCCAAAGATATGCAATAAATAACCTGACCAATAAACCTATTGATTTCCTTTTGGATTCACGAAACAAGTTCATGAATGCACTTCCTTTAAACAAATGTAAAACATTGTTTCCTAGGATGAAATCTTCACCATAACCCATACCGTAATCATAACACTATATACAAGATTATGTCGATGTCATACTACGAAGTTGAAAAGATAGGCATTATACTTCATAGTATAATTCCTTAATACTATGATCATACTATTATGATCATGTCTCAACACTAGAGTATTATATACGATATGTACAGTATATACAGCTTCGCAATTATGTTTTCAATATAGCACGACTTGAAAGATATGTTAGGAATTAATGAAACAGTTCGAATCAATATTACTAACCTCCAGTGGAAGGATGATACCGTCATTGTAGTTCGTTAATTCTTCACATTCTTCAGGTCTTCAGAGTAATACTTGTATGTCTCAACATTCCTAGAATTTCTAGTCTAACCTAAACGAAGTTGACTCTAATATTTAATTAAGCCACTCTAGATGAGTTTTTCTACTAAAATATGACAACCAAACTTGACATATCAATGCTTGGTGAGAGTTGAATATGGTTTGTGGTATGCACAAGGGAAAAATGATGTAAAAATATGCTAGCTTTCTTGTTTGTATTTTAAAACATAAAGCCTTTATCATTTTTTTTGTCCCCCTCTATCTCACTTTTCAGAGATACTGAAAGGGATTGAAGCTTCAAATTCACGTGGGATTGGTAGCAAAATATAAACAAACAACTTTCCCTGTAATCCAACTCAAAGTTTTTCTCATTACATACATCCTATATGTAAGAATGATGAGAGAGCGGGTTAGTGAACACTTAATAGGTTTGTATTTTCTTGGTTTGATATGGGAATATTGGCATAACCTGCCAAACGTAATTAAGGTATTGATTTATAGTGAAAATATTGATGGTAGATAGGGCTTGATTGTTTGATGAGGTGTTTTTTTGGCTTTAGAGTATTGATCGCTAAAGTTTTTGTGACATGATGCTTGGTAAGGTTAACTGGCTGGTTTTAGAAATAACCCAACAGTTTGACGTGCCCCAAAGAACATTGGTGCCTCTCAACAGGTGTTGCCTTCTCTGAATCTATATAAAATGTACCTCTTAATGACAATTCCAAATGGAGTAAAAGCTAATAAAGCGTCGAGAGTTAGGTTTTGAAAATAGAGTTTTGCAAAGTAATGATGGTTTTGAAGAGAGTGTGCATGGCATTGAAAGGGCGTGAATGACCAAGCGACATGACCATTAACCAAGACCATAAATGGCTATAATGGGTTCGCTAGACTCTCTATAAGAGCAGTTAAAGAGAAAATTGCATAAACATAAAGAGATTAAACTATAAGAGGAAGATATTAGAGAGAGATAAGCAAAAAGATGGAAAATCCTAGCGATAATCTTCCCATAAACCTACTCACTACCGCATCATACAATTTAGCCAAAAGTATTGCAATAAATTTGAGTGATCAAGAGATAGAGAGGTTGAAGAACGATTTAAAGTATGAGATGGATCGTAGGGTGCGTGAGTTGGCCAGACAGAAAGATAAGGAAGATCATGCCATAGAGTCTGTTGCTTGGCGAGAAAAGAGACATACAAGAGATCAGAGAAAGTTTGAAGAAAGATCTGAGAGAAAGAAATGGAAGAGATGTGGGAGTGCGACAAAAAGTGATTCAAATTAGTATGGTGAGGGTTTTAAGGATCATGTTAAAGAGGTTGATACAAGTGAAGAATATTCTAATGTTGTATAGGAGAAGACAATAATGATGGCATGCCAAGAGGATATGCTTTACAAGCGCTATCAGCATGAGAGGGCCAATCCAGAGATCTTTGTCAGGACCATTCAGGAGGGAGAATCAAATGATGATTAAATTAAGCAGTTGGAGGATGAGACTGATGAAAGTCAAGATAGTGATGGCAGTGATTCATCCAATGAAGGTAGTGTTTCTTCTACATCTTCAGGGAGTGATTACAATGAGCAATACGAGGAAGAAGAGGACTGGAGCTACGATGGGGATGACTATTAAGAGTCGCCATTGGGGTATCAAGAACATCCAAGATCTTAGGATTTGAAAAAAGTTTGAAGATGGTTAACAAGTTTTTTGCAAATGGGCATTCTTGATGCTTGATTCTAATCTTCGTTATCCTGTTGTTGTTGTTAATAGGGTTGTTGTGGTGAATCTTCTTGTTGATGCGTCCGATGTATTCATAATGTATGTTAGATTCTAGTTGTTGAATAGTGGTGGTAATTATGGCATGTTTATATCTAGTACGTATTGTTTTTATTTATTTTCTTTTGGTAAGGGCTACGAAATTCATGATGTCTGTGAACTATTGTTCCTATTGATAGTGGGTCTTGATGTTTTGGTTTGTTTGAAAGTAAGAAATGTTAGGATTACGCCCGATACGTTTTTGGTAATTATGAGTGCAAATGTTAATACTTTTTCTTCTTTTAATCTCTTTCGTGGTGAAAGTTGTAGTGTAACTGCACAAATTATGCCAGATAATTTAGTAATCCAATGATTGTTAGTAATTGGGGGTGGAAGAGTTAGAATTGCTAGGAAGAACACCAAACTACATGTGGAAATACAAAGGTTTTCCTACGTCACGATGAGAGAGCAGAGCTCAAGAGAGAGACTTTTGTAAAAATTATTGCTTCTTCAGTTACTTGATTGTAAACTTGTAACTCTTCATGTCTCTGAACCAATTTACTGCTGATGTCATGAACTGGTCGGGTCCCTGTGTGAAATGGTCTAAGGTACCGAGTCCACTACGTTGTAGGTATTGTGGGGCTCAGGGGTATTTGGTTTTTAGACAAACAAAAGTCTCTATTCGTTTATTAGATATTTTTCTTTTGATTTATACAACCTTCTCATGTTTATTCTCACACTGTAACTAACAAATTTTCGAAGCGAGTGGAATGTAAAAATTTGTGTTCAATTATGAAATGCATCTATCAAATGACAAAATTATGTTTCTCGCATGAGGAAAATAGTTTTTGTTTGATAGGAACTGTGGGACTGTCTGATTAAACGATCAAGAAAAGTTTATGGTAGTTCTGACTGCGTGCATAGGAACTGTGTGACTGTCTGATTAAACGATCAAGAAAAGTTTATGGTAGTTCTGACTGCGTGCGTATCTAGCCATAAAAAATAAACCTCTAGTTTTGAGCAGATAAGAGATAGAAGCATTATTTTTTGATCTCTCGCTTTTGATTTTTTTTTTTTAAAATACCCTCGATATCTAATTTTACCTGGGGGGCGTCAGGCCCTGATGGTTTCCCCATGGTTTTTACCAGCATCACTGGGATCTTATTAGCTCGGATTTAATTTAATGTGTTCATAACATATTTAGAACTAAGACTCTTGTTTCAGGTGTTAATCATACTTTTATCTCTTTAATTCCAAAAGTTCCAGTTTCAACTTGCCCTAGTGATTTCCATCATATTAGTTTAAGTAATGCTATGTATAAGATTGTTGCAATTTTTTTAGCTAATCTTATAATACCATTGTTAGATAGTCTTATTTCACAGAACCAATGTGTATTTATTCCTCATATACAAATAACTGATAATATAGTAGTTGCTTGTGAAGTATTGTATACTATGAAAACTTGCAAGAGTAAAATAGGTCGTATGACTATCAAGTTAGATCTTTTGAAAGCATTTGATCAAATGGAATGGTCTTTTATTATTCATGTTTTTAAGCTTCTGGATTTTTCTGATGAATTTTCTGATTTAATTTATATGTGCATTTCTACTGTTACTTATTTTGTTCTTGTTAATGGATCCCCTGTTGAAACATTTACTCCTTTTAGAGGAATTCGACAAGGGGATCCGTTGTCACCTACTATCTTTATCATATGTATGGAATCTTTTCTAAACTTCTTTTGCATGCACAACAACAAAAATTACTTACTGGTGTTAAAGTTAAAACTACCAGTTCATCGGTTTCTCACTTGTTTTTTTGCGGATGATGCTTTTTTATTTACTAACTGCTAGTATACATCAAGATATAAATTTGTTAGACATTCTCAGGATTTTTAGTACTTCATCTGGGCAGGTTGTCAATTACCAGAATCCTGGATTTTACTTTTGTAATGGTGTTCAAAATAATCACCGTAAGATTTTGGCCAGAATAGTTAAGTTAGGCGGAATTACAAAAACGGACACTTACCTAGGTACTCCACTATTTTTCCACAGAGCAAAGAGCTTTAACTATTAGCATATGTTAGATAAGGTGTATCAAAGAATTAAAGGGTGGAAAGCAAAACTTCTTTCACAGGTTGGTAGAGCTATTTTAATTACATTTGTCACGAGTGTAATGCCAATATATCAATGAGTTCTTTGCTTTACCTAATAAAACATCAGATAGGCTAAACGCTTTGTGAAGAGATTTCTGGTGGAAACGTAGAGAAGGATCCAAAGGTAGTTATCTTAAGGCTTAGAAATACATGTGTAAGAATAAGACTAGTGGAGGTTTAGGTTTTAGAAATCCACATAAATTTAATCTATCTTTACTTACTCGTTTATATTGGAGACTTATCACTAGCCCTGATCAATTATGGTGCAAAATTCTTAAATGCAAATACTTCCCGAAATCTGACCCTTTGCATTATAAGAAAAAAAGTATTTGTAGAGGAATAGAAGTGATCAAGCGAAATCACTGCGGGGACATATGAGATGGTATTAATATTCACATTTGGACACACTTTTCCCATTCGTGAACCTGGTTATTATTAATAAGTATCACACAGTCTCTGATATACCCACTGATGAAGGTAAGTAGAAATTTCCTTTAAGACACTCTTTGTTTGATGATGTTTCTATTGATTCTCTTAAGGTGATATAACCCGACTCTTCTAGAACAGACTCAATTAAATGGATAGGAACAAAAACTGGTTTGGTCTATGTTAAATCATCTAATAACTACCTTGCTAATAGGTATGCAAATGCTACAAAAGTTGCTTGGTATGACATCTGGAACCTTAAGGTCATACCTAGAGTTAAATATTTTCTTTGGAAAGCTCTAGTTGGTTGGTAGGAAGATTTAATCATATGGATACTACTTGTTCTTTGTGTCAATCTTTGGATACTAAAATTGTAGATCATCTGTTTAGTAAATGCATTTTTACTGAAGCAGTTTGGAGATGCATTTCTTTGTCCCATTTTTTCTATCAAGCCCATAAAACGTCTTTTGTTGATTGGTGTGTTACTTGGTTGCATGAAAAAAGAACAGAGATAGTGTTGCTTATGTTTTATGGTTCATCTGGATATATCGTTGACAAGTAGTATTTCAGAATGTTAAGACAAATCCTCTTACACTTATTTGTTTTATATTCCTAAAGATATTCACTCTTTGCAATGTAACAAAGCAATTTTATCCATTCCTAATGTTACCTATTTTAAATGTGAGTGTTGGCATCCAGGTGAATGTCAACACTCACCAGGTGAATGTCATTCAGCAGAATTTGCTCTTCCCGTTTCTGCTAAGGAACCTATGCATATTTTCTTTGATGCAGCTTTCAATTCCACTACCAAAAAGTTTGCCTATAGTATTGTTTAACTAAGTTCATCTGGTGGTGTATGTGATTTTGCAGGAGGCAATGGATGGTGCTCAAGTGCAAATGAGGCAGAATCTAGAGCTTGTACGACAACAACAGAATGACCAGACAACTTGGATACAACTCAGTAATATTCTACAATGACAATAGAGGTGTAATTAAAGCAATGAAGAAGAACTTTTTTGCTATCGACTGCAAAACACGTCAATTTTTGCTTGCTACTCTTCATCTCAGTCACTTTTTTGTTTGTTCTTCTTTTGCTTATATAAATAGAAAATAGAAAGTGTAACGGTTTTGCAGATAGGTTAGCTAAGTTACTTCTTAGAAAAAGTTATATCCATCTTAGCTCTATAAAGATGAGTCCTGACTCCTGAGCATAAACATGACTGGATAGCTAAAATCTGTAACATAAATTTTGGGGGATTTTGTGTTTCCCCCTCAAAAAAGATGGCTAATTTGTAAAACCCCCTTTTTAAATCCATAATTGGTAAAACCTCATATAACATGGATGCACCGTGATAAGTCTGTTAAATCAACACATGCAGTGCACGTGTGTGTCGGATTATAATATTAAGTTTGTAAAAATCCTAGATGATTACACGTGCCCCTAACATATCTCTTCTATGAGCAAACCATCCGCCATTAACAACAAAAGTTCAGTTCTCTAAGCAAACCACTTATATCAGGAAATTTAATATAAATTTCTCTTCTTTGTAGTTTGGTGATGGCCGGAGGTGACTGAGATACTACTGATGCTTCTAAGGTTTCATTAGTACTCAACCACTCATCATCACAAACAATTACAATAATCAATATAAATCACTCCCATAAAACCCAACTTTGAATTAAGTTGTATATACATAATCACATGTTCATCATCCATCACCTCTCACTCTCTCTACCTGTCCATGTATACCCACATATCTCCAACTTTCATGTTTTCATAATCTGAATTATCCGAATTATCACCAACAATCAAAAATTTGTCAATGATCAGAGAAAAATAAACCCAACAACTCATAAAAACAAAGTCCAAGCAGTAATTAAATTCCTTAAATAATTGAAATTACCCGAATGGTTTCAATCTGATATGTGATTCCCCAATCAAACATCAACAGTCGAATTTAATTTCATAAATTTTGAAGGAAATTCCAAATCAATTTTGAATCTAGGGTTAGGTGAAATGAAATTTTGATTTTCTTTAAGATGATGAATGGTGATATTTTTTCTCCAAGTGTGAGAGAAAAGAATAAATCAGTGGATGAAATTGGTGTTGGTTTACTTTCACTCGATCAAAACCCAGAAGAGTCGATGTTGTGGAGGTGATGAAGTTTCGGCGGCGGAGTGTTCAGAGTGTTCATGTTTTGTTTGTGCAGGAGGTATTTCGGATAATCATTTATTTTATGGGACACGCGCACTGCACGTGCTGAGCTAACAGTTTAGTTACGGCACATCCATGTTATGGGAGGTTTTACCAATTATCAATCTAAAAAGGGGGTTTTGCAAATTTGATATCTTTTTTGAGGAGGAAACACAAAATCCCCCATAAATAATTATCCCAATGCAGTAGATTTAGTGCATAATGTATTTTTTCTTGCAACATTCTCCCTTACACTATCCGTTTTGTTGGAAGAGTCTCATTTACATTCATTTTATTTTATTACATTATTATCTTGGAGATTTCGAAGGACCAGAAGTGAAGGGTGTGATTTAAAATTGAAACCTATTTTGAGGCATACTAATTTTTTTTGAGGCATACTCATCCATTATATTATCTAGGGTGGGTTTATAAGGGGTGTCTAAAGGTAGTGTAATTACCTATATATCCCTAAATAATTTCAATTTGTCATAGTTCCCTTATCCTCAAAAACCTAAAATTAAAAATCAAAATAAACTTTAAACTTAAACATCTAGGACTCCAATTCAATAAAGAAATTAATCAAACAAAGGAAACACGAATCTAAGTGAGCGATGTTGGAATGCGAAATCCAAATCTCAATTGCTCTTAGATGTATTTTAGAATGTATGCGTAACAAACCCATCTTGTTTGATCGGTAGAATATGATTTCAAAGATGAAATTAGGGTTTTCAGAAGATCAGTTCGGCTGATCTTGCAGTATCAATTTTGAGCCGAACTTAGTGTATGATTTAGAGAAACACTATGTTCGGCTAATGCGACTTTACAATATTTTCAGCCGAACCTCAATTTTCCAGCCGAACCTCAATTTTCCAGCCGAACCTCAATTTTTCAAGCTGAACCTAGTGGATGATTCAGTTTTTGAGTGAAGTTCGACTGATAACTTTTGAGCCGAACCTCTGTTTTTTTGAAATTATACCTAGGTTCGACTGACAAGTTATCAGCCAAACCTAGGTATAATTTCAAAAAAACAGAGGTTCGGCTCAAAAGTTATCAGCCGAACTGTTCATCTGGTCAGCAGATCTGGGTTTTAAAAATTCAATTTTTTGGCAGATTCAACTTATAAAAAGAAATTAAACCTCGATAGAAGTTTACCTCTGATTTGAATCACACATTTTGGTCACTTCTAATCACTAAAATCTCAAAAGTCAAAACCCAAGCTTTTTTTCTTCACTTCTTCTTCTTCCTCTCAAAAATCCCAACTCTCTCACATAAATTTGATTTTTCTACTAATTCACCACTAATAATTTAATGTTTAATCAATCCTTAAAATTCATAATTAATAAATTCTAATCATAATCATTTACATTAATTATATAAGGATAGTTATGCCATTATCAAAAATGGTGGATGAGGGGTGATGTTGTTTTTTATTTAGTGACCCTATTTTGGCATCTAACTCCTTTAAAATCCTAAGCTCCTTAGGCTCCACGTTGAACGGTGACCGTGACCCTCTCACAGAATTGCCCCGTTTCACTTTTCCTCAAAAAAGAGAAAAAAGAGGAATTCCACACAAATTTCCGGCACAAAACATAAAACAAAACAAAAAAAACAAACATACAAAACCCTTTTCTGTTTCGGCTCATAAAACCTTAAAAAAAAACAAAAAACAAACCCTAAAAACAAACCCTAGGATATGCTTTCTTCATGGAGATGATGATACAAAGAAAAGAAAAGCAACTAGCCAGGGGACAAAGACTTTATCTTTTACAGAGGAAGGAGTTCTCTCTTAACTCAAGTTATATTTTACAGGTACAATCTTCGCTCTTGGTAAACCCTAATTTGTTTTTTTTTTTTGTCTCTTTTCGTTTCTCTGAATCGATAAACCTTAACCCATGTTTTGTTTTGCAGGTAAAATAAATAAACCCTAACCATTATTTTATTTTGCAGGTCCAATCTTTGCTCTTGGTAAACCCTAACTTTTTTTTTTCTTTTCTGTCTCTTTGTTTCTATGAATCAATAAACCTTAACCCATGTTTTTTTTGCAGATAAATTCAATAAACCCTAACCCATGTTTTATTTTGCAGGTACAATATTTGCTCTTGGTTATCCCTAACCCTTTTATTTTATCTTTTCGTTTCTCTGAATCCATAATAGGTATAATCAATAAACCCTAGCCCATATTTTATTTTGCAGGTACGATCTTTGCTCTTGATAAACAACTGAATGTTGTCTGTTGGACAGGATTGAGAAGTATTACAAGCTGCATGTAAGTATGACCATTGTTTATTATACATCCAACATGGATTATTCGATATTGATAGTTTCTAGCGTACCTTTTGATTGATTTAGTTAATGCTACAACAAACACTCTGTTGGTAATTAAACAAATATGTTGCTATGCTACAAGAAGCAGCAACGCGTTGATCAGGTAAAACTACTCTTGCACCTATTGAAAATTAAATTCATAAATGCATCACATGATAATGGTGCTGCTTATTGTCTTAATGCTTTCGATGCAGGAGTTTAATGTGATAATGAGGTGATGTACGATGCGTTATTTAGAACCGTTCATGTGCGTCATTGCTGTGAGAAAGGAAGGAGAGAATGCGCTTAGTGGCATGCTTAAAAATGTCATTGGAACTCTTGATTTTCGTTTCAAGTACATGTTACAGGGGGAGACTTATCCTGAGGTGCATTATACATGGATAATTATCTAATTTAAGTTAGATTTTTGATGTTGAGAATCACCTAATTAAGATTTGAATCTTGCCCAGGAATTTTTATAGACAGATGTGTATCGGTTTAGCACCTAACATGGCATAATCTCAAACATAATTGTTGCCAAAAGTGCACGTCAACAAGGTGAGTACTGCTTAAATTCTCTTACATTCATCTAAATTGCATGCTTAGCTGTAAGGAGGAAAATTAATGCAACTGATTATCTTGAATTTGATGATTCAGGTATAAAGCAGTTATACTTACATGTCTATCGGGATAACAAACCAGCATTAACACTATACATAAAGATGGGATTTGGGGTAATAATACTTTTACTGATCTGTTTTTCATTCATTTTCTAATGGTTAGTTACTTTTGATCAGTAACCATCAGCTACTCCTGACATGAAAAATTCTCCTTTCTAATACTTGCAGAGGCGACTCCACATCTGGAAGAATAGAACCTATACATGTACAACATAAATCTGTAGTTAGATTTTACTCATTCTTTAAACTGATAAAGGTTTTGATTTTTTTTTGAAGTCCTGAAAATAGTATTTTCATTCAGTGAGAGCTAGCATAAGAAAAATAGTATGTACGATACCACTATAATCACTTTATGAAAAATCAGTATGTGTCCTTTCTTTGCTGGCAGAGGTTGTTTGTGCAGCTGTTCTTGAAAGTACAGAGTTCTCATGGTACAACTTCAAGAAATATTTACCGTTGGTTACAAAAGTCTCGAAGGACGGTATGAAACACCTGAGGATGAAATACTTGAAAATACAAAGGAAAATTTAAAGAATTTTGAGGAAAGGAAAGATTACAGTTCTAGGAACATGAAAGGTAAAATTGGTGGACGCCATCAACTTACTCAAAACTGGAAAAAAAATAGGCGGTGCTGAGTTCATTAATTGGGCAAGCCGAGCATAAACCTGCTTACAGGCTTCAAATTGACAGTGACAAACTTAAGGACGTGAAGCTTGATATAGTTGGAGGAAATCTGAAGAAAATTGGTGGGAAGTACTTCTGACCCACTCCCAAATGGTATTTTATTCTTCCCTTGCATCCCTGGCCTTCAACCAGTATTCTTAACGAAAAAGAGTCCTACGATTTGAAATGTCGTGTTAAGGTTTTTTTGGCTAAGAACGATGTGCTATACTACCTTTATACCTTAGCGGGTAACTAACATATTTCCGAAGGTTTGTTGATCTATTTCAAATCTAATGCTTTCTTGATTGTCTTATCGTATGCGAATCCAAAGCATTGGTGTTACATGTTCTTACATTCTATTTCGATGCAGATTTTGATTCGCATACTGAACTCAATCAAATTTCCGACCCTATTTTCTGATTAGACGCATCAAACAATTTTTTTTCATAAGTGGAAGGTGTAATTGAGACTTAGCTCAGTGATGCGAAAAGAAGGATTGTAGCCATCCAACAGATCTTATGTCATACTTCACCATAGAGACTCCTAATGCATGTCACTCTTTCACACACCATATTCCCTTCATTAAAATTAACAGATTTTAAGGTTTTCAATCTTTTCACTTTGCGTATGCATGTGATTAGGAAATAAATGAAGGTGAAGCACCTGCAAATCTGTTTCAATATGTTTTAAACGTTCTTGGACCACTGAACATATTAGGACAATAGGTAAAGGACTGCTACAAAAGAAAACATAAAGACTGTAACTAATTTTTATACCCTCATGTCCAAGTGATAAAACATATAGCTACTAGATAAAAATGAGTTTGTTCATACTGTTCATGAGTTTGTTCATACTAAAAGAGTTAGGAAATCCTAGATTTGTATTAATGTAGCTGTGTGTTTACTAAAACTATCTTTCGTAAATTCTTATGTCAAAATTAATTTCCCTCAGTCTTTTGATGTGCCAGGTATGAATTCTTGGACTGAATTGTTTTTTGGAGCTTTTTTTTTTTTTATTAAACTTTCTTGACTTAGTGCTCACTGATTATTTGGGATGACACATGCATGGGTATAAGTTAAACTGCGAATTAATATTCATAATTAAATTGTAGATCGTACAAGGCTTTTCTTCATATGTAACTTTCATTTCCATTATTTTTAGGTGTGCACAGGTGGGAACGAATCCATAACCAAAGATTGAAGTACCCCAGACGATGTATAAGTGATCCAATCTTAGCGACCTCATAACAAAAATCTATCCAGGTATAGAGGGATATAACATTCCTACGGAGAATTCTTTGACAGTGAGAACTATCCTTTCGTCGAGGAACGAGGACATCGCTGCAAAAATGATGTAAATCTAAAGATGTACCGAGGATCCCATCGCTCTTACATAGTCGCAGTCGCAGATAAGGTGGCCTAGGATTTGGAGAATGGATCTACGGGGAATATGAGATGAAAGGTTAAATGCATTGAATCCAATGGATTTGCCACCATTTAACTTGCAAGTAAAGGTGAGATTTCCAGTTTTGATGCCACGCAATATAACAACACGTGATGGATTCTGTGGAGAAAATTTAAATGATGCAATAATACCGGAGACAAACAGGGACTATTGCAGTTCTCATCCCAAGAATATCACTCACAAAAATGATCTCAATGACAATAAACAAGTCATGGGGCCAATCAATGAAATTCGTCGGAGTAAATTTGAGAACTCCGTACTTCATCCATAGAAAACCAGATGTGGCACTCCAAAGATGCACAACATCCAGAAAACAATTGAAGCAACAAGACGGATAATATGGTTCATTTTCAGAAATACTTTCGTAGTATACTTATTAATTGTTCAGAACCTTTAGAAGTTTAGTTGATTTTGTATATGCGTTTTGTTCTTTTTTTATTTGATTGTTAAGTTTATGATTTAATTATTTCCTTAGTGTGTTTGCTTTCCTTCCTTCCAGTTACTAACATAAAGAAAATGCGTATCTTAACAGTAATATCCTTCCAGTTACTAACATAAAAAAATGCATATCTTAACGTATGGAGATGAAAAGAGACAAGACCACAACTTCGATAGGAATGAGTGTTTGGTTGGGTACTGAATTGAGGGTTAAAAGATGGCTTAGTTTATTCTTCCAGATGGAGACGACATCATTTACTTTTGAGTTAGGTAGTTCAAGTTGAATCTGAATGAAGACGTGTTCTCATGGAAAACTGAATTAGAACTAAGTGGAGTTGATAAATAAAGTCAAGAGAAAACCAGGTTATTAATCTTGATCTATTGTTATTTTTATAAGTTGCACTTATATTGCATGAAACTATATTGGATGTGTAGGAGTCTAGCCATCAGTGCAAGCTATTCTTGATGAAAATGAAGTCTTTTGGAAAGACATTTCAGGTAAAGTTAATTTGTTATCACTGAGCGAGGCGAAGCCGAGCTTTACAAATCATATCGGGATTGGGCGAGGCGAATCCGAGCTTTACCAAATCAAATCGGGACTGGGGCGAGGCGAAGCCGAGCTTTACCGAATCAAATCGGGACTAGGGCGAGGCGAAGCCGAGCTTTACCAAAACAAATCAGAATGGGGCGAGGCGAAGACGAGCTTTACCAAATCAAATTGGGACTGGGCGAGGCGAAGCCGAGCTTTACCGAATCAAATTGGGAGGGGAGAGGTAAAGCGCCGAGCTTTACCAAATACAAAAATAAAGAAAGAGACAGTGATGAAAGAGGAAATGATGAATTGAATTGGTGGACCAAATTTGAGAAGCTGCCCGGGCATAGCACGGGCACAAAATCTAATTACGCCCAGGCACAAAATCTAGTTATCTAGTATGCCTCAAAAAAAATATAGCATGCCTCAAAATATGTTTCTTAAAATTCCACGTTTCTTGCCAACCTGGGCCGAGTTCGTAAATAAAACAATCATTGAATGTTTGTTCAGCTTTTAATTTTACGCTCCGACAGTTCCAAGGTTTCTCTCCTTTCTCGAAGCAAATAAATCCCCATTCCTTGAATCGACACGACAAAGCTCTCTCCCACTCTACTCCAATTTCCTGCTAGGGTTTCTTTGGATACAAGAAGGTACTTTTGTGAGTTCAACATCTTCAATTTTGACTTGTAATGAGTTCTCAATTCTCATCCCATGTCTCATTTTGCTAGATTTTCCTTGTAATGTACACTTCATTTCATTTTTTTTCATACAGATCAGATCCATAGTTTGTTGTCCTCATGGTAGTGACGAGTTTACTCCCATCCTGCCCGATCCTACCCCTACCACAATGCAACCACTCAAAAATTAACTTCTCATACAGATATTCAGTTCCCATTAGGTACAAAAAACGAATCATTAAGAGCTACATTCAACGACCTCCGATATTGGCACCTTCTAATAATGGAGGGGCATTTGAAGATGCTCTTCGAGTTTTTGTACTTTCGGATTTGCACACGGATTATTCAGAAAACATGTTTTGGGTTAATAGATTATCAACCAAAAGATACAGGAAAGATGTTCTCCTGGTTGCCGGTGATGTTGCTGAAACATACAATAACTTCGTCTTGACGATGTCCGTTTTGAAAGATCGGTTTAAACATGTCTTCTTTGTACCTGGGAACCACGATCTTTGGCGCCGATCCAAGGGAGAGAAGCATGTAAGTAATTTCGATCAATCCTTCTGTTAAGTCAACACCCAGAAGTATTTAGTATCTCATAATTCATTTAGTACAACAACATAGTAAAGTTTGGTTTATATAGTATATTATATAGACAATTCTTGATAAGATTGTGTTTGGAATTTTCAGCTTGATTCACTTGAAAAGCTCAATAGATTGCTTGATGGATGTAAAAGACTAGGGGTTGAAACCAGTCCGATGATGGTGGATGGACTAGGGATCATTCCTTTGTTCTCTTGGTACCATGAGGTTGTTATGCTACATTGCTACTCATTCTGCAGTATTATATTCAAAGAATGTTCAGTACTTATTAGATTGAAATTTACTCTGAATAGGCTTGCTAATTTTGTAGAGTTTCGATAAAGAGAAGGACATCACAGGCGTTCGTATTCTATCCTTGGAGATGGTGATCACTTTCTTTTCCTCCTTGTAAGGGGTTCAAAGTCTTTAATTTAGATAGAAGGCAATTCTGTTATGCAGTAACCAAATAAGCATTTAAAGTACTAAAACCATGATTTGTCATTCTTCTGTTGTAGAAAGTAAGACGTTGTTTACTAAAACCGCGATGTCCATTTGCAATTTTTTCCTAGTTTCTCGTATGATAATCTTTTCATTATCCTTGCATCTTTTTTGTGTCTGAATTTAATTTCATGTATTTGCAGGCGTGCAAGGACTTCCATGCATGCAAATGGCCTGATGAACTTTCAAGCAAAGATGTATCTCTTGCTCTTTACTTTGATGCTATGAACGAGCAGAATCAACACAAAATTGACGAAATCCAAAGAAGCTGTAACCAAATAATAACCTTCTCCCACTTTCTTCCAAGGTTAGTATCTCACTTGAACTCATTTGAAGATTATTAGTAGAGTATTAGATTTTATTTAGTCCCGTCAACTTAACTCTTTGAATTGGCAATTTTAAAGTCGCACATTGATCGCTCTAGTACTTTTTGGTCTTTGTTTGGTGTCCATATAATATCTATCAATACTTACTCCTTATGACGGTCTCCCCTTCAATTTGCTGAGGAAAATGAAGTTTAACACAAAAAAGAATAGTGATTCTGTCTGATAAATTTGGGCTCAAAGCCTTTGCCTATTTGATCTCTATACGTTATACCATGTCGCATATGGTGGGTTTTAACACAGTTAACCTACAATTTGGTGGAAATGGCAGTAAGGAGACCAAATAGACAGATTTTTTGGTTCATTTGCATACAACAGATGGGTTAGTTCAGTTAGCATAGGCACACGACATTTTCTTTGAACGTACATTGATTATGATACACGAAAAGTTAGATTATTTTTCTGGTTTTGCAATTTCTCATGGTCGTACCTGCCTTCGCGTTATCTCATTACTCCTTTTATTCCTTTTATTGGTTGGGTCTTGGTGTCAGTATTTGTATCCTGGTAGTCTTTCGTTGGAAAAAAGACGCTTGTTCAGCCTTTTATTTCGTGCCCCCTAGGTAGATGTAGAATCTTTTTATGTGAAACCGTGTCCGCAGAAACAGCCATTATCTTGAGTCTCGACTCTTCTAAATTGCCAAAACTCCCTCACTTTGTTTTGTTTGTGACGAAAAATACTTGGTTAGTAAAATGTAGAGACTAAGCTGTTATTTGGAACCCTGTCTTAGAATGGTAGTTTTCTTTCCTAAAACAAAAACTCTTTACAGAAGTTCTCTTTCGTCGTAGCTCTATTCATAGTTCTTCTACACCTGCGCTTTAGAGGGTTACTTGAAATTTCTGGAGAGATGTTTCCTCTGAAATGTCTTAATAACAAAGTATCCTCTGTTGATAGTTCGACACCTGCATCTCAGCTGGTAAATTGAAATTTCCTGAGAGATGTTTCCTCTGGATCTTTCTCAGTAACGAGGTATGCTCTCAGGAATGAACAAGAGATAGGAATGACGTTGTTTATCTTTGTTTCTGACAAAAAATACCTGGTTTATAAAATGTAGAGACTGAGCATTTGGGCAGAATCCTGTCTTAGAATGATAGTTTTCTTTACTAAAACAAAAGCTCTTTTCAAAAGTTCTCTTTCGTCAATGCACTGTGGATCTCTCACACTAAATTCACATTGAACAGACGTACACACCTCACATTAATCTCACTCATTGTTTCCTTGTTTCTCTTAGTACTCAATTACTGTATATTCAGATGATGGAGGAACCATCTGTTTGTAGTTCTACACTTGCGCCATAACAGGATGGTTTTGCATCATCCATTTATGCCGTTTAGTCCAGATTGTAGTTGTAATAGTATATGAGTCTGTCATCTTCCATAGCATTTGAGTTTGCTTACACTGAGTTGTATTGAAGGTGATACAAGTCTTCAAAGATTAGGTACTTCATCTGACAAACTGGGAACTGTGGTGAGTGAGCGACTTGGTGGACATCTTAAGGTATGATGGAGATTAAACTAGATCCGGATGAAAGTTGTAGTGTTGTAGAGGAGGGTCTCATCGTTCCAGAGAGCCATCAAGTATTTCTTTTGGATCAGAATTGACTGAGTTAGAGTCCTCGAAAGTTAGCCAGAATTGACTACGTGAGAATTAACCATATTTGGCTAAGTTTTCTTTTATATATTTTTTTAACCAGAATTTTGGCAAAGTGTTTGTGAAGAAGATGAAGTGGGTGGACTGAGTTAATTCAGTGAGTCATCCAAGTTGTCTCAGTGAATCACTTCATCTTCTTCACTTGTGCTTAGCCGAATTTGACACTTGAAAACATCAGAAGGGGTAAATTTTCGTGATCTCTAAATCACTCAATTGTCAATTCTGATACGAAGAAGACACTTGATGGCTCTTTGGAAAGATGAGACTTTCCTCTGCAACTTTCATGTGTTGAGCCCGACCTAATTCCAACTCCATCATACCTCTAGAAGTTCATCAAGTTGCCCACTCACCGTAATTTCCAGTTTTGCAGACGCAACACTTAATGTTTGATAGATGAGAGATTCATCTACAAGTCTCATGTTTTAATCCAAAGCTAAATCGATTCCTAGATTGATCATTTCGCTGTAGATCCTCTTTAGTATTACCTTCTTGAGGCTGTGCATGATATGAGATCACCTATATCAGAATGGAAGACCTTGGGGCACAACAAGGGGCTTGCAAACTCAACAGCACTAACCACAAAGATTGGTAGTCAAGAGTTTTGTTCTATTTATTAGACGGACAGAACCCTCGAGAGGTTGTTAATACTAGTATTACCACTAATAGAAAATGCTGGGGCAACAAAGAAAATGATGATCAAAATTGGGAAAGCAACATACATTCTCAAGAATCAAGTTACCATCGGGGAAAAGTTTTTAGACGTTCATACCTTTCCTATTTTGAGATAAAGGATCTACTTTTACTAGCTTTGATCCGACATTACTTTGTGTCTTCAGCATTTTCCATTAGGTGGTGTAGTGTAACTACCATAAACAACTTGCCGGAGGTTGTCTTTGGAATTAATATGTGGCTGCCAGTTGTTGGGGCTGGTATCATTGAATCGTGTTTTTGACATCTGCCATTATGCTAACTGTGACACCTTATTGTGATTTATATGCTCCCAGACCAGCATCAGATACAGTCCCACACTGTCCATTATAACTGTTAAAATTCAAACATAGCGGTACAATCTCATACCGTCTCGTTCTGATGCCAATTTCTACATGCACAGCTGGATTATCCCATGGATAATCCCATGTGAGAGAGAAACTCAGTGCCCCCCACCACGGAGAGAACAGTGGGCTGTTTTAGAGTGGAACCCACACCCATTTTTCTCTCACGCGGGATTATACAAATCAGTCTCTACAACCAATAATTCTAGATGTACGCGGGATTATCCCGTAATCTCGGGTACATCTAGAATTATTGGTTGTAGGGACTGATTTGTAGTTTTGGCAGAACTGTCTTAGAGGGAGAATGTTATTAATACAAACTATGTACACATAATCTTTCTTGTCAACACACTCAACAGAGGCACACACCTCATTTTACTACATATCAGTCGCTCAGTTATGGTTCCGTTGCATCTCCTTCTACTCTCACTTGACGTATTTTAGATGAGGGAAGAACCCTTCTATTTGTAGTTTTATGTTGACTTCAGTCAGTTTCTTTACATTCTAGAGATTTTTCCTCTGAACTCCTCTCTCTAGAATGAACAGGATACAAGAATGTCAGCGTTTGATTTTTGACAAAAAATACTGATTAGCTTGAATCTAGCTGTAATTTTATTTTGATTTAAGAAATTCAGTATCAGATATTGATCTCTGTCAATAGAATGGAATTGTTTCCTAATTTGTATTCATTTTATTTTAGACAAGAGCTTTGTCCAGAAAAACGAATGTTGTTCTACCCAAACCTACACAAGATCATTGGATCAGATAGTTTGGAAGTGAGAATTAGGTCAATACATGGAACGGATGGGAGTCCCTCTGCCTGCCATGTCTTCGGCCATACTCATTTCTGCTGGGACGCTGTCCTTCAAGGAATCAGGTACAACATACTAGTTTTAAATAAGTTCAGGCTTTGTTTGTCTCTCAAGTAAACTACATGGAAAAGGGTTGAACACTTTTGAGTGTGCAGGTATATTCAGGCACCACTGGCTTATCCTAGGGAGAGAAAGAGGAGAATGAATGGCGGTGAAGACTGGTTGCCGTTCTGCATATATTCCTCTGCTAAAGCTGACCAAGGTATTGGAAGTCTCAGTGAAAAAATGTCAGCCTGTTATTGGTCTGATTACTATTCTATCAATACTAGACAACCTGATAACACTGAACTTGCTCCTTGGGTTGCTAAATTGTATGCTAAACGATCCTAATTCTGAGGCCATGGCCATCAGCCCATCACTATGTCCTCTAGTTCCATCTAGGTGATGATCCAGGAAACTCACCTGACGCTCTTGTATAGACTAATCATCAAAAAAAAATCTTATCCGCAGTTTGTAAACCTTGAACTGAACCTTTTTAACTTGTGTTGTAATCTTCTGAAGGTCCATTAAGATTCTTACCGGCAGTTCTGTAAACTTTGAACTGAACATTTTTTTTCTTGTTTTGTAATCTTGTGAAGGTCCATCCAATATATAGACTTCCTATCTATTGATTTGAGGTTGGACTTTTTCACTTTTTCACACTCGCCTACTTTGGGTTTCACTTACTGCAATGCCATCCGACTTATTTGTTCTAATTTACTCGACTTATTTGTTCTAATTTACTTGCCAACGTAACAAATGTCCACCAGGTCCACATTGGACAGAAGGGGACAGAGGCCGTGATTTATCATCTGAGGTCGTCTGCTGTGTGCCGGTCAGCCAAATATTAAAATAACCGGTCCATGCCTGACCGAAAGGAGAGAGCAGAGAAAGAGCGATGCAGTAACCATAGATAGAAAAGAGGTCGGCAGGCATTTATTTAAACTTCAAATGACAACACAAAATACAACACCAAAGTATCTGTCTCTATATACTAATACAACAATAAACAGAGAAACACCACCTACACAGAACAACAAAGACTGAACACTAATTCTGGAACCAACATCAAAGAGAAAAACTTAGTAATCTTCAGGTGCTAATGGTTGGTGAGTATGAGTGCGTGGGGTTATTTCAGCAGGTATGATTACATATTCATAGATCAAACCAGCAAGTCCTGCACCAATAAATGGTCCGAGCCAATAGATCCAATGGTGTCTCCACCTCCATCCAACTAAAGCTGGTCCAAAAGCCCTGGCTGGATTCATTGATGCCCCAGCAAATGGTCCACCTGCAAGTATATTTGCACCAACGATAAACCCAATTGCTAATGGTGCAATTGTTCCCAAGCTACCCCTTTTTGGGTCAATTGCGGTTGCGTAAACAGTGTACATCAATCCAAATGTCATAATGATCTCAAATAGCAATCCATGCAATTCTCCCACTCCTGATGCCACAGTAAATCCTACAGGTCTCTGTCACCAAAACACAAACAAGAGCATCAAAAACTCATTGGAAATGATTCTAGAACATTAGAGGATGATCCACTTAATAGAGTCGATCACTTTCTTACCATGCCAACCGTAGTGAGCCTTAGTAAGAGAGATGCAACAATAGCACCTAATATTTGAGCAACCCAATACAGTATAGAACGAAGTAGAGAGATTCTACCACCAACCAGGGCACCAAAAGTAACAGCCGGGTTCACATGACCGCCTGATACGTTAAGTGCAATGGCCACCGCCACGAACAATGCCAACCCATGAGCCAAAGCTACGGCTATCAACCCTGAGGCCTCCGTGGTGGTATCTCCATACATCTTTCCTGTCAAGAATGATTGAAAACGGCATGGTGAAACAACAATCTTTGTGGAAGTTTCTTTTCCTTTTTTCAAACTTCATAAATAATGCATGCATGAAAATCGATATCATTACGTATGACTGAAAGGTGGTGGTTAGATACACGTACCTAGAGCAAGAACAGAGCCTTCTCCAGCGAAGACAAAGATGAAGGTGGAGAAAAATTCAGCTATGGTGGCTCTCATGGAGTCTGGGTGTGTGAACTCCTCCGTACGGCCAAAGGCAAAACCTCTTGGAGGCATGATTCCTGTCTATTACAGAGGTCAAATATATCACTCTTTTCTTGAATTTGTTGAGTCTTATTTTAATTGCTCTTTAAGTTGAGATGTTGAGATGATGATCACTTTGTAGAGCTGTTTTGCATGCAAGAATTTGAGAGAGAGGGAGAAGAGAAGTGGCGAAGGATGAGCGAGAAAGATCGATAAATACAAGTTTTAGGTGAAGACGAGTGTTACGAGAGAAGTAAAGAAGAGGAATGGATTTTGTCTCTATATAACTACGTGGAGAGACGTTGTGTAAGAGCTTTGACACGTAACTTAAGCTGGTGTGACTCGAACAATTTTTGTTACTTCATGCAAACTTTATTCTTATCTCGTTTTGATTCTTGATGATCATCATCATCTTCACTAATGTTACTTTTTTGATCTAGTGTTTAATTAGAATTTTCTAGACACATTATTCGTTTATTGATTAGTGCATAGATAAGCACCCCCATCATCTATTTGGCTCATAATTATGGGCATAGGCTCATTATGCACTCACGAATCTACTTGGAGCTTCTACGTACTTTCGACCCTCGCGCTAAACTAGTGCCCAGATGCCTCCCCAAATTGATATCTACGGTCTGATTCGAAACTATACGTCAATTCAGTAACCTTTGCACAAGTCCCAGCTAGAGAATTTTGACATTATGGTCCAACTGATATTCCCTCTTTAGCTTTCACTTTATGCTTAGATAAACAGTACTTATATGTTTCCGACGCCAATTGTCAAGTGACTCAACTGTCAAGTAAACGGTCTAGCTCAAGTGCGGAGGAAGATGGCCATTTTGACTATCGAGAGTTATGGTGTCCCTCGCGTACTATGATTGCGAAGTCCGGATTGTAGACAGTACGAGGTAAAAAAAGCAATGCGATAAATAAGAGATAAAAATTTGAAACTGAAAGAAGGTGCGAGGAAGAATATTTGTATTTTAGGCTTAGGAAGAATTAAAAATCGGTTAGCAATGAGCACAACAGACTCTACTTGTCCTTCTTTGGTTTTCTGGTTGAAAATAAATTGAATAATTATTAAATCGGTGGTGGTAAAGGCGAACAATATTTCATGACTAAAAATGATTTATATGTGATAAATAGGTGATTTGTGATGATTGGAGATGTACATGTACTGTTATTTATAGGAGGAAGTTGGGAAAGCAAGAATCAGAAAAAGAGAGGAAATCGACGACCATTTTACCTTAATTATACTTCATATACAGCAAGTACCTCTTGTTCGGTGTTCAATATGAATTCAAAATTATACTTTGGATATATAATTTATAAGATGTCGGGGGAAATTGAATAACAAACGAAAACTATCAATAGATAAGCTGCTGATCTAAGGTTGAATAAGCTTTTGTTCTAATGGTAGCTACTGATGTGGTATTGTCCCAATGTACCAATGTAGATCTGATGGTTTTTTTGGGTTTTCATTAGTTTTATTTATTTCTATCACTAAGGATGTAGGTTGCTAGGCATTATTGAGTGAGGATGACAACTTCGGTTGTAAAGACTATATAAAAGCTTGTTCACATAGGATAATAAAAACCAGAGCAAATTTGCGTATAATTAATCTATATGGTTTAATGTGTGTCTCTTTACTAGTGTCTGTATATTTTTTTTTCCGTGCATAAGTTTTCCGGAGGGCATGTAGCCAAGTTTGTCATATGGGAAGAGGAAAAGTATGTTCTTACAACTTCTCCCTGATGTTGGGTACCCCGGATTTCCCTTTCATTAAATGCTGCCATTCCTGCAATAATAGGAATACAAGCATTCGTAGAAGTTAGTATAGTACAGAGTAAGTAATTGTATTTCATCACTCTGTAATATACTCCATCCGTCCCATTATTAAGTGACCTATTTACTTTTAGATTTTGTCCTACAATTAAATGACCTATATCACTAAACAAGGAGATATTTCTAAAATTAGCATTTTAATTGATTATAAAAAATATAAGAAATATGCATAATTTGATAGGCATGTTTATATTCGTTATGCAGGTGTTTTAAAATGCTTTTCAATGATACGAAGTTTGCGAACATCTGTGGTGTAGTTTGAGAGATAAATCATTCAAAATTTCACTAATTATTACCATACGGGTATAATTGTAAAAAATGCTTAAATATACTCTCTTCCCTCACTTTCCTTAAAAATTGTGCAAACTTGAACTAGGTCACTTAATAGTGGGACGAAGGGAGTATCAATTTAGGTATTTTTGCACTTTAAAACTTGTCTACTCTTTTGTGACTGTTCTGTCATTGATAACTCAGTATGTTTTTTTTTTTGCTTAATCATGTAAATTTTATTACCAAAAGGAAACTAAAGTTTGTATACAAAAACTTTTTACTAGACAGGCCCAGTAGGGAAAGTAAAACAGGCCCAGAAAGGACAAAGCCCAAAGACTTGCTGTGAAAACATGAATCTGAAGTATAAACCATCCTCATTTTCTAACTCTCCCAGAAAGTTTGGTTTCTCATCATAATAAAGAATGGTTCCCCTTGCAAGCTGAACTCCATTTTTGGCCATTTTATCTGCAGGGAAGTTGATTTCTCTGTATGAATGCCTGGATGTGATATTGCATATATTTGTCTTGATATTGCTCCACCTGTTCTTAACAATCCAAGGAATGCTGCCATTGCTAAAAGCTTTTAAGGCTGCTAAGGAGTCGAGGCTGAAACATACCTCTGTGAAACCTTTTTTCACTGCCCACTCCCCTGCTATTACCAAAGCCATTACCTCTGCTATATAATTTGATGCTACTCCCAGCCCTCCAGTAGCTGCTCCCATACAATCTCCCTGTTTCTGTCTATAAAACCAATACCAGCATTCTCAGGATTTTCTGGCTATAAAACCAATACCAGCATTCCCAGGATTTTCTTTGGAAGCACCATCACAACAAATGAGAGTTTGATTGCCAGTAGGAAGTTTAAAAAAGCATTGCTTCACACCAGTTATCTGAGTTGGATTCCAGTGATACCAAAATGTGATGTAACTTTTAAATCATACATACTCCCCCATTTAGTACCATTTATCCTTATAGCACATTATCTTGTGAAGGTGATGATCATCTGTTTGAACTTGTGAAAATTTGACTCTTCTTCATTATATATCACTCTGTATCTTGTATGCCATAGTTCCACTGTCACATGGAAAGCACAGTTGAACCATATTGCTTTAATTGTAGTACTCTTGCCTTTTGCAAACTGAATAATTTCCTCAAACTTTAAAGGATTCACAAACTGAAAAATGCCACCCAGCCAGTGCCATATTTTGTTGCTGAAATCACAATGCCATAAAATTGATAACTCAGTATGTCATAGTTAACAAAGAAGAATAACTCTAAATCATTGTCATGTTGTTGATTCCTCTCATGTTGTTAATCACTAGTGATACTCTATGAATTTCTTTCACTTGTATAGTTCTAGGTCCTGAAAATCTCTTTTGAGTAAACCAGGTGCTTGTGAAGATGTTGAACAAGTCAAGAAGAGGAGAAAAATGAGCAGGACAATCTGTTTGTTGTGCCCAAACCCGGTTTTATGCCGACGGTATCTTTCTCGAACCCTGTCATACTTGATAATTGTGTGAATGACATATGGCGGTTTGATAAGATAGCTGCCTTTCCGAGTACTATCCAACCCTTGCAATACATAGTATTCATGAGGATGATTCCGTGGTGTTTGAGTAATTTATTGGCCTGCAAAAATATCTATCTCACTGTGTATCCTTAAACACTTGCATATGTTATACATCTCTGTATCTCCCAATCTCTGAATCTGTGTGCATACATCCGTGAATCTGCTTTTCGTTCCTTTAAACCTCGTATCAACCCGACTTACGCACTTGTTGCTAGTTCTGGTTCCTGTAACATATTGATTGATGTGTGGTCTAGGCTATGATTGTATCGTTTCGAAACCAAACTAATATTTTAGTTTGGTCTCAAAGAGAGAACGTAGTCGAACTACCCATTTCTGTGGTAGATATACCTGGCCAAACTGAAACAATGGGTGAAGAATTGAACCTCATCTCTGTAGTCTCAAGGAATACATGTACCCAACGAGGACAAGCCATCCCTCGTGTATCGTTTTACCCGCAATTATGGATCAATTTGAATTAAAAGTGAGAACGATACATATGATCCCTGTGTTTTGAAGTGTTGATGCATAAAAACCTTATCACCATGTTAGAGATTTTGAGGAGATTGGGGGGTGTTAGAGCATTGCTCGGTCGAACTAGCAAGCGTTGCTATCTCAAGCTTGTTTGTCAAGTTTAGTTGATCAAAACTGTAATTCTTAATTTCTAGTCTACTTATATCTATGTCTCGGATTAAGATAGAATGTGTAGTTGAGCTTTAAACTTCACGGCGTTCATCGATTGAAGATGAAGATCTACCGAGGAGATCTTGGAGGAACTTCATCAACAAAAGGTATGTGGAGACTAAAACTTATTTAATTACTCAGAAGTCTATTCTATTTTATCTCCTTACGAGACTAAGTCGTATAGCTTTATGTATAAACTTTTATATTATACACATTTGACATTTCGATCTGAGTTTAACTCGGTTATCTATTTCTCGAAATATGTGTTGGAAGCTTTTTGCTTTAGCTACGTTCATCATATTCTTAACGAGTTTAGTTGGAAACAATATATTTGTTGGAAACTAGATAATAAGTCAAAAGATGATCATGTGAAAATCGCCTTGAAACGTCTTACATGATTTGTGTGAGACAATCATTTGATGTCGACTCGGAAAGTTTCATATTGATCATCCAATCACTTGAAAGTTACTTTTAACCTAATAGTTTGTGTGAGACAACTATTGTCGTCTTTTGAGGATGTTTCAATGATTGAAATTAGAAAAAGGGATGGAGGAACCAGTCCATGACTTGACATCGGTGGAATGCTACCATGACAGTTTAGAACAAATTAACCTTTGTCTGGAAACAACACAGTATGTATACCAGTATGCAAACTGTAGTGCTACGACTGAGGTCCGGAAACCTTATTTGCATAACAGTATGCAGAAGGTTTTAACTGTTAAATTCCAGGTACCAAGTTTTCATACCAGTATGCGAACGGTTTTATTGAGTAAATGTCCGGGAAAGCAGTGTGCATACCGGTTTGCAAACTTCTAGACAAGACCAAAGTCTGGAAGCTATAGTTTGTGTACCCGTTTGCAAACTTAGTGGTTAAAGTTCTAAAATCGGTTAAATATGCTTTCATACTCATGAAAAATACATTTATCAATTAAGGAATGCAATCTTTGAAAATCGTGGCTTAATGTTCATGAATTGATTCTCATGAATCAATCTGATTTTGATTCAATTGGTTCATATATATTTCTGCGAAATAATGAACAATTGAACAACTGTATTTGAAACACAATTAGATTGATTATATTTCATATTTGATTGATCATCATAGTTGATTTAGAAGTGTTAGATGAATGTGGTTAAGACAAAAGTGTTCATATAGCTAACTTCGATTAACTATTATTGAGCCAACTCAATATACACGTTTAGGTACGGTTACCCATATCTAAATGAAAGTATATTTCGTTTGTGTGTAACAAGCTAAGACCATCTAACGGTGGAGAGATATTTCTTTGGTTTTAAGCAAACTTAGCTTAAATCTTAAATTAGATTTTCATCTAATGGTGAATATTGAATGCTTTGTTACTAAGCTATCTTAGCTTTGATTGAAAGCAAATCCTGATTTGAAAGATTATATATGGGATAACTCTAGCAACTGGAAAACTTAATCCCGACACTTTCCTGTGTCCTAGTTGTGACTAGATTCAATTCCCCAAAACCTAGATTTTTTAACAAAATCATTATCGGTTAACGACTTGAAAACTTCATTTGGGATTCGTAAAGCCAGACACAACTATTTTCTCTGTAGTTGTGTGATCTGATCTTAGTTGTTCCATCATATTGAGTACTATCTTACCATTAGATTAAATCGAGATTTATCTCTGATAGGTAAGATATAAAAATTAATCACAAAGCTCTTCGTCTCATTCTTTGTGATTCCATAATAACTTATTTTTGAAAAAGCGGAGGTCTAACAACACCACCCAATATTTCTATTAGCAATCTGTATGGACTAACTCCGAAATACTTTGCTAGAGAATCAACTAGACAGTCAGACTCAATCTAGATAAAAGTATCTCAAGGAGTCAATATCTCTCTCTTGATTTGATTTTTACTCAAGATAAAAACAATAACGAGTCTTTATAAAATACAAGGAATAACTTGGATGGTACCAAAGACCAATGGCCAAGGATCAATCAATATCAATCAACAACCAAAGGTTGGGTTTCCAATTGATGATCACGAACGCACAACCTGTATTATTTCAATTATATAAAATATAATGCGGAAAAGAAATAACACAGACACCAGAAGTTTTGCTAACGAGGAAACCACAAATGCAGAAAAACCCAGGGACCTAGGCCAGATTGAATACACACTGTATTAAGCCGCTACAGACACTAGCCTACTCCAAACTAACGTCGGACTGGACTATAGTTGAAACCCAATCAGTCTCCTACCGATCCAAGATACAGTTGTACTCCTACGCCTCTGATCCCAGCAGGATGCTGCGCACTTGATTCCCTTAGCTGATCTCACCCACAACCAAGAGTTGCTGCAACCCAAAATCGGAGACTTGATAAAAAACAAATCTGTCTCACACAGAAAAGTCTATCAAAGGATAAATCTGTCTCCCACAGATAAACCCTAGGTTTTGTTCCGTCTTAAGATATGAAATCAAGGTGAACATGAACCAATTGATAATCCAGTCTTATATTCCCGAAGAACAACGTAGATTAATCAATCATTTCTCTACAATCCTTCCTGACTACACATGAGGTTTGTCGAGGAATCACAAATAGTGAGACGAAGATGTTTGTGACTTCTTTATCTTGCCTATCAGAGAACTCTCACGATCTCAAGCCAATCAAAGATTGTACTCGTACGATAGAAGATGCAAGATCAGATCACAAAACTACGATAAAAGTAGTATCGGTCTAGCTTCACAATCCCAATGAAGTCTTTAAGTCGTTAACCTGGTTTTAGAGAAGAAAACCAAAGGTTAAAGGAGAATCGACTCTAGCGAGCGCACTAGTATCACACAGACGTCTGGGGATTAGTTTTGCACAATGCTAGATGTCTCCTTTATATAGCCTTCAAATCAGGGTTTTGCCTTAGTTACAAAGCAATCCATATTCACTGTTAGATGAAAACCTGATTTAGATTCAAGCTAATATTTCTCAACCGTTTGATCGAAAACTTAGCTTGGCACACACACTTGGGTAGACGTTTACTGGGTTTGTGAAAACCATGCCAAAACGTGTACGTGTATGTTGGTTCAACATAGTAACCCAAAAGGTTAACCATATGAGCATTTCATATTAACCTAGTTCTTCTTCACCATAACTAGTTCAATTGGCTCAAATGAACTAGTTAGAGAGTTGTTCAATTTCTATGAGATCTTATGTAACTACACAAGACACAATTGAAACAAAGATGATTCGATTCGATTGAATCGGCTCATGAACTTTATAGCAACGGTTTGCATAAAGCATTCCTTAGTAATTTAAGTTTCATGTTCAGAGCACATCTTTAGATCATAACCTCTTAAGCTCACAAATAAGTTCGCGGACTTAAGACAACCGGTGGTGTTTTCCAAACTCAGCAGAAAATCTCGGCAAAGAGACTTTCGCCAGTTCGCGGACTACGTTCGTGGGTTGAGTTCGCGGACTAAACACGCAAACGAGTTTTTCGAAAACCCAGCAGAAATTCTCGGTAAGAGAACTTCCGTCAGTTCGCGAACTGAGTTCGCAAACTGACTTCACGGACTTGGAAAAGCCAATTCCTACGGTTTCTCTCTATCAACAAAGTTCGAAAACTTCAGATTAAGGAATACATGGTAATGTAATCTAAACTCTCATTCCAATCATTGAGACATTCTCAGAGGACGTTATATAGACGTTATTCACAGACCGTTTCGCGTCAGAGAAATTATCAAAGTAATTGAAACTTTTCATGACTTTCGTCACTAGGTGAAGATAAACTTGATCAAAGCTAATGCTTTACCAACACATGATTTCGAGATATATATAGGCGAGATATACTCGGCTCGAAATATCAAATGTGTATGACCCAGTCTATATAGCATACGAATTTTGTCTCATAAGAAGTAGGAGATAGAAGAGATAGACTTTTGAGTGATAGATAAGTTCAAGTTTCCACATGCCTTTTTGTTGATGAAGTTCCACGGTTCCTTGAGTAGATCTTCGTCGTTGTATGATGAATCGCCATGAAGTCCTTGAGCTCAACTACACTTTTCTTTCCTAGTCCGAGACTTAGCTATGTAGGATAGAAATCAAGACTCATAGTTTTGATCACTAACATTGACAAACATGCTTGAGATAGCAACGCATGCGAGGTCGACCGAGCTATGCTCTAACAATCTCCCCCTTTGTCAATTTTAGTGACAAAACTATTAATACATATGGAATACAAAAAAAGATAAAGTTTAGTGGCTCCTATTCCATAGTCTAATCTTCAACATTCCCTGAAATCTTCGTCCTTCCAAGTACTCCAATGATCCCAAAGGTTGTAAGTTTAGCATCACCGTTGTTGAAGATCCGTAGTTATAACAATGAGAGAAATCGAGATTCTCGATCATCATTATACAGTGACATAGTATTATTATGAAACATCAAAGTCCAATTGCATCACGACTTTAACAAAAATACTATGGTGATATGTATCGCTCCCCCTTAGTCAATACTCCATCTCGATCATGGAAACCACTCCCCCTTACACAATGATCCGAAAATCATATGTATTTGTAGTGTGAACTATAATATTTCTCCCCCTTTTTGTCAATAAAATTGGCAAAGGTACAAGAACGGGATCATAATGAAATTTCCACAAGAGACATTTCATAGACTAAAAGAAAAATACATACCAACTTAATTTAGATGCAATCATAAAGCCGAAGCTAAATGCATTCATCAAGGAGTTTTAAGATACAAGATAACCCCTATAAAATTCCACAGCCGCACTCCCCGCAAGATATTACCATTAAGCACAAGTTCAAAAGAACTCTCCCCCATTTGATGTCATTCCCGAAAGAACAACAAGAGCGACCTTATTTTCGAAAGAAAAGAAGGATTTTTTAATTGGACACTAAAAACCATAGAAATGATTTTCTATATCCAAAAATCAACCAAATTAATCACAAGAAAACCCATGATTAATTTAATTGGAATGCGCAACTAAATCAAACCACGAAAGTGATCAATTTAATTGAAAGTGCTCAACATAAGTAAACTATGGAGCTACGACTAAAGTCATCATACGGAGATGACTAACTTAATCATTAACATACTCAACATAAGGAAAAACCTTAGGAAATATACGACTACATCAACCAATAGAACATGATTTGTATAGCCGTTCATATACTCAACACAAGAACTTGTGGAATATATGAAAACTCAACTAGACTAATTACAAGAGAACCCATAATTAATCTAATTGGAATACAAACAACCAAACTAATCACAAAAGTAATCAATTTAATTGTCGAAATATTTGCTTGACAAAAGAAGACTTTCGGAGTAAATAACTAAATAACCAAATAAGATGATTAATTTAGTTCATAATGCTCAACATATAGCATCTTATGGAACAACCAACAAAGCCAATAAGAATAATCGACTTAGTTGTATCGTGTTCAACATAAGACACACAATGGAGCCTTCACGGTAAAACACAACAAAATTGATCAATGAAGATCAATACCGTGGATAACATAAAAGGATCTATTCTATTTTCCATCATAACAACATAATAGACTTTATCCTTGTCAAACAAAAGATTTTATCCTATTTTCCATCAAATACATGACTGCATAGGCATAACTTTTGTAATTGTCAAAAGTCCATTCGTCCTTTCATCAATACGAATACAAATTCATGAACGACTTTACTTTTGACAGCATATGGGACCTTCAAGTTCACGGGACGCAAACAATGCATATCCCATAATCAAATTGCAATATCACAAAATCATAACGATCAATACTGTAATAACATCATCCTCCAAATATTTTTAGAATTTAAAAACCAATAAACCTAAAAAATAACATAAGAAGATGAAAACAAAAATAGATATGTGTAGTCACAATCATCGTTATTGAAAGCACTAGTTATTCTTCCAACTAATCCAAAAAGAAGACGTACTAGACATAAAAGAAGATGCATTACTCATCACCTTCATCATCGGACAATTTCCAAGTAGCTTGAATTGAATCCAACTCTTCCTTGAGCTCGGGACACTTGGTTCCAATTATCGACACTTGATATTTTAAACACTTTACTCTTGCATTTACCTTGCATACACCCTTGTAAAATTTTTGAATAAGCCTCAAGGTGGTAGGGTCTTCAACATAAAGAGGAGTACCTCTTTGTCGTTTGCGAACATTTTCCCTTATACGCCGAAAGGTACATGGACGAACAAGTTTGGGAGCCCCAAGAGAATTTCCAATAAAATCAAGTCCACGATCACTTCAAATTTGGCTAATCAAACAAGGATAGACTAACATCTTGATGTGAGAAGTCATCGTCATCATTTGAAAGATGATAAAACCACAAATATCAAGATCTGTATCGCCGGATGCAAGGAAGAAGACCAATTCCGCAAACTCATAACTCCACCAAGAATTCTCAATTGTGGAGGGACAAAGGTTAGAGATACCGAGTTTTCCAAATGCCATTAAAACGATACTAATATCATTAGTAGGAAACTTTCTTTGGCTTCAAACAACCTTCTTTCCACAAAGTCCAATAGAGATATCATCATATGATGGACGTTCATCACCTGGTCTAGGTAACCGTACGTTCCCCAACGGTATTTCGGTGACCCTTGAAATTAGCTCTCTATTAACAAGAAACCTTTCTCTATTTATCATGGATTTGAATTCCTTCTTCTTAAAATCAACATCATGAACGTTGGCATAGAAAATCCTTGTTAGAGAATCAATACCTTCACCAAGGCCATTAAAGATATTCCCAAGATTGAAATTTTTGAAGCAAGCTAAATCCTCTTCATGTCCACTAAAGGTTTCCAATTTCTTTTCTAGAATAAAACCTTTGGAAGCAATCCTATCAAAAGTTCTAGCACAAGAATCATTCACAAACCTAATTCTAAGAGAATTTTGATCACTAGGAGGATTCAAGCTAGAGGATTTTGAGCTTTTATAAATCCTTTTCATGCTTCTAGAAATCATCATAAAGAGATATACAAGAGGAAATTACTTACTTGAAGAGAACCTCAAACACCCTTCCTTTTTATTTCTTCAAAGAAGCTTTAATGGTGGAGAAGCACAAACCCTAGTTCACGTACGCGGACGGAAGATGAGAAAGGAGAAGGTTCGCGGACCACCAACATATATATATCCCTCATTCATGGGCTTGGGCTGTACATGAACTGTGACCCACAAGACTTGAGGAAAAATCTTGGCCCTTTCCACATTAGAGGTAAACAACTAACATATGTGTGGAAGATAACAGAAGCAATAAAAAGTTTAACCAATCAACAACACAACTGTACACAACTCAAGCCATTTCTTTCCCCACTTCAAGATATGTTCAAATGGGGGAAAGCCAGTCTTGTTACCAAGAGGAAAAATGCACAGAGGCGTTCTCATGCGACACGTATGGTTGATAAGTGTGAACAGTCCCTGTAGTATAATCAAAATAATGATGATAGTCAGGGAAGCTGGAGCTTTCTATCCTTCATTGGTTCGGGCTAGAAGAAGGATATTTCCGATTTCTGGGTTGTTCAGTATTAACAGTTTTAACACGACCAACACCCTTTCCGAAAAAATTCTTAGACTTAACAAAATTAAGTTTTTCTAAGAATTTAAAAACGCCTTCGAACGCTTTAAACAGATCTTTATCAATTCATCCATCACGATAGTATTCCTCATAGAGATCAAGAGTTAATCTAGTGAGGTTCCATATCCTTGAGCGTATTGAACGTTTTCCCAAGTTTTCCTTCTTTTTATTTTTTCCTTCAGATTGCTTCTTAACATCTAAATCTCTCCTTTTAGATGAAGTAAGATTATCATGAGAACCCAAAGGTTTTAACCATAACAATCTCTAAACAATCTATAAGGAATTCTGGCGTGCATTACAGATGCCAGGAGCAAGTTTTCCAAAGAAATTTCCCATAGGGCAATTTATATGGAACGAACAAACACAAACTTATTAGGTTTACCGTGTTTTCCTGCTCTGATACCAATTGAAAAAGCGGGGGTCTAACAACACCACCCAATATTTCGCTTAGCAATCTGTATGGACTAACTCCGAAATACTTTGCTAGAGAATCAACTAGACAGTCAGACTCAATCTAGATAAAAGTATCTCAAGGAGTTAATATCTCTCTCTTGATTTGATTTTTACTCAAGATAAAAACAATAGCGAGTCTTTATAAAATACAAGGAATAACTTGGACGGTACCAAAGACCAATGTCCAAGGATCAATCAATATCAATCAACAACCAAAGGTTGGATTTCCAATTGATGATCACGAACGCACAACCCGTATTATTTCAATTATATAAAATATAATGCGGAAAATAAATAGCACAGACACTAAAAGTTTTGTTAATGAGGAAACCACAAATGCAGAAAAACCCCGGGACCTAGTCCAGATTGAATACACACTGTATTAAGCCGCTACAAACACTAGCCTACTCCAAGCTAACTTCGGACTGGACTATTGTTGAACCCCAATCAGTCTCCCACCGATCCAAGATACAGTTGTACTCCTACGCCTCTGATCCCAGCAGGATACTGCGCACTTGATTCCCTTATCTGATCTCACCCACAACCAAGAGTTGCTGCAACCCAAAATCGGAGACTTGATAATAAATAAATCTGTCTCACACAGAAAAGTCTATCAAAGCATAAATATGTATCCCACAGATAAACCCTAGGTTTTGTTCCGTCTTAAGATATGAAATCAAGGTGAACATTAACCAATTGATAATCCGGTCTTATATTCCTGAAGAACAGCCTAGATTAATCAATCACCTCTCTACAATCCTTCCTGACTACACATGAGGATGTTTGTGACTTCTTTATCTTGCCTATCGAAGAACTCTCACGGTCTCAAGCCAATCAAAGATTGTACTCGTACGATAAAAGATGCAAGATCAGATCACACAACTACGATAAAAGTAGTATCGGTCTAGATTCACAATCCCAATGAAGTCTTTAAGTCGTTAACCTGGTTTTAGAGAAGAAAACCAAAGGTTAAAGGAGAATCGACTCTAGCGAGCGCACTAGTATCACACAGACGTCTGGGGATTAGTTTTGCACAATGCTAGATGTTTCCTTTATATAGCCTTCAAATCAGGGTTTTTCCTTAGTTACAAAGCAATCCATATTCACCGTTAGATGAAAACCTGATTTAGATTCAAGCTAATATTTCTCAACCGTTAGATCGAAAACTTAGCTTGTCACACACACTTGGGTAGACGTTTACTGGGTTTGTGAAAACCATGCCCAAACGTGTACGTGTATGTTGGTTCAACATAGTAACCCAAAAGGTTAACCATATGAGCATTTCATATTAACCTAGTTCTTCTTCACCATAACTAGTTCAATTGACTCAAATGAACTAGTTAGAGAGTTCTTCAATTGCTATGAGATCTTATGTAACTACACAAGACACAATTGAAACAAAGATGATTCGATTCGATTGAATCGGCTCATGAACTTTATAGACATGGTTTGCATAAAGCATTCCTTAGTAATTTAAGTTTCATGTTCAGAGCACATCTTTAGATCATAACCTCTTAATCTCACAAACAAGTTCGCGGACTTAAGACAACCGGTGGAGTTTTCCAAACTCAGCAGGAAATCTCGGCAAAGAGACTTTCGCCAGTTCGCGGACTGAGTTCGCGGACTAAATACGCAAACGAGTTTTTGGAAATCCCAGCAGAAATTCTCGGTAAGAGAACTTCCGTCAGTTCGCGGACTTGGCAAAGCCAATTCCTCCGGTTTCTCTCAATCAAAAAAGTTCGAAAACTTCGTATTAAGGAATACATGGTTATGTATTCTAAACTCTCATTCCAATCATTGAGACATTCTCAGAGGACGTTATATAGCCATTATTCACAGACCGTTTCGCGTCAGAGCAATTCTCAAAGTAATTGAAACTTTTCGTGACTTTCGTCACTAGGTGAAGATATACTTGATCAAAGCTAATGCTTTACCAACACATGATTTCGAGTTATAGATAGGCGAGTGATGTATTTTCAAATGTTTTTGTAGATTGTGGTAAAAGATGGGTTCTTTTCGAACTTGTGAAGGTAACTCTTTTTTTTTTTTTAAGATTTAAGCAAATAAATAAATGAAGGAAATTAATAGTAATGTCAAGATTTTAGAAGGATTAAGGCTCAGGATTCACTACCACTTCAAGTTGATTGGTTATAAATAATATTTCAGAAATTATTATTAAGCTCTTTTTCTTATTAAATCACTTTTTAATTTAAAAGGTGTCCAAATATTAAGTTGTAATCCTTAAGCATGATTTATCAAAGAATTATTCTAAGCATAAAACATCAAACTGATTCACAACTAATTAAGAAAACCATTTTATCCTTTTTTTTATATTTATCCAAGTGAATTAAATAAAGTAAATAATTAAAGAAATTATGAATAAAAATATTACCAATCAAACATGAGTGAATAGGTCCTCCATTGCCTCAATCACCAAGAATTTAGCCTCTCATAATGTTGGAAAAATACTCAAAAGATTTTATTAATGCTCAAAAGTTGATTACAAATGATAAAATAAGAAGAAAACGTTTTAAGACCGTTCTTTGCGACCCACAGAAAGCGTCAGGGAACAACGACACTTTAGAAGTGCTGTAAGCACAACACCGAAGTCGCGGGAAAGGAACTGAGAATTGTCGCAAATATGCGACACTAGTCAACGACTCTCCTGGACTGTACAATGTTCTTCGTGTTCTTGGCTGAGCAGCAGCAGAACTTCTTCGCCCGTCGACCTCTTCTTTTGATTCTCTCGGCTCTAACTCTCTCCCAATGACTTTGCAAACTTGCTAAACTCTTTATCCTTGTATTTATAGTGTTTTAGGACAAAAATATCCACCATAACATCGTATAATCTCCCATTAATCCCGTCATTGCTCGCTGCCATATTTAACAATAATTTCCATTTTTGGCTTCTACACACGTTAGATTTGATCCTGCACGCTCTAGTTATCCTTCTCCACGTCTCAACACTCTTTCAACGCTAGTAGAACTCCTCCATGCACACAAGAACTTCAATTTTGCTCGTGTTACATCACACGTGCTCTGTTTTGGGTGTGTGAATAATCACGCGTTTTCCAGCCAATTCCGATCGAACCCACTGCCCAGAATGTGTTCCTTAACCTATATCACATCTCTCTATCAAATTTCAGCCATTGAATCGACCCGTAACCCCTTCATTTTTGTGATCAAACTTCTGCCAGTTGAGAATTTCATTTCCCGCCAAAAAACAGTTTTCAAACGAAGAAGAAAGGGTGTCCCCCTATCCTGAACTGGGGTGCGAATAGCAGGTGTCCACTGAGGTGCCCCTTAACCGATAGTGAGAGTCCGAATAACAATTTTCCTTCAAGGGTGCCCCGGGCAACTTTTCGAGCCGAATTCTCCAAAAATGTTTATTTCCTAAAAATACATAAAAACACAATATTAGTACAAAAATAGAGTTCCAACAATACGGACATTGAGGACAAAGTAGACACAAAAATGTGTCTATCAAATACCCCCAAACTTATTATTTGCTAGTCCTCGAGCAAATCTAATCTAGAAAGTAAAAAGACTACACTTAGCACGTGCAGCAAGCCGTTAAACCACTAGGTGGCCCTAGTGGCGGAGTGTTGTCTCCGGAGGGTTTACCAGTGGTGTACCCACAAAACCTTTATATTCCAGACCCTAGCTATCTACAACGAACCTTGGAAGGCACTAAAGAATCTCCTTGGTTGGCATACTTATTGACTACAAGAGGAAGTACCCTGATGCGGAATTCTAATTGATGTACACGAGTTTGCACTCAAGCATACTAAAATTCATATATAAGTGACAAAGATCTACTCAGATAGTTGCACTATGGACATCATATTCGGAGTCAAACTAATCACATAGAAAGATTAAGAGATGGATATATAAAAACATAGATGGTTTTGATGTTTACTAAGTGAACGGCGTTTCCCATATCTGTCTGAAGGCCTCCGCCAAAATGAACCTATCCTAATGGATTGAGATACTAGTCTGACTAATATCAACACACTGGCATATACAAGGGAACCAGTGGTCGATAACCTAACTCTAGGTCAACACAACTGGCATATACAAGGCTACCAGTGGTCGACTTTATTGAATTTATTCCTTTTGGTCAAATGGTCTGGTCTCAATTTTTTTTTCAACTTTTTGGTAACTACCATTTTTTTTTTTCATGGTATCTCAATCACTCTAATTCACCCTAGCATTGGTAACAACTTGAATCGTGGGCCCCACCTATCACTTAGAGAAACATAGTTTAAAAACAAAATAAAAATAAAAGTGAAAAGGACTCAACGAGATATGGTGCATCTATCATGTTATTTCTAACACCTGAGCTCTGTGCTTTTATGAATAGACTCTATAGATGTTTCCATCTAATCAGATTGGTTCCTCAACTCCTACAACCAAGATGTTTCCATCCACTTAGATTAGTTAGTGCCATCCTGAATACGCATAAATTTCTAGGATATGGAGTTTATTTATTGCAACTAAAAGATTTTCCCATACCCCCAAACTTAAATCTAACATTGTCCTCAATATTTCCAATGATAAAATTAACAACATGAACGAGGAGAAATTGTTACCACTTGAAGCAAAAAGGGTTGAGGAAAGATATTACCGTGTTGCGTGAGATTAGGTTACCTCCCAAGAAGTGTTAAGTTTAAAGTCTTCAGCCAGACATCAAATACCTCAAAAAGGATCTTCACCTTCCAAAGTCATATACCAATAGACGAAAAAGTTGTGGGTCCATAAACCAAATAGAGCTAACACCAATATGAGACAACTACACTGGCTCAGAAAAATGAACAGAAGGAGCACATCCTCATCTAAGGTTTCTTGCAAGACAACCAGATCTATCCAGAGCCTCCAGTTCGGCTTCATAAGAGTGTCTTCAAAAATAGGTTCATCCGAAAAACAGGTTTCTAATATATGGATTTCCTCCTGAACAGTATCAGGCGGATCAGGTTGTGGAGTCTGAATAGACTCAAGCGATACCTCAGATGCACTAGGATTGAGTCCCAAGTTAGGGACTTCTACTGGGGATAATTGAAACTCTCTACCCCCAAACTTAGAGTTTTGGGTGTCTCTAGATAAACTAGTCACAAAATTCCCAATTTCTAGACTATCCGGTTCCTGAAAAAGGTCAATTGCTTTCTCTGAGTTATAATCAGGTGGTTCATCCTCTAAATTCTTTTGAGGTATACTAGCTATAGGACTTATATGTTTCATATCCTATATGGTCATCCCTAGAGTTTCCTTATTGTGTTGAAGCACGGTTACTGGCCTAATCTCATGATCACTATCCAAATCGGAAGTTATAGGCAAAATCTCAGATGGGCCTACAAATGCATAATTGGGGTCCAACTTAGGAGGATCTTTAGACTCTTAGAAATAAGGGCTTAAGGTAGATTCGGTAGCTAGTAATGGTTCAAACCTAGATTTCCATCTATCGGTATCTAACATAGGAATAGAATCCAACAGAGCATTTACTTGTTCAATGTTGCTATCATCGTCGAAATCCATGCTAAAACGGGCTAGACAACTCTCTAATGGATCTTCCGATTCGGTGTTTGGTACAGACTTCAGAACTAAGGTTCCTATCATGTTGACCTCTTCAATGCACGTGTCATCTATCTCAGAGGGTAGCTTACTAATATTAAAAATGTTCAGCTCAATAGTCATATTACCAAAAGACAAATTCATAATACCATTTCGACAGTTAATGATCGCATTGGATGTAGCTAAAAACGGGCGACCTAAAATCACTGGTATTTGGTTCTATGGGTCAGGGATAGGTTGGGTATCTAGGATAACAAAATCCACCGGATATATAAACTTGTCGACCTCTATGAGAACATCCTCGATCACGCCACGAGGAATTTTAACGGACCTATCAGCTAACTGAAGTGTCATCTGTGTAGGTTTCATCTCACCAAGTCCTAGCTTAAGGTACACATGGTATGGCAATAAGTTCACACTGGCTCCTAAGTCAAGCAACGCTTTCTCAACACGGTACTTACCTATTGTACAAGCAATGGTAGGGGACCCTGGGTCTTTATACTTAGGAGTAGTGGTATTATGAATAATAGAACTCACGTGACTAGCTATGAAGGTTTTCTTCTGGACACTGAGCTTACGCTTTCGCGTACACAAGTCCTTAAGGAACTTGGCATAAGAGGGAATCTGCCTAATTGCATCTAATAATGGAAGGTTGATATTAACCTGCTTAAAAACCTCCAATATATCATTAAAGTTGGACTCCCTCTTAGTCGGAACTAGCAGTTGGGGGAACGGGGCTCTGGGAACAAAATCAGACTCAACATGACCCTCATTGGTCTCTTTAGAGACTCTATCAGTCTCTTCATTCTCTGGTTCAGACGGGTGAACTACAACATGTTCACTTTCAGGTATGTCGACCTTATTATCAACTCTCCTTCCACTCCTAAGGGTCGTAACAGAGTTAACATGACTGTACGATTTCTCTCCTCTAGGGTTAGGATCAGTATGACTAGGGAACCTTCCTTCCTCTCTCTCATTAATATACTTAGCTATTTGGCCGACTTGGAGTTCTAATTTAGCAAAAGACTGGGCACTATTCTTAAAATTCTGTTTGGTTTCCTCTTGAAAATTACCCTGGCTTTTTACTAACATTTCCTGGCTTTGTGATAGCATTTCCTGGCTCTTCCTTAATATACTAAGGGTTTCCTCTAAGATAGTTATTCTATTCTCAGATGGGTTCTGGGTATGTCCTGAAGAGTTCTTAGTATAACCAAAACCTGGGGGAGGCTGAGAATTACTAGACTGGCCTTGATTCTGGCCCTTAGACCAAGAGAAATTAGGATGGTTTCTCCAACCAGGGTTGTAGGTCTCTGAGTAGGGGTCAAACTTCTGACGATTCTCAAAACTAGCATTGTTATAGACAGCATGAGCTTGCTCTTCACTAACCTGACCTTCCCAAAATGAATTATCGGGCTCTATTCCACAACTAGAGACTTGAGAGGCTTTATTAGGTTCAACAAGGGACCTATTTTTAGACTGACCCATTTCCAAAGCCTCTAACCTTCTAGAGCAAACTTAAAATCAGATGCAAAACTCGTATCTACCATATTGGTGCTACTTTTATTGACCAAGAGTTTTTAGGGGGTTCAACACAAGATTCCCACTGTTGGGATTTTTCAGCGATAACTTCTAAGAAGGTAAAAGCATCATCAACATTTTTACTAGTGAACTCACCAGCGCACATAAACTCAACCAAGGCTTTGGTCGAATAGTCTAAACCATCATAAATAATTTTTACTAGTTTCATCTTATCAAATCCATGATGAGGACACTGAGATAGGAGATCATTGAATCTCTCTAAAAATCTATAAAGAGATTCTCCCTCTTGTTGCACACTAGCACTAATTTTCTGCCTAATAGTTGCAGTTTTATGCTTAGGGTAGAACTTCATATAGAAGGTAGCGATAAGTTCCTGCCATGTTTCTATGGATTCAGATGGTAGGTTGTTCAGCCAGGTCTTGGCTTTATCTCTCAAGGAAAAGGAAAACATCTTAAGTTTCAAGACTTCATCAGTAAGGTCTTTTATTCTAATTGTCCCACAAATTTCCTCAAAGTCCCTAATATGGAAATAAGGGTTCTCATCATCTTTTCCTTAGAATATAGGGATCATCTGGAGAATACTAGGTTTTATCTCAAAATTAGCCGTAGTGGCTGGCAATTTAATGCAAGAAGCTCGGTTGGTCCTAGTTGGGAACATGTAATCTTTCAAAGTTGCCATCGTTGGAACAACTGGAGTACTAGGGGTACTTTTGTCACTTACAGATAAATTCTCAAAACTTAAGTTGCCATAAACAGGGCTCTCAAAAGAACAATCTTCGAGCTCCCTGCTTATATCAGAAGAACTACTAGGTTTTTCGCTAATCAATCGACCTAGAGTATCTCTTTTCCAAGCCCTATTAACAAAATCGGGCATACACTAAAAAAAATCAAAAAGAAATAAAAATCCTAACAGGAAGGTTCTAGCAATCACACAGCAGGCTGACTCGACTTTACCACAGCAAACCTAGAGATTTCTAGCAAACAACAAGCATGATGGCTCACTTAGATTGTTTCTAGACCAGCTTCTATTTTTCGAAAGGGAATTCGTTACAATTTAAGCAAACCCCTATGGAATCAATCCGAGTCAAAGTAAGTTGAATTGAGGCGAGGGAAGCTCAGTGGAGATTTGATACCCAAGGCCTCACCGCAGTACAAGGAGGCACAGTCACGCATTCAACTCACAGAAACCGTCATGAACTTCGAAGTATGCTAAAAGAATAACCAATATCCTTCGAAATTTTTTCCTAACAAGCTCGATACCCTATAGGTCTCTTTCTAATCAAATTTTAAAGATTGGGTTCGCGTTAGGTTTTGTTCTCCTAAAGCGGGCAAGAAGGGAGTGGTGATTAAATCCGAACCCTTATCTTGTTTAGGCCAGGCCTTTCCCTTTACTAGGAAAATAAAGACAGTCCGGTTCGTCCTCAAACAATTAGAACCTTAAGGAGTACAGTAACTCGCTTGCAGGGGATTCGCGAGTGTTTCGATTGGACTTACCTCCCGTACCAGACGGGGGATGAACCGTTGTCGTCGACTCGGGCCACGACTCTTATGCCGTGTGCGAACCCGAGGGGCCGAGGTGATATTGTAATCACTGTCCTTCCCTACACACAGTTTGTATTTAAGGGTACCCTTCCGTAGGGTTTAAAAATTAAAGTCCAAATGTCCAGTCTAATTTAAAGTTCAAAAATAAAAAATAAAATAAAATTACAGTTTTCCTCACACATTCTAAAAGAATTAAAAATTAGATCCTAAAATTGTCCTCTTTTCTTCTCTTTTCGCTTTTCGCTTTAGGCTTTTTCCTCTCCAAGTCCTTAGTTTTCACTTTGAACCTGCAAAATAAAGACAAAAAGAAACGTAAAAAGGAACAAACAAATCTAAAATAATAATAATAATAATAATAAACCTAAAAAAAAAAAAAATTCTACCTAAGCACAGGTCCGCGTCGGCGGCGCCAAAAATTTGATGTATTTTCAAATGTTTTTGTAGATTGTGGTAAAAGATGGGTTCTTTCCGAACTTGTGAAGGTAACTCTTTTTTTTTTTAGATTTAAGCAAATAAATAAAAGAAGGAAATTAATAGTAATGTCAAGATTTTAGAAGGATTAAGGCTCAGGATTCACTACCACTTCAAGTTGATTGGTTATAAATAATATTTCAGAAATTATTATTAAGCTCTTTTTCTTATTAAATCACTTTTTAATTTAAAAGGTGTCCAAATATTAAGTTGTAATCCTTAAGCATGATTTATCAAAGAATTATTCTAAGCATAAAACATCAAACTGATTCACAACTAATTAAGAAAACCATTTTATCCTTTTTTTTATATTTATCCAAGTGAATTAAATAAAGTAAATAATTAAAGAAATTATGAATAAAAATATTACCAATCAAACATGAGTGAATAGGTCCTCCATTGCCTCAATCACCAAGAATTTAGCCTCTCATCATGTTGGAAAAATACTCAAAAGATTTTATTAATGCTCACAAGTTGATTACAAATGATGAAATAAGAAGAAAACGTTTTAAGACCGTTCTTTGCGACCCACAGAAAGCGTCAGGGAACAACGGCACTTTAAAAGTGCTGTAAGCACAACACCGAAGTCGCGGGAAAGGAACTGAGAATTGTCGCAAATATGCGACACTAGTCAACGACTCTCCTGGACTGTACAATGTTCTTCGTGTTCTTGGCTGAGCAGCAGCAGAACTTCTTCGCCTGTGGACCTCTTCTTTTGATTCTCTCGGCTCTAACTCTCTCCCAATGACTCTGCAAACTTGCTAAACTCTTTAGCCTTGTATTTATAGTGTTTTAGAACAAAAATATCCGACCATAACACCGTATAATCTCCCATTAATCCCGTCATTGCTCGCTGCCATATTTAACAATAATTTCCATTTTTGGCTTCTACACACGTTAGATTTGATCCTGAACGCTCTAGTTAGCCTTCTCCACGTCTCAGCACTCTTTCAACGCTAGTAGAACTCCTCCATGCACACAAGAACTTCAATTTTGCTCGTGTTACAGTACACGTGCTCTGTTTTGGGTGTGTGAATCATCACGCGTTTTCCAGCCAATTCCGATCGAACCCACTGCCCAGAATGTGTTCCTTAACCTATATCACATCTCTCTATCAAATTTCAGCCATTGAATCGACCTGTAACCCCTTCATTTTTGTGATCAAACTTCTGCCAGTTGAGAATTTCATTTCCCGCCAAAAAACAATTTTCAAACGAAGAAGAAAGGGTGTCCCCCTATCCTGTACTGGGGTGCGAATAGCAGGTGTCCACTGAGGTGCCCCTTAACCGATATTGAGAGTCCGAATAACAATTGTCCTTCAAGGGTGCCCCGGGCAACTTTTCGAGCCGAATTTTCCAAAAATGTTTATTTCCTAAAAATACATAAAAACACAATATTAGTACAAAAATAGAGTTCCAACAATACGGACATTGAGGACAAAGTAGACACAAAAATGTGTCTATCAGCGAGATATACTCAGCTCGAAATATCAAATGTGTATGATCTAGTCTATATAGCATACGACTTTTGTCTCATAAGAAGTAGGAGATAGAAGAGATAGACTTTTGAGTGATAGATAAGTTCAAGTCTCCATATACCTTTTTGTTGATGAAGTTCCACAGTTCCTAGAGTAGATCTTCATCCTTGTATGATGAATCTCCATGAAGTCCTTGAGCTCAACTATACTTTTCTTTCCTAGTCCGAGACTTAGCTATGTAGGCTAGAAATCAAGACTCATAGTTTTGATCACTAACACTGACAAACATGCTTGAGATAGCAACGCATGCGAGGTCGACCGAGCTATGCTCTAACACTTTTATTACCATATAATTAAGTTATTGTGAGGTGATTGATATTTTTAGGCTGCTCTTCGGGAGTATAAGACCGGATTATCATTTGGTTCCTGTTCACCTTGATTTATCAAAAGAAGAAACAAAAACTTCATAGGTACTTCCGTGGGAAACAAATTTGTTTATAAGTCTTCGACTATCGTAGAAACTCTTAGTTGTGGGTGAGATCAGCTAAGGTAATCAAGTGCGCAGAATCCGGCGTGGTTCAAGAGGGGTAAGGAACGCGACTGTACCTTAATCGATATGAGACTTGGTTAGGGATCAACTACATTCCAGTTCGAAGTTAACTTTTAGTAGGCTAGTGTCTGTAGTGGCTTAATACAGTATGATGTTCAAATCTGGACTAGGTCCCGAGGTTTTTCTGCAGTTGCGTTTCCTCGTTAACAAAACTTCTGGTGTCTGTGTTGTTTCTTTTTTGTATTATATTTGTTTATATAATCGAAATATCACAGGTTGTGCGTAGTTCAATCAATTGGTAAATACGACCTTGATTGTTGGATTGTAATTCATTGGCATTTGGGCATTGGTCTTTGGTACCGTCCAAGTTATTTCTCATATCAATCGGGCTCACGGATTTCTATATGTTCGATTGCAGATTGTATCGAGAAATTCAGATATAATTCTTTGATATATTTCTTGATTGAGCTCTCTTTATAAGCTGGTGCTCTTGGAATTATATTAGAGTTAGTCCATACAGATTTCCGATTGAATTATGGGTGTGCTTATTGTACCCCCGCTTTTTCAATTGGTATCAGCGCAGGAAAACACGCTAAGACCTCATAAGTATGTGTTTGTAGTAATCTAATTATTATGGACGAGTCTATCTCTAATAACGTACCAATCCAGAAATTACCAGATGATTTTCAAAGCCTGGATTCACCTGAGAGAACTGTCACGTCTACGTCAATGTCTAAACATTCTCTTGATGGATAAACTATTGATAACTGGGAAACACGCCTAGAAGAACAGTTTGGATGAACTTCTGACGAAGGTGACTCAGATATTTATAAAGATGTTGATGAGGAAGTCTCAGAGAATGTTAAGCTTTTGGATTCGGTGTAAAAGAAGAAGAAGATGAAAACTTCTCATGTCACACCTTTTCTGACCAATATCTGTCGCAAAAAAAAGAAATTGAGAAGAATTTATCAAGGTCTTTATATATGTAATTCTAGTAACGATTCGATCCTTAAAGATCGTGAGAATGACCTAAGCAAAAAATCATTTGAATTTGATAATCTTCGTAGAGATTTCTGTAAGTTGGAAGAAAACTTGCAGCAACTGAAGCAAGGAGTAACTCCCAGCAAACAAGTTTTGATAACAGAGAAGGCGCTTATCTCGCTCGAGAAAAATGCCTTTAGGCTAATTTAACTGCTGCTCTTGATAAAATCAAGATGTTGGAAGATGACTTGAAAAAGTTCAATACTAGTTCAAGCAAATTAACCACAATGCTTGGAGAAAGTAAAAATCATCGTGATACACGATGATTGGGATATAAGGGAATATATGCTACAAGAATTTTTCAAGGCTAATGATTCTTCTGAACAAAAGGTTTCTACTGATGGCAAAAGTGAAATACCTTCATCGACAGTTAAGGTTCGATAGAGCAAAGTATATCAACCTTATACGAATCTGGGTAAGAACATTCCTTATATTTGGCATTATTATGGAAATAAAGGTCACCTAGAAAAGAGATGTCGTATTCGTATAAGGAATGACAAACTTCATGATGTTCTTGTTTGGACATCACAATAAGTTGTGAAACCAAGATCATATGTTAAGGCTAATCCCCTTAACATTACAGGTTGTAACTATCCAACCTTTATGAAAAGGAATCAGTGTTGTGATACACCTAGATTTTCCTATAAACGTTATACAAAGCCTTTTCACAATTGTGATAATTATCAAAAGGATAACTTTGTAAAGACGAAGACGAGATCCGATGCTCCCAATTGGAGAAAGACTAACTTGCAAAAGAATAGTCAATCCAATTCTCTTTTGAGAAATCTAGAAGAGAGTAATGGGAAGACGGTTTCGATTGTTCCTAAATGCACTCAGAAGTGGGTACCAAAGAAAGTCAATGGTGCTTTCAGTGTTAAAAGGAATGATCTCCAAGAAAATTCCATGACCATGGAGAAAGCAGTATCCATGATGTTGGAAGTTAAAAGGTTCTTTGGAAAAATGATTTTGAATATGAAAGGTTCTAAAAGTGATATCTTTCATGATAATTCAAAAGTGGAACACAAGATTCGGTGGAAGAAGAAGCAAAATAAGCCAAAAACTATATATTGTGAAAAATCCATGGTTGCGGAAAATCCGGTTTCTGGCACCTGTGGTGAGAAAGACTTTGTTCATCTCGACACAACTTGATTGTGTTAAGAGTGAATCCTCACCAAGAAATGCCATGTTATGTATACGGTGAGGGAAGCACAAGAATTAGGGGCTCACATATTATGTTAGACAAGATTTTGAATTTTTGGTAACGTTGTAGAATTCTATTGGATTCTTCTAAAAAGGTATGTCTCTAAACTTGAGAAAGATTTATGATTTTATTATTTGCTTAAAGTACTTATAATGATCCACGTACCTTGTGTATGTTCATGTCTACCTAACTTGATTTGTGTTTAAGGTTCTTAAATGTTTAAGTTTGAAAAGAGTAGTTCGGGATGTTTGGCCTTCATGGTACTCATACCAGGTATGCATACCATAATTTAAATTGAAATCCAGGGACTCCAGTTCGCATACTGGTTTGCAAACATGTACAGGTCATCAAATCTGTTTGCGAACTGGCCTGTAGACGTTGATATTCGGTAAACTTTTTTTGGACGTAACATCTTCGTCCGAACTCAGAAGCACTTGTACAGGTCATCTACCTCATTCTTTTTGCATTCTCTTCCTCTTTGAATTTTTTTCAAAATGGTGATGAGAAATCCGGAATTTGGATGAGTTAAGGTTGGTTTTTGTCCCGTCTTTTTTTGAGTGTTTTGCTCCGTTTCGTTGCACTTGTACAACTTCTCTTGGACTTGGGAACTTGGATTCTTAGAGTACGTCTCTTCTAATATCATTTTTATCTTTTTTAAGAATTTTTTTAGTGACTCGTAAAGAACAAAGTTCAAGAATGGGCAGTAGTACGCATTACTCTTAGATTCTTGAATGTTCACATTCCTCTTATGTGAATTTCGGTGCATGGTCGTTAATGACTTTGTATTTTTTTCTTTGTTAAGAAAATCTTTTTATACGCCTTTGGTAGCCATTCTTGGTGTAAATCCATGCGAAAAAGATTGATTCTACCTTCTAAGGGCAAATCATCTTATATGTTCTTTACAAGTTTGTTTCTTACAAATTTGTCTCTTCGTTTTGTTTTCTAGGAAACTTCTTATGAGAATTTATTCTTGTGTTTAATAAGGATAAACAGGGTTTGGAATAACAAATATTATGATTTCACATAGCTATTACCAACGATTTTCATCTTGCAATGTTTTAGATTTATTTATTTAAATTCTAAGTTATTTGGAAGATGATTTTGCAGTATTAATCTTTATTGGTTCTATATGTTGCAAAAAATGGGCTATGTGTGTTTACGTCCGTGAACTATGATTATCTCATATGTCAAAAGTTAAGTCTATTATGTCTTTATGCAAATATTGATAAAACATATAATGAACTTTTGAATATTCCGCAGTATTTATATTCCTGATCCACTTTTTGGTGAAAGTACTATATGGCTCCGTAAGTTTTCTTATGTTGAGCATTTCCGACTAAATTAATCTATAAGGTCTTCTTGTGATTAATTTATTCGAGTTTTCTGGATACAAATTCATATTTCATGTAATTTGTTAATGTCCAAAGAAATCTTTCTTTTCTTGTAAAAGTAAGGTCACTCTTGTTGTTTTTTCGGGAATGACATTTTATGGGGCAGAGTTCTTAATTTAACTTGTGCTTAATTTACAAATCTTTGTGGGGAGTGCGATTGTGGAATATTATAGGAGTTATCTTGTATCTTTATAAACTCCTTGATGAATGCATTTAGTTTCGTCTATGTGATTTCATCTAAACAAAGTTGATATGTTGTATTTTAGTCATGAATTATCTCTTTGAAAATTTCATTATGATCCCACAATTTTCATACCTTTGCCAATTTATATTGACAAAAATGGGGAGAATTATTTGGTAGTTCACACTACATACATATGGTTTACGGATCATTATGTAGAGGGAGTGATACATATCACCGTAGTATTATTGTCAAAGTTGTGATACAATTGGACTTTGATGTTGTGTAATAATACTATAACACTGTATAACAATAATTGAGAACAAATGCTTTTCATATGTTTTCTTCTTGTTATGGCTATGGATCTTCAACAACAATGATGCTGAGTTGAACACGTTCAGAATCATTGGAGTACTTGGAGTGGCGAAGAATTCAAGGAATATTGAAGAACCAAAGAAATCAAGCATAATGGATGGGAAGATACAAAGTTTATTTATTTTGTAATACATATGTATTGATAGTTTTGTCACTAAAATTGACAAAGGGGAAGATTGTTAGAGCATTGCTTGGTCGAACTCGCAAGCGTTGCTATCTCAAGCTTGTTTGTCAAGTTTAGTTGATCAAAACTATAAGTCTTGATTTCTAGTCTACTTATAGCTATGTTTAGGATGTTGATAGAATGTGTAGCTGAGATTTAAACTTCACGACGTCCATCAATTGAAGACGAAGATCTACTGAGGAGAGCTTGGAGGAACTTCATCAACAAAAGGTATGTGGAGACTAAAAATTATCCATCACTCGGAAGTCTATTCTATTATATCTCCTAATGAGACTAAGTCGTATAGCTATATAGAATTTAATATTATATACATTTGATATTTCAAGCTGAGTTTAACTCGGTTATCTATTTCTTGAACTATGTGTTGGAAGATTTTTGCTTTATCTACGTTCATCATATTATTGACGAGTTTAGTTGGAAACAATTTATTTGTTGGAAACCACATAATAAGTCAAAAGATAATCATGTGAAAATCGCCTTGAAACATCTTACATGATTTGTGTGAGACAATCATTTGATGTTGACTCGGAAAGTTTCATATTGATCATTCAATCACTTGAAAATTACTTTTAAGCTTATAGTTTGTGTGAGACAGTTATTGTCGTCTTCTAAGGATGTTTCAATGATTGAAATGGGAGTTTAGAAAAAAAAAATTAACCTTTGTCTGGATACAACACAGTATGCATACCAGTATGCAAACTGTTGTGGTATGATCCAGATCCGGAAACCTTGTTCGCATACCAGTATGCGAACGGTTTTAACTGTTAAAGTCCGGGAACCAAGTTTGCATACCAGTATGCGAATGGTTCTACATGAGTTAGGGTCCGGCACAGCAGTATGCATACCAGTTTGCAAACTTCTAGACAAGACCAAAGTCCGGAAGCTATGGTTTGCGTACCCGTTTGCAAACTTAGTGGTTAAAGTTGTAAAGTCGGTTAAGTATTTTTCGTACTCATGAACAAATACATTTATGAATTAAGGAATGCAATCTTTGCACACATTGGCTTTATGTTCATGAATTGATTCTCATGAATCAATCCAATTTTGATTCAATTGGTTTATATTTATTTTTGTGAAATAGTGAACAATTGAACAAATCTATTTGAAACACAATCAGATTCATTTGATTATATTTCATTTTTTATTGATTATCATAGTTTATTTAGAAGTGTTAGATGAATGAGATTAAGACAAAAGTGTTCATATGGCTAACTTCGGTTAACTATTATTGAGCCAACTCAATATAAATGTTTAAGTACGGTTACCCATATCTAAATGAAAGTATATTTCATTTGGGTGTTACAAGATAAGACCATCTAATGGTGGAGATATATTGCTTTGGTTTTAAGTAAACTTAGCTTGAATATTAAATCAGGTTTTCATCTAATGGTGAATATTGAATGCTTTGTTATTAAGATATCTTAGCTTTTATTGAAAGCAAACCCTGATTTGAAAGACTATATATGGGAGAACCCTAGCAACTGGAAAACCTAATCCCCACACTTTCATGTGTCATAGTTGCGACTAATAAAGCTGATTCTCCTTTAATATAGATTTTTTCCAAAACCATTATAGGTTAACGACTTGAAGACTTCATTTGGGATTCATGAAGCCAGACCCAACTATTTTCTCTGTAGTTGCGTGATCTGATCTTACTTGTCCTATCGTATTGAGTACTATATTCTCTAAGATTAACTCGATATTTATCTTCGATATGTAAGATATAAAAAGTAATCACAAAGCTCTTCCTCTCATTCTTTGTGATTCCACAATAACTTCTTATACTACCATATAGTTAAGTTATTGTGAGGTGATTGATATTTCTAGGCTGCTCTTCGGGAGTATAAGACCGGATTATCATTGGTTTCTATTCACTTTGATTTATCAAAAGACGGAACAAAAAATTCATAGGTACTTCTGTGGGAGACATATTTATCTATCAGAATAGACTTATCTGTGGGAGACAGATTTGTTTATAAGTCTTCGACTTTGGGTCGTAGCAACTCTTAGTTTTGGGTGAGATCAGCTAAGAGAATCAAGTGCGCAGAATCCGGCGTGGTTCAAGAGGCGTAAGGATTTCCTTTTTAACAAAACTTCTGGTGTCTGTGTTATTTATTTTTCGCATTATATTTGTTTATATAATTGAAATATCATAGGTTGTGCGCAGTTCAATCAATTGGTAAATCCGACCTTGATTGTTGGATAATAATTGATTGGCACTTGGGCATTGGTCTTTGGTACAGTTCAAGTTATTTCTCGTATCAATCGGGCTCACAGATTTCTACCTGTTCGATTGCAGATTGTATTGAGTAATTGAGATATAACTCTTTGATATATTTCTTGATTTCGCTCGTTTTATAAGCTGGTGCTCTTGGAATTATGTTGGAGTTAGTCCGTACAGATTGCCGAACGAATTATTTGGTGTGGTTGTTATAGCCCCGCTTTTTCAGTGGGACTATGAAGTTCAATCAAATGACAAAAGAGTCCCTGAAACTGCATTTGTTTCCCTTCTCGTTGAAGGAGAAAGCTAAACTATATGCTTTGCGACCTCAGTCCATTAGATCATGGGATGAACTTACGAAATAATTCTTCAAAAAGTTCTTCCCGAATCACAAACAACCAACATTCGTCAGAGTATAAATAGTTTTGTGCAATTGGATGGTAAAACATTGTCCAAATACCTAGAACGATTTAATGATTTGTTACTTCAGTGTCCCCATTCGAACAGTGGAGATTATCAATAATTATTTATAAAGGGTTGGATTTCTCCACTCAAACCATGGTTGAGTCTATGTGTAATGGTGAGTTTACTGATAAAAGTTCCGAAGCATCGTGGGCCTTTCTGCATGAAGTTGCCGAGAAAACTCAGCAATAGGAGTCCATTAGAGAACCTAGGAAAACTGCCAATAAAACTGGGGTTCATAGGATAGAGTATAATTTTGTAATCAATGAAAAATGGCATATGTAATTACAAGGCCAGGCAGTTTAGAACTTCAAAAAGGTGAGAATCCTAATGCATCTAGTTCCTGTAATCTGGTAAAAATGTCCTTTTATATATATATATATAGCTCAGAAAATTTAGCTGAAAATTGTCCAGACTTCCATGAAATTAAAGAGTCTAGACTGGAACATGCCAATGCTTAATCCATATATACGGAGGACCATTAAAATCTAAATCATAAGATGGTTATGCTGGATCAAGAAATTCAGATAAGCAATATTGAAATTCATCACATGTAAACCACCAAATATTTTCTGACCTTATGATATTGCATTGAAATATCCCATGAATATTAAACCATGCAAATTCTAGAATAAAGGATTTACAACATATTGGTTAGGACTTACACACGTATGAATTATCACATAATGTTTATATCCAACAATGATTATATATTCTAAACTCTCATTTCAATCATTAAAACATTCTTAAAGAACGTTATATGATTGCTATCCAACAATGGTGATATATTCTAAACTCTCATGATCCCAATCCCAAATTCCCGTATGAGAGGGAACATGAGAACCACCCGTCCTCTGGACACAAAATTTTAGTTGTGGCTATTTAAGACTTTGGATATTACTGGGACCACACATGAATCTATTTAAAATGATCATAGTACTGTCAAATTTACGACTGCTGGCCCCTATGCTGACAAGTTATCTTCAAACGAATCTACATAAGACATGTTTTATAAAAGAATTTTTGGTGCAAATTTGGGCTCTGTTGCACCAAAGCCTTGCTTTAAAGGCCCAAACGAATTATGTTTACAGAAAATTCCATGCATTGCCGGGGACTGAGAGACGGACGACTATCAAATGAAGCATTTGTTTGCTCGTATATGGAGTACATGTGAACAAAATCACTATTTAGTCTTAATCCCATTTAATAACTTGTGGACAAATTTATGTAGTTATATAACAACTAACCAATATGTTGTATACTTTGAAATGTACCTTCATAATGTCATTATCACCGGGGATGTAATTCAGTAAGCGAAGCTTCATCAACACTATCTCCTGATTTACTCGTCGAAACACTTGGCAGGTCTTTACTCTCTCTAAATATAATTCTATATTCCTCTGCAGGAACAAAGAAAGCTGGTACCAAAGGTACTGGTAGACTAGTAGAGTAGTTGTTGAGCATTAAAACAATTGACGCCATTGTTGGGCGGTCTGCTGCATTTTCCTGAACGCATAATAATCCAATGTGGATGCATCTCATTACTTCACTTTCTGAATAACTGTCCTTCAGAACCGAATCTAACAAGTCTAAAGCTGTCCCTTTTTTCCAGTGTCTCCATGCCTGCAACAATTTTCCACAAATGCTTACATTCGAAACTAGTCTTAACATTTTTTAACCTGTAAGTTTTTGAAATAGATGAAGTTAAACTTATCAAACTTACATGGCTGACAAGGTCTCCGGAAACCTCTGATTCGTTGAAAGAGTTGTTCTTTTTCCCGCTAAGAATCTCTAGAACTAAGACACCGAAACTAAACACATCTGATTTATCAGAGAACTGCCCATGCATCGCATACTCTGGGGCCATATATCCACTGCAATACGAAAAGTAAGTAGTCAACAGTTAGGCTACAAATGGGGAGGACTGATGTGGTTCCAGTATGAACACTTACTATGTTCCAACAATTCTGGTTGTCATGGCTTGAGTTTGGTCCACTGCAAAAAGTCTAGCCATTCCAAAATCTGAAACTTTGGGGTTCATGTCTACATCTAATAATATATTGCTGGCTTTGAGATCACGATGAATAATCTTAAGTCGAGAATCTTCGTGCAGATAAAGAACCCCTCTTGCAATGCCTCCTATAATGTTGTACCGTTTTCCCCAATCCAAACATGTACGTTTAACCGAATCTAGAAATTTATTCAAGCCAATGGTGAGATATTAATTAAGAAACTATTTTTAAACACTCAAAGAAACCAAAGGAACCCTAAGTGCAGGAACGGAGAGACGAGCATAGGATGCACACCAAATATAATCCTGTCAAGGCTTGAATTCGGCATGAAGTTATAGATGAGTAGTCGTTCTTCTGCATCTAAGCAGAAACCTAGAAGCCTCACAAGATTCTTGTGTTGCAGTCTTACGAGTAACACAACCTCATTCTTAAATTCTGCTTCGCCCTGACCTGATTTTCTAGAGAGCCTCTTTACAGCTATCTCTTGTGCATCTGCAAGTGTACCCTGATCAAAAGAGGCAGAATGTAGAGTTGAAAATTTGACCACTGAAAAATCCAATATCAACAAGAAATTTCATTTACATTCGCGCTATTTTTGTTTGTAATACCTTGTATACAGAACCAAAACCGCCTTCCCCAAGCTTATTTGCGTTAGAGAAATTATTAGTGGCAGCTCTTATTGTACTAATGTGGAATCTGAAGGATTCAACACTCTGAATCCCATAAATTTCTGCAGCAGAGACATCAACTAGATCAGCAAATGAGGCTCTTATAATTACTACAACTAAATGTGTCTTTTGGAATTGTAGTTCTAGGCACTCACCATCGATACGCTCCGTTTCCTTTGTTGTTCTTCGCGAGCACAAGTACCATAATGCTATTGCGGATAGTACAACAATAATCGAAGGAACAACTATAATGATAGCAACTTTCTGCGAATTCTTTCTCTTTGCTGCATGAATACATGTAAAAAACATGTTACTATTTAAACGGTCATACAGAGTGGAAATGGATATATCCCGATCAAGCTTGTAGTTGACCAAAGTCAAACCACTTTATTTGTTTTAGACTCTCACCTAACATGCGATGGATATGCGACAACTGCCCCGAATATTTAAAAAAAAATGAAAATAGAAAGAATTGACAACTAAGTTTCGTTTTACTGATTCTCAAATATTCTGTGATCTTCTACGGTCGTTCCAGTATGAAATGAAAATTATGAAAGTAGTGGATTCAATCAGCTTATCTGAGAACAAACAAAACATTCTTTCTGCATCAGATATGAAAGTAGCGGATTCAATCGGCTTAACTTACAATTTGGTGCTGCGGTAGTTGAATTATAGAAAGGATATGTTTCATATCTGAAATTACAACTTGGATTAAAAACTCTTGCACCTGTTTGCATATCACAACATGTTGATAAATTCCCAACAATCCGACCAAGGCATTTATTGCAATCACTTGGTACTATATCTGGAGCACACTGTACTAATCCATATATCTGTGTAGATGCCGTAAACTTGGCTTTTCCAACTGCGAAGTTGTTGATAGAAGAAGAACCGAGATCATTCACTAAGTTATTCATTAGCCCTGCTAAGATCTTATCAAACTCACCAGTACCAGTAGTAACTGTAGACCGATTTATCATGTAAAATACTGGTTCGTCTTCCAAAATTGAGTAATATGATTCATCGGAGTATCTAAAAACACATTCATCATACCATATAATTGCTTGTTTAGAATATGGACATCTTATCTTCTGTATAACGTCTCGAGTTGCTGCATCAAAACAAACTTGGCATTCATTCATTGTAAGATCACCTCTGCACTGGCAAGATCCGTGAACGGTATCGGAACCGGATCCAATGGAAGAACTTCGATAATTATTGTTGGTGCCTTCGCGGTTGAATAAAGGGAGAGAGTTCGAGAGAAGGAAATTAAGGTTAGTTTGATAAGTACTGCTATTAGTGTAATTACCTCCTGAACAGAAATCTTCACGAAAGGTTGGCTGTGCAGATGTGTAGACCAAGTAGTAGTTTACAAATATGATTAACAGTATCGAACAAACACCCATTCTTGATTTCTTGTTTTTCTGGTGATCTAGTAGTTTGAAAACTCTTATTAAGATTTCAAACCAAATGAATTAGTGTGGTGAATAAGGCTCTCTATTAAATCTAAGCCTCATTGTCAAATGGTTAGCTTAATTAATTAATTAGTAAAAATGAGATGAGCTGTGTTGATAGAGATGGAGAGCTAATTAGGATATGAAAGTCAATGATTTAAAAGGATAAGTATATATAATAATGTAATTTCAGGGTTCATCTGGGTGCTAAGTCATGATTCAAATCAATCTGGGATCCTATTATAGGAATCGCATAATTGAATGTGCAAGACAAGTTTCCTCCAAGGAAGATGGACTTACTCATGCCAAGTCATGCTTAGTGGCCAACCATTTACCACATACCTGTGTCCTGAGCACCAAAGATCTGGTTGGTAGAAATATGCTCGGAAAGAATATTTAGTCCCTTTTCTGGGCAAAAGAAGAGTGCATGTCATGTTGGAAAGGCATTACCACTCTTCAACAGTTTGCATGCAACAATTATTTCCAGGTTCTGTCATTTATTTTATTGCGGAGATCCTTGGACCATGGCTAAGCACTTTGATATTTTCATTTCTTATGGAATCAGCAACCTTCAAAAGGCCTCATGAGAGAAAACTAACTAGTCCCTCTAATTCACTTGACTGTAAATTTACCGGGGTCTATAGTCTAATCCTCAGTATAGAGCCAAACACACTATATCAGATGTTCAACACTTTGAAAACCTTTATAGTAGTATTTTACAATTATTTTCCTCGTTCTTACTTGTATTGAAAAATCAAAACGCGTTGACAACCAAGGTTGAATTCTAGTGTGATGTGCACATCTTGGATTATATATGTTGACCTTTGTTTCAATCCATTTCACTGTGACCTTCCCTCGATGCACACGATTCCTATGCCCCCATATTGCCCCAGATGCTAATTCCTTTTATCATACTTATTAAGGTGTTTTTCCTCATTGCTCGGGTCATGATGTTTATCTAATCTCGTGGCTGAAAACTAGACGGCTGACACATGATTTATAAAGGGATACCAGCATTACTAAGTGTTGATATCATTTCATCGATCCAACGACCAGGATCGACGAGATCTTTTTGTACTATATGAAATGGTATCAACACTTAGTAATGCTGGTATTTCCTTTATAAATTATGCGCTGACAACTTTATTTGAATAGAAAAAATGAGCGACAGAAAGAAGACACTATTGATGAAAATGAGCGACAGAAAGAAGACTTTTTTTTTACTCGGTCAATAAAATTAAGTAAAAAAAACAGAAACTGTACAGGGACTTAGGCCAGACTAAGAGCTAGCCGAAGTGGCCATCAATCAGTCTAACCTATTTGAAATGATAATAAAATTCGCCAACAGGCCATTCCACAAACGGAATAAAACCTGACCTACCTTCGCAAAACTCATAAATATCCTCAGCCAGCAAACATGCTTGCTTGGCCAAGATGTCTGTTGAAAAATTAGCTTCTGTATAACTATAAATATAACGTATATTATGATAGACGTTCTTCACTAACCTCCACTTCTGAGCCAGCTGCCAAGGAAACTCATCGAATCTGATTGAACGCAAATATTCCTGACGTCCCACGTCTTGTCCATCATCAAACCATAAATAATAGCGCACACTTCCGCATAATAATTAGTTTGCCAGCCAAGGCCAACACAAAGAGCAAAAGTATTGTTGCATTGGCATCACGAAAAATAACACCAGCACCAGCCTGGCCTGGATTTCCAAGTGAAGCACCATCACAGCAATCATGATTTCACTATGTCTAGGAGGAGACCAGATAACCTCAATTGGTATGAAAATTTTACACGATCTATGTTGCACCTTGAAATAATTCAAAATACACAAATCCTCCATGTTATTAAACATATGCCCTTTCATTCCAATAGAGTTATCACGAATTACCTGATAAACCCTGCCTTTAAAACCAAGCCATTTGACTGCCATATCTTTAAAATAAGCTTTATTATGCATCTCCCATAATTCCGTGACAATTGCGAAATTCCCAACCAGCCGCAGATCCTTTATCATCCTGCTGCGTTTGCAGCCTTGTAAGAGGCTACCAGATCTTCATTTGGTTGTAGATAAAAAATGCTAGCCGCCCATGCACAAATTCTCTTGGCCGCGCTGCAATTCCAAGTAATGTGGCTAATAGTCTCGCAACTCTTCCTACATAAACGTAACATCGTAGGCATGCTCCTACCAATCTTCTTAATAATATTATCTTCACTTGTGCAACATTGCTTAGGAATTATGGAAACTGAATTTGGAATATATTGAATATCTTTGAGAATATTTTCGGTTTTGGAAATTCCTTGGTGTCCAAACTTCCTTGTCTATAAGAACTTGAAGTTTGCATTTCTAGCAAACTAATCCTTCGTGACAACAAACTTCATCGGTTGTGTTGTTACTGGTGTATCCACCTATTCGGAGAGGAGAGTAACCTAATTAAGCGAAATCTCTTACGACCGCTCAGTTTAAAGTCTTCTTTGGGATTGAGAATCTCTACGAGTACCGTTGGTGGGAAACTAGATAATTGCGGTTTATCTTGTGTTTTCGATTGATTTGATTGACTAACGGTGGTTGAACTTTGATTCCACCTAGTTTGTTTATGCTTGAGAATATTCTCTTTTGATATAAGATTCACTCAAACTAGATCGAAGTTTCGACAATGATCTTTAGACTGTTGTTAGTGCTAAAGACGATCTTCTGATAATTCATTGTTAACAGACTCCGTTATGTGCGTGATTGATCACAAGAGATTCAATTTGTTGTGAGCAGGTGTTTATTGAAGATCTAACAAGATTTGAAGACAAAGAAGATATTGAAGATTTCTGATTTGGGGTTCATAATCTTTGGTATGCACAATATTTGTTTCGGCATAAGAGGATCCAACTATAATCGGTTTATCCTTGTGGTAGATTGGATTGATTAGTTGTGTAGATCGGCATCAATGCAATTCTTTGTGATTAAAAGTATTGATTGAAAAATATTAACAATTACTCCGGTAGTTGAACATAAGATAGATCTAAGAACCTGGCGAAGGAGTTTATAGAGATAAACAGAAGAGCCTTAGTCGAACTCAATTCACTTGGTTGAAAAGAGTTTATACCAAACAGATTTGTTGTTCCTTTACTGTTTGGAATACGAACCAAAGGAATTTTTCCAAGTATGTGACTAATTCATAAGTTGGAGGCGTGAGAATACCAACGGAACTAGGTGAACTATAGGTTTAGTTGCTTGGTCTCAACTATACGAAGTTAGGTTTAATTTTGTGTAGCGGCTTAATCCTGAGAGTATTCAATTCTGGACAGGTTCCCGGGGTTTTTATGCATTTGCGGTTTCCTCGTTAACAAAATCTTGCAGTGTCATTTACTTTATATTTCAGCATTATAATTGTTTTATTATAATTAAAGTAAATTACACAAACATTAATTCCTATTTACTTGATAAGGAATCTTATTGTGTTTGGTTAAGTCCGAACCTTTGTATCAAGTAAACATACTTCGTTGTTGTATTGTCTCGATATCGTATCCATAGACGATCACACGAAGTTTGAACCGATTAGTTGTATTGTCTCGACTCAGTCCATGGACAATCACTTTCGGAGAAAGGACTTATAGGTAGGAAAAGTTTTAGCTTGAGGTATATTTGGGTACCCTCGCCTTTCAAGCTATTTTATGCCAATGTGCATGAAATGAATTTTGAAGGGTGCAGCTTCCGTACTATGATCGGTACAAAGTCCTTTGAGGTAAACAAACAGGTTATCTCGGAACCAATACTCTACCCTCACATGAACATTTTTTTTTACCATGTGCGGATCAGAGATATCGAGTCGACAACAACACCATCTCTTCCGTAATCGGTGGAGTATGGTCAGGTAATTCGTTTCTTATCCATAATGTTGAGTTTCATCTCAAAGTGTTTGGAAAACTGGCTTATGGAAATCTTTGTCCTAGCAATATGCACAAGTCCAGATGGATAAAAGATGTTACCGAATTGATATATCATCTTGTCAGAGGAATTAAACACTTTGATTTTTGTGGTCTAATAATTAGATAGATGATTACAGTTCGAAGAAGTGGTAGGAGACCTCCTGGGTTTGCATGTTTAGTTACAAGAATCTGCAGCTCTTTTGGAATTGTATGGCCAAACTCCAGAGAGAAATTTCCAAGGAAGCCAGGTGAAGAAATTCTTAACAAGATGAGAAGGAAAGTGTACAATTCTCCTCCTCCTATAAGAGTAGAGGAAGACACTCAAACAATGAAGAGAAGGCTGCAGAGGAAGAATGACTATATCATTGACCTAATTGATCATGCTATAGACAAATATGCAAATCTTACTGGTGAACTGTATGCTATCTCTGACAAGTATCAAGACATTGCATCTAAGGAAGATACTGATTTAGACTCAGATTAGTATCTCTACTCCTAATATGTATTATATTGTGATTCTGTCTTGTGAACAATCTTAGTATTGCCTCTTCTTTTCAATGTACTTGTTAAGACTGGTTGTAGTCTGTCTGTCTGTCTGATGTGTGCTTGGTTTATGAGATATTAATTTCTTTTTTGTTAAAACCTAAATTTCGATTATGGTTTGTGTGGATTTTTGATTTAGCGGGATTAAGATCTAGCCTTTTTAGGTAGGCTTTATCAAAGGATCATAACTTGATACGATTAAAACTCATGTGTGAAAAGTCACAATATGTTGATATGAATTTATGTTTACATAAGTTATGTTTAGCATAAAATATGAATTTTGGGTTTAAACTTTTGTGATTGGCAGGCATTAGTTAAAACCGATTCAATTTTTCTATGGTAAGGTTGCTCTTGTTATTGTTCTTTTGATCTTGTGAGAGGATGACAACAAACATGGGGAGAATTCTTATTGAACTTGCACTTAAATGATATATTTTTCTAGGGAGAAGTGGATACGGAAATCGAGGTACCGATTTTTTTGTTAGTTAATCGTTTTTCCTGTTTAAGAAAAGCTTGATGTTATTGCATATATTTTACTTTTGCTTAAAAAAATTCAGTATAATTGATATGTTCCATTATTATGTATGGATAGATTTTTGTGATTAAATTGTTTTCAATTAAGAAAAACTGTGTCAATTTATTGACTTGTATTTGGTATCTTCTTTATTCTTTGGTATCAATTGTTTTTGCTTAACGAAATTTGGTGCAATTGCGGTGCTTACATTGGATTATCTTTTCTTCAATTGTTTCCGTTAAAGAAAAACTATGACAAGTCAATAATTTGATTTATATCTATTGTTTTTGCTTAACAAACTTACAGGGTCATTTGTTTAGTCCATTTGATTCCAGATAAGAGAAACTAAGTTATTTCTGATCTTAGTTAGACTTATCAAATTTAGGATTCGGTTTTTCAAGTCTAATCGAAATTCTTGACAAGAAAATTATTTAACTAACCTAGTGTTTGTCTTTTCTAAAATAGAAAAGTCTAAGTTATTTTATGGAATAATTAGAGTCTGATAAGAGAAATGGAGTTAATTCTATTTGTATTTGTGTCTTATCGAAACAAGCGATTGTACATACACAATCGGTTCGGTGAATAACTAAGTTATCCTAGTTGATTTATCGGACTTCGGGAAAATTGCTTTGGGCAATTATTTTCTTGATAATATACTAAAGCTAGATTACTTTTGTATTTTCGGTTTTAATATTGATTATCTAAAATGGCATGTGTCGTGCTTACTCTTATAGGTTGTACAAGTATTTTGGATTTGTAAGATCCTTTCGGTTTGGTCTTTTGTTTGTTCGTTTCTTTATCATTTTTTTGACAAAAAGGGGAAGAAATATATAGAATAAACAAGTGATTTTTAATCATTAGGAAATGAAATATGTGCTTAAAAGTTATATCCAACGAAAGAGTAAAGCATAGACTAAGGGGGGGAAACATATCATCATGTTGTGTAGTATTTCATACTACAAAAGGGGAATAAAAAAATGTTCGGATTGAATATTAACCTAGATTTCCTTTAGGGGGAGTAAATATTTTATTATTCAAATGTCAACAATGGCATTTATTTTTTGAATATATGTAGGATATTGTGTTGTTGAAACTTGGAATCATGCGTACGAAAAATGAGTTATTTTGTAATTCGTTTGTCTCTATATATAATAGAGTTTTGTCACTAAAATTGACAACGGGGGAGATTGTTAGAGCATAGATCGGTTGAACCCACCAAACGTTGGTATGTCAAGTCTGGTTGTCATATTTTAGTATCGAAACTCATCTAGAGTCGCTTGATTATTTACTAGAGTCAACTTCGTTTAGGTTAGACTAGAAAGTCTAGGAATGTTGAGACATACAAGTATAGGAATGTTGAGACATACAAGTCTAGGTTAGACTAGAAAGTCTAGGAATGTGAAGAAGTAATGACTGCAACGAAGACATCATCCTTCCACTTGAGGTTAGTAATATTGACTTGATCTTGTTTCCATTCCTACCGTATCTTTCAAGTCGTATTATATTGAAAATATAACATGCGAAGCTGTATATATAATACTCTAGTGGACTTGGTGATCATATCATTATGATCAAAGTGTCAAGAAATTTTATTGAATTACGAAGTATAACGCTTATCTTTTGAACTTCGTAAATACGACATAAATATAATGTATGTATTTAGTTACTTGATTATGTGTAGGATATAGGCGTGATATCATCCTAGAAAACTATGTATTATTACATTGGTTTAATGAAGTATATTTATGAACTTGATTAATAATCGAAATGGAAATTATGAGAGTGTTGGTCCGGTTCTTCATTGAATATATTTGGATCACCAATACAAGAGGACAAGGTAGAACCTACCTTAACTTATGTTGGGAATTGAGGTATAACCAGTCATAGCCTATAGTGTGTAGCAAGTTGTTAGAGCATTGCTCGGTCAAACTCGTATGCGTTTCTATCTCGAGCATGTTTGTCAATGTTAGTGATCAAAGCTATAAGTCTTGATTTCTAGCCTATTTGTAGATGTCTCAGACTAGGACATAGATAGTGTAGTTGAGCTTAAATCTCTCGACGTTCATCTCTTGAAGACGAAGAACTACTAAGGGGAGCTTTTGGAACTTCTTCGACAAAAGGTATGTGGAGACTTGAAATTATCTATCACTTGGAAAGTCTATTTCTAGTATCTCCTATATTGGGACATGAGTCGTGTTACGATATAGTTTTCTCTATACGCATTTGAAATTTCGAGCTGAGTATATCTCACTTACATATTTCTCGAAATATGTGTTGGTAAGCTTTCGCTTCGACCAAGTTCATCTTATATCATGAGAAAATTACCGAGTAACATTTTACATGGTTTGTGTGATACAATCATTTGATGTAGGCTTGGAATGTTTCGACAATGATTATTTCAATATCTTGAAAATTGCTTTGATGCTAATAGTGTGTGAAAACGGCTATTGTCACTATAGAAGAATGTTTCAATGATTGAAATAAAGAGTTGATGATGTAACAATCTTTGGATATAAGCATATATAGTGTGTTCGCACATTAGTATATAAGTCCTTAAATCGGGAGCCAAGAGTATGCATATGTGTGTATGCGAAATTGGTGAAGGAGACATGTTAAGTATGCATACCCGTACGCAACTGGCGGAAGTTCTCGAACCGAGAATTTCTGGTGTGTTTGGTTTTGGAAAAATTCTTAACTAGTCACCTTAAGTATGCGTACATACTGGCGGAAGTTTTTGAACCGAAAATTTCTGCTGAGTTTGGAAACTTAACAAACTCAAAACCGGTTGCTTAAGTACGCATACCCGTACGCATACTTAAGCTGGTTACTTTGTCAAGTCGGTCGGTTCATGGACGTAAACATTTAATTCATAAAGGATGCAATCTTTGCAAACCGTAGCTATAATGTTCATGATTGATTCAAGTGAATCAAATCGATTTGATTTCAATTGTGTTTTCTAAAAAATTGAACAACTCTTAACTAGTTTCATTTGAGTCATTTGATCTAGTTATGGTTAAGATGAATAAGGTTGATGTAGGATTAGAATCTCGCACAGAAGAATATGCTTGCGAAATTATTAACAACACATCGCGAAGACATCGCAGGATGATTTCAGAAATGACATAACAAATGACATCAACTTAAACATGAGAAAAGTGTGATGATCTTGCAAAAATTAGGAATGTTGCGAATGTTACATTTGTAAGCTTGCGAAAATACCGCAAGCCAGATCCGAAATTAGAGGAAATATTAGCTGTACATTAGCTGTCATCCACTATGTAAACACCTATATAAAGAGAAACGCAAGAGAGAGAAAGGAGAAAAATAATCAGAAAGAGAGACACATTTTATGAGAGGATACATTCTGTAGAGAGAGAAAGTATAATTGGTTGTATTATTATTATCTCCTTCTTCTTCCTCCTTCAAGAACCTAGACCTCCAAATACTCATTAATGGAGTCTCCATGTAATCAAGATGTAATTACAAATAATTATAGTAAAACCTAACCCCGTGGATGTAGATCAAATTGATCGAACCATGTAAACCTTGTATCTCTTTACAATTTTAGCATTCTTATCATCATTTTTATGTTTAGATCTACAAATTATTACAAGGGGTGTGTTGTAGGATTTCCTGCAACTACATTTTTAGCGCTAGAAACAGGGAGCGAGTAAAGGATTTATCCTTCCTGTAACTTGTTGGTTCAAGAAATTTCCATGAAGATTAGCTACTGTTCATATTTTTCTAGATATACAAAATTTAGGTTCAAAAATGGAAATTTTATGGAAAAAATCACACTTTCAGGGAGTAAACATCATCAACAATTCAAAGACATGAAAAGAGTGAGAGAAAAAAATTAGTTGTTGTGGTGAAATTTAAGGAAAAAATGGAAGTTTCAGTGGAAGATTTTCATGTTCAGGAGAAGAAGGCAAATGTGAAAGAAGTTAAGGAAGGACGAAGAAAAGATAAGAGGCAGATGCTGCAATTTCTATCACAAACAGAAATTCGCACAAATGGTTTAAGGTTGAGCGAACAACAAATAGGTCACGGGTTCGAATTCGCAGAGACACATATTTTTCATTTTCTTCTCATTTGCATGGGAGAATAAAAGAATAAGGAAAAAGTTAAGCGTTAAATTCGCAGAGAGGTTCTTGCACAATTGGTCCAGAAAGCAGTATGTGCGTTCATGGTCGCAAGTTCGAATTCGCCTGCGAACATAGTTTTCTTCTTTTTTACAGAGAGCAAAAAAATGAATAATTTCGCAATATTGTTTCATTATTTCGCAAACAAGAGGCAGCACAATTGGTCATCTGCGAAGTTAATGAGTTCATGGTCGTGTGATCAAGTCCCAACACATGTGTATTTTTTCGCACAAATATTTCTTTGATTATCTCGCACAGAAGAGAGTTGATGATAATTTCGCAGAGATATTTCGCAAAGAAGAAGGTTGCACGGTTGGTCAGGAGGCATGAATGCAAGTAGCAGGTCGCGGGATCAATTCTTGCTTCTCGCATGTTTATTTTTGTTACGCGAAATTTATACAGAATTGCCTCTCACACAGTTGGAATTTGATTACTTCGCAAGAACTCTGATTATTTCGCAAGAGAGGCTCAGCACAGTTGGTATGGTGTGACAATATGCAAGTAGCAGGTCGCGGGTTCAATTCTTTCCTCTCGCATCTATGTTTGCTAAGCGACATTTATACTTCATGCAACGTATTTTTCGCGCGAGATTGACAACAACAGCGAATCACATAAAAGCTAAGTACCACTTTCCTTGAAAATTTTACTTTTACAGAAAATAAAAGATTTTTGATTTGATTTACAAAAAGCGATTCAGTCGCACGATTACAAAGATTTCAAAGATTATAAAGATTACTAAGATTTCAAGATTACAAAGACTTCAAAATTACAGGGATTTCGAGATTTCAAAATTACAGAAAACTGAGAAAATTCAATTTATATGTTTTTCTAGAATATTTCTTTTGAAGAGAATAAAAAGATTTTTGATTTGTTTTACAAAACGCGATAGAATCGCAGAATTACAAAGATTTCACAACTACAAAGATTTCAGAGTTACCATGTATTAGAATTTCTCTTGAATATTTACTTTGATTCAAATGATATGATATTATGAGAATGAAAGAATGAATGAAAGAGATGACAGAAATCAAAGAATGAATGAAAGAGATGATAGAAATGAAAAGATGAATGAGAGAATAAAGAAATGCGAACATTTCGCAAAACAAAGAGACACGAAAATTTCGCAGAAACAAAAAGAGAAAGGGGCGAACCTTTATGGCGTACACCCTAGTTTGCGAATACAATTTCGCAAGAGGAAAATGTAAGACCTAAAGTACGTCATATAAGGGGGTACCTGTTGCATGGCTCAGGGAAAGGCTACACCGCCACCGGAACCTGAGTCATGGAGATTTGGGGTCAATAAATCCCATCCGGGAGAGGCACATTGGATTCTCAGCTTAAGCTTATGACTTAGTTTGGGCGACTAAGGTAATAAGGACTCTCCCAAGGAGTGCATAATCTGATCAAGGCGCCGAGGTACACGGTTGAGTCAAGAGTGCCAGGGGCGTCTGGAGAGTACCTTGCCATTCTTGACAATTCTTGGCTTATACTGCACTCGGCTCGAAGAAAACCCCACTTAGGGTGCAGTCTCGTAACCATAAACCCTATAGGTAAAAGGGATAAGAGGCTGCGAAAACAACTGGTTGTTGTTAAGACTGGATGGGAGGAGCTAACCTTGTATGATAGAAGTACGCCTCCTTGAAGGGGCAACCAGGGGGAAGATAAGGGCGGCACCCTCCATTAGGGAGCTGATAAGTGTCTTAAGACGCAAATGTCATGTGGCTATTACTCGCAAGGGTATTAAGGCTTGTCATATTTGTGAGACAATTCTTAAGAGGCAATAATACTAGAGAAAAAGATAAGACGAGATCAATGGGTCATTACATGAAAGTGTGAAGACGTCCTGCGATTTCGTTGCAAGACGACAATGTCATGGGGCTTTATTTTCGCAAGAATATTTAGGCATTTCATATTGTCGCAACAATCTTGAAGAGGCAATAATACAAAAGAAAAAGTTAAGGCAAGATCAATGGGTTTTTGCATGAAAGTGAAAAGACGTCCTGCGATTTTGTCGCAATGACAAGAGGTGGCAAAATAAGACCTTTAACTAGGAAGGCAAAATAAGACCACATAAGAAAATGAGTAAGTAAGTAAGCTTGCGAGAATGATTATATGTAAGCAAACAAGCTTGCGAATATGTACATGGAAATGAAACTGAGGCAGTGAAAATGCCGCAGACTTGATATTATGATCATACTGTTATGAGATACTAATAGTGCAGGAAAGAGGGAAGATGAAACACAAGTAAGAACTTGTGAAGAACAATAACTACACGAAGAAGAATGCATACACTAAAGAAAAAGGCAGAGAAATGAAGAATGGAAGCAATTTAAAGCTACATCAATTTTAGACGGCAAAATGAGCTAAGTAACACAAACCTTAACTATACATTGCAATAGATAAGCATTCTCATCATACAAGCATCATACTCGCATCATAAAAGCATTGCATAAGCATTTCATGGCATAAATATCGCATACACATTTCATAACATAAGCATTATATTCGCATAAGTACTTTACAAAACTGTACGGAATAATATTGCAAAATTTCACAATAATATCGCAGAATTTAGCAAAATTATTCAGAATTTCACAGGATTATTCAAGAATTTCGCAAGATTATTCAGAACTTCGCAAAATGATTCAAAATTTCGTAGAATGTGTCAGAATTTCGCAGAATATGATTCTTCCGAATGATGTGATTATCTCGCTCAATTATTTCGCACAATTATAAGCAACTTGAAGAGATTATACTATTGCATGAGCACAAAACATGAGACAGAGGCAAAGATAAGAATGAAGAAAAAATTCGCACATTCAACATTTTCTCAAGGATTCTACCCTCATAGATAAAGACCAGAGGCAACTATGAATTACCAAGAAAACATTTTATGTTCTTTATCTTCTCGGCAAGAATCACCAAAAATGGAGTAATAATTTCGCATGAATAGAGGCAATACTTATTATTCTCATTCAAGGACGGATACTTCTTATATTTCGAGGATTGAATACTTCTTATACTTCTCAAAGGATACTTCATACTTCATACTTCTTATATATTTCGAGGATTGAATACTTCTTATACTTCTCAAAGGATACTTCATACTTCTTATATATTTCGAGGATTGAGTACTTCTTATACTTGTTCAAGGATACTTCATACTTCGCATACTTCAAGGGTTGATACTTCTTATTTACTTCGCAACGTTCCAGAACTTCACAAAAGAATAGAGGCAAGTACGTACTTTTCAAGTCCGATATTCTTTCGCTCGTTCCTCCAATAACTACAACAAGGTGGATTTTTTCTTAAAGATCGCTTTTCAAGCAATATTCAAGAAAAAAGAGGCAAGATGTAGGATCAGAATCTCGCACAGAAGAATATGCTTGCGAAATTATTAACAACACATCGTGAAGACATCACAGGATGATTTCAGAAATGACATAACAGATGACATCAACTTAAACATGAGAAAGTGTGATGATCTTGCAAAAATTAGGAATATTGCGAATGTTACATTTGTAATCTTGCGAAAATACCGCAAGCCAGATCCGAAATTAGGGGAAATGTTAGTTGTACATTAGCTATCATCCACTATGTAAACACCTATATAAAGAGAAACGCAAGAGAGAGAAAGGAGAAAAATAATCAGAAAGAGAGACACATTTTAGGAGAGGATACATTCTGTAGAGAGAGAAAGTATAATTGGTTGTATTATTATTATCTCCTTCTTCTTCCTCCTTCAAGAACCTAGAGCTCCAAATACTCATTAATGAAGTCTCCATGTAATCAAGATGTAATTACAAATAATTATAGTAAAACCTAACCCTGTGGATGTAGATCAAATTGATCGAACCACGTAAACCTTGTGTCTCTTTACAATTTTAGCATTCTTATCATCATTTTTATGTTTAGATCTACAAATTATTACAAGGGGTGTGTTGTAGGATTTCTTGCAACTACAGTTGATATGAGAGTAATCATATGGCTAACCTCGGTTAACTATTTGTGAAACAACATGGTGTACACGTTTAGGTACGGTTACATAAACCTAAATGAGGTTAAATTTCATTTGTATGTAACAATCTAAGTTCGATCTAACAGTTGAAAGATATTAGCTTGGTTGAATCAGGTTTTTCATCTAACGGTGATTATTGAATGCTTTGTTACCAAGGTAACTTAGATTGCAAACCATGATTTGAAAACTATATAAAGGAGAACTCTAGCAACTGGAAAACCTAATCCCCACACCTCATGTGTGTTACTAGTTGCGTAAGTAGAGTCAATTCTCCTTTAACCTTAGGTTTCTTCTCGAGACCCTGTAGGTTAACGACTTGAAGCCAGACCTAACTATTATCTTCTTAGTTGCGTGATATGATCTTGTTGTTTCTATCGTGTTAAGTGCAATTGAAATAATTGGTTCGAGATTTTATATCTCCGATAGGCAAGATAGAAAAGTAATCACAAACAAACTTCGTCTCATCGTTTGTGATTCCACAATAACTTGTTTCGCTAGTCGATTAAGTTTATTGTGAGGTGATTGATAATTCTAGAATGTTCTTCGGGAATATAAGTCCGGGTTATCAATTGGTTCCTATTCACCTTGATTTATCAAAAGACGGAACAAAAACTCTTGGGTATTTCTGTGGGAGACAAATTTATTCAATCATATAAACTTTTTTGTGTGAGACAGATTTTTCTATCAAGTCTTCGACTTTGGGTCGTAGCAACTCTTAGTTTTGGGTGAGATCAGCTAAGAGAATCAAGTGCGTAGTATCTTGATGGGATTAGAGACGTAAGGAGCGCAACTGTACCTTGAATCAGTGTGAGATTGATTAGGGTTCAACTACAGTCCAGTACGAAGTTACTTGGTAGTAGGATAATGTCTGTAGCGGCTTAATACAATATGGTGTTCAATCTGGACTAGGTCCCGGGGTTTTTCTGCATTTGCGGTTTCCTCGTTAACAAAATTCTGTTGTCTGTGTTATTTCTTTTCCCCATTATATTTTTTTATATAATTGAAATATCACAGGTTGTGCGTTAATATCAATCAATTAGAATATCCAACCTTTGGTTGTTGATTTACATTGATTGACACTTGAACATTTGTCTTTGGTACCATTCAAGTAACTCCTCTTATATTCAATCAGGCTTGCAGATTTCTATTTGCTGATTGCGGATTAAATTAAGAGTTAGAGATATTAAACTCTTTGATATACTTTAATCTAGATTGAGTCTGACTATCTAGTTGATTCTCTAGAAAGCGTATTGGAGTAAGTCCTCTCAGATTGCCAAACGAATTGTTGGGTGTGGTTATTAGACCCCCGCATTTTCAATTGGTATCAGAGCAGGCAAACACATTAAAGACCTCATAAGTCTATGTTTGTAGCGATCTGAGGATGGACGATATAGTCTCTGATAAACAATTCACCAGAAATAAAAGTTTTGTTTCCTTGAAGTCCATTAAAGAGACATATTTGTCAATCTCGAATATAGAAGAACCTTGTGTTCAAAGGAAACAGACAAACATTGACAAGTGTTTTCCTGACTACCTTACCGAAGAGTCTATCTCTGAAGTTTAAAGGAATTCATCCAAAGAGAGGGATGTGATTCTAAAACTTGTTAGAATCCAGGCTGATAATGTCAACCGGTTGAAACACAAAGTCAATGCTCTAGTTGGTATGATAAGTGAGGGCAACTCTCATTTAAAGATCCTTCAAGAAGTAAATCTCAAAAAGAATGCTTTCAAAATTAAACATCTCTTAAGTGAACTCTCAATTCAAGAGTGTTCAAAAGAGTCCGCCATAACAACTGCTTCTGGTTTAACTGTAAGAGAATAAGGTTCAGAATCAAAACCGAAAAACCCTTCTGTTGAAAAAGATGTGTCTGTATCTTCTCCTAATCAAGGAAACCCACATCACACAGAAGGAATAATTCTCCCAACAATGTTATATCTAATCACTCAGGTGATCAGAAAGTGTGTCTCTTTTGTGATTCAAAAGGACCAAGTAAACAAAAAAAAAGTCTAGGTTGAATGACAATTCTATTATTCGTCTTCAATACACCTTAGATTTAATTCTCAAAGGTGTAACTGACATTCGTATGTCTAAACCAATCGGTTTTAGTACTCACCCTGTGTAACCCACCAGGAAAGTCAGCTCAATGTGTTCCTCAAATGTTCAAACACATAACAATCTTCCTAGCCATTTCGACGAAGAAGAACTCATGGATATTCTTCTGTCAAGACGGGAGATTATATTACTTTTGATGTGAATAAGGTACCAGAAGAAGGATGCAATGGAAAATTTGATAACAACCTAAAAGGGATAATTAAAGGAATTATCAACAGACTGTCAATTCCCGTAGGCCAAAATTCTTCAACTAAGAATCTTCACTATGCATCATATTTTGATGATAGAATTTTTATGATAATTTTTCACATCATAATGGTTTTCCTCCAAAGATCAAGAAAAAAAGGCTTAACCATAAGCAACAATCATTTAATGAGCTCAAGGCTCATACTTGTGCTAATTAATCACAAGGTTGAAACCTCACTCTCAATAAAATCCTGACTAAGTGAAATGTATTCATGTATTTTTATGCTAAAGAAATTATTTCTTGATTCTCTATGTTGATTTCTTATCGTTCATAGCTGGATTATCATTCATAAACAAGTCTTGCATAAGCATTTTTTTGTTTCAATAAGTGTCAGGTTCTACAAATTTCTTCTTGAGACTTCTTTTGTGTAAAAAAATTGCTACACTTATATGCTCTGAGTTTTTCTCATGGGAGAATATAAGATTTATTGAGCTTATGTCTGTGAATCTTTTCACGTAGCAAACACCTTTATGAATAAACGACATTCTTGGTTGTTTGATCACTTCCCAGGTCCTTTTCGGTTTCAAGGTCAAGGTTGTGTTTGTGCGGGTACACATATTAACTGTCACGGACCAACTTAGGAAACCCTAGATTCTGTTTTTTATGAAACCTATAAAAATACCAAACCTTTTGTGAAGAGTACGCATACTCTTGATTGTGCTCTTTTAAGGATGGGGTCTACTTCAAGTTCTTGGGTTTTACCAGCCGATTCAATTGGTAATTCGATTTATTTGGAGTTTGTTTTGAAGAAGAAAAGAACCCTTGTTAAACTGGGCGAACTCGAATCATGTGCCTCATGCTATTATGCGCTTTCTCATTAAAATCGAGAAAATGTTGAGATGGTCTCTGCTGAAGTGGTTCATGGTTTTCTCACCGATCTTGGAAGACTCAACTTAAGCTCGAGAACTATGTAAAGGATCTTAACCTATTACGAACTGAGTTGAAAAAGATTGATACTGATCTTGTTTTCATGAAGTCACATGTTAAGGATCTTCTTAATGAGGATATCTTCTCCGAAGATGCAGTTGATATAGTTAGTCACAAGTTTGAAGGTCTTGGTACCAGTGAAGCTTCCGTACCGGAACTCTAATTATCACTTGTGATTACTCTTAGAGTTTGTTTTGGTTTAATTTTGACTAGTAAATCTTATTTTTGTGTTTTTTAGAAGAATAACTAGGGTTTGGAATAACCATTATTGTGAGCAGACATAGCTACGTCCAACGATTTTCATCTTCATTGTTTTTAGATTTATTTATTTAAATTCTAAGTTTTTGGAAGATGATTTTTGCAATTTTAATCTTTATGATTTTATATATTGCAAATGGTTATGGGATATATTGTTTACGTCCGTGAACCTGTGATTGTACCATACTTGTTCAAAAGTTATCTCTATTATGTCGATATGAATGTATTGATGGAAGATAGAATGAACTTTTGACATTACAAAAGTTAAAGCCTTTTATGTCATTTTTTGATAAAAAAAAAGGATAAAACTTTTGTGTACAAGGATTAAGTCTATTATATGTCATTGTGCAAATAGTGATGGAAAATAGAATGAATTCTTGTCTATTCCGCAGTATTTGGTGGACCTCCGATCCACTTCTTTGTGCATATACTGTGTTGTTCCATAAGATTTCTTATGTTTGAGCACAACCGACTGAGTTGCTCATTTTCTTATGAATGACTTAGTTGTAGCTCCGTAAGTTTTTCTTATGTTGAGCATGACCTATTAAATTGATAGCTTTTTGTGGTTAATTTGGTTGTGTATTCCAATTGAATTAATCGTGGGTTTTCTTGTGATTAATTTGGTTGTATTTATTTTCGATTGAACTAACTATGGGTTCTCTTGTGGTTATTTCAATTGAATTTTATGGATACAAATTCATGTTTTCATGTGATTTGTTTATCCAAAGAAATCCTTCTTTTCTTGTGAAAGTAAGGTCGCCTCTGTTGTTCCTTCGGGGATGACATTTTATGGGGGAGAGTTCATTTTGAACTTTTGCTTAATTGCCAAATCTTTGTGGGGAGTGCGGCTGTGGAATTTTTAGGGGTTATCTTGTATCTTTATTAACTCCTTGATGAATGCATTTATCTTCTGCTTTATGATTGCATCTAAATTTGTTGGTATGTTAATACACATTTTGGTCATGATGTATCTCGTGGAAATTTCATTAGGATCCCACAAATTTTCGTACCTTTGCCAATTTTTTTGACAAAAAGGGGGATAATTAATGTATAGTTCACACTACAAATACATATGGTTTACGGATCATTATGTAAGGGGGAATGGTTTTCATGTTGAGATATGTATTGACTAAGGGGGAGTGATACATATCACCATATTGTTATTGTCAAAGTTGTGATACAATTGAACTTTGATTCTGTGTAATAATACTATGACATTGTATAACAATGATTGAGAACATTTTGTTTTCTCATTGTTATAGCTATGGATCTTCAACAACTGTGATGCTGAACTTACAACCTTTAGGATCATGGAGTACTTGGAAGTGACGAAGATTTTGAGTAGCGTTGAAGATGCCAAGGAGATCAAGCATGTGGATAAGAAGCTGCATTTTTTTATCTTTTTTGTAATACATATGTATTGATAGTTTTGTCACTGAAATTGACAAATGGGGAGATTGTTAGTGTTAGAGCACTGCTCGGTTGAACCCACTAGCGTTGGTATGTCAAGTTAGTTGTCAATTTTAGTTGCTAAAATGCATTCTTGATTTAGCATACTAAAGATAGTTTCGGAATAGATTAGGTCTAAGAAGTTGAATTGAAGCTATACTTAAAGGATGAAGATTGAAGATTGAAGAATACAAGAAGACATCAACAAGTTCTTCATCAAAAGGTATGTGATTGATTTCATTTGGATTCTTGTTCAATTCTACCTTTCTAATCTATCAAGATATATGCTCACTATATGGAACAATTCTGATGACAGTAAATGTACATTTTTGTATATATACTTGAGGTTATTTTATTCATGACCTTGGAGACAATAACCTTTATCCTTATAAAGAGTCTCATGTTATAGTGAACGAGCTTACGAATTCAACAAGCCAAGAATCACTCAATTCCGAGTTATAATGATGAAGTTATGAGTGATTTATTAAAGTAATAGTTATAAGTGTTGATGTAACTGTTACAGTTCGTTAGTAGGAAACAATCCATGGGTTGTTTGCAACAGTTCACGGACTTGGGCCTAATTACCTGACTAAAAGGGATTTTTGGTCAAGTTGGTGATGTTTTCTTATCTAGGCAAGTGAGCTATTGGTCCAAACACCTTTGATTACCATATTAAAGTGTTTGTGAAACCTGCCTAAGTTAAAATGTGATTTATTCACATAAATATATTTTTTGCTAAATAAGTTATCTATTTAATTATTTTGGCAAGAGTTTTAACTTGGGAAAGACTCCCTTATTTAGGAGAGTCTTGTAAAAGGAAAATAGCTTTGCTTATCTTCCAAGCTATTATTCATTATAAATAAGGAGTTCGCGAGCTTACATGTTTTTTTATCCCTTTGGAAAATTAGCATAAGCTCTGTAGGTTATTTTCCACGTCTTCTGTTCTTCGTGAACAAGAGTGAGACAAAAGTCTTTGTATTAGGGATCACAAATCCAAGTTGGATTTGATATTCGTGATTAATCATACAACTTGTAATCTAGGTTTTTCACCTCTTGTCTATTCTAAGGTTTTCTCTTCTGATATAAAACCATTCAAGAGTTGTTGATCATAAACCCTAGGTTTTGATAGATTTCAGTTTTCGCTCGTATACCAACACTTGTTAGTCGAAATCAGAGACTAGAAAGAAAAACTTCTTTTGAGGCATCTCATAAAAAACCTTGAGAAGTTTTAAACAAGATATTTCTAGATTTATTTTAGTTGTTCTTGTTGTAGATTTTTTAAGGTTTTTTCTAACTTGGATATTGGTCTTTGGTACCGTCCGAGTTCACTTACGGAGATCAGGTTCACGGACTCCTTGTGTTTACGTATCCTAATTGTGAGTTATAAACCCTAACAAGATTTCCAAAACCTTGATTTACATCTAAAGGGAAATCAAACCGGTGTTCTGTACAAACAAAATATCGAATCGTATCAGTCGTGTTGTGGTATCTTCTAAAGAGAGCCTCGGGTTCTGCTAGAAGATTTGCGTGAAGGATTTCTAAAGAGAATCAGTATTCTGCTAGGAGTTCTACAAGTTGCTGAAGAAGGTATTACATCTAGTCCGAATCGGTAGTAGGAATTTGGTGTAACAGCTTATAATCAGTGTGTGTTTATTCTGGACTAGGTCTCGGGGTTTTTCTGCACTTGCAGTTTCCTCGTTAACAAAATCTGGTGTCTGTGTTATTTCTTTTCCGCATTATATTTTATTTATATAATAGAAATATCATAGGTTGTACGTTAAGATCAATCAGTTCTTGTATCCGACCTTAGGGTTGTTGAGTGAATTGATTGAGACTTGAACATTGGTATTTGGTACCGTTCAAGTTAATCCTCTTATATTCAATTGGGATCGCAAATCCCTATTTGTTGATTGCGGATTGAATCAAGAGATAGAGATACAAAACTCTTTGATATACTTTTTATAGATTGAGTCTAACTGTCTAGTTGATTCTCTTGAAAGTATATTGGAGTTTGTCTATTCAGATTACCAAACGAAATGTTGGGTGGTGTTGTTAGACCCCCGCTTTTTCAATTGAAATCAGAGTAGGCAAACACGCTAAGACCTCATAAGTCTGTGTTTGTAGAAATCTGATTCTATGGACAGAGGTGCTATCTCTATAAACGTACCATCAATTTTCAATGGCACGTGTAGGATCAGAATCTCGCAATGACAATGTTTCAGCGAAATTACCAATGACACAACACAACAGCGTCGCAGAACAATTTCGGAAATGATAAAATAAATGACGTCAGCTGAGGTCACGAGAAAGATATGATAGTCCTGCGAAAATTAGAGAGTTTTCGGAATTAACATTTGTAAGGTTGCGAGAATATCGCAGACCATACCCGAAAATAAAGGACAGATTAGCTGTCATCCACCATGTATTTCCCTATAAATAGTCGTTCGAGTTGTAAAGAGAGGGAGAGATCTATTTTTGAGTAAGAAACAAGTAAATAGGAGAAAGAAAGTCTAAAGCAGAGATCATTCTTGATTTATTTATCTTTTCTTGTAAGAACATTCAAATATTGATAAATAAATTTAAGAGTGTGTAAACCTAAAAATGGGTTGATTAATAGTGAAATCATATGAGGGGTGTAGTGTAGGATTTCCTGCAACTACAACACGAACTACTTATGCTGGAAAATTGCTATGAGAGTTTTTCTTCAAGCACGTGATTTTCAATCATGGGTATATGTTGTTAATGGCTATGATGCTCCCGTTGTGGCAGTAGGAGATGTAAACGTTCCCAAACCTATTGGTGAATATAGCCTTGCTGAGATACTCGCTGCAAAGCAAAATTTCGACGGTTTGAATGCCATTACCCCAGATCTTCAGCACCACGTTACTACGTGCAATAAGTCTAAAGATGCTTGGGATATCTTAGAAACCCTATTTGAAGGGAATACCGCTGAGAAATAAGCAAGGCTTCAATATCTAGCTTCTGATTGGGAAAACCTTCGCATGTCTGATGATGAAATGTTTGATGAGTTTAATCACAAAGTGTCTGAAATTGTTAATGCATCTTTTGCATTGGGTAAGACTATTCCTGAAAAAGGACATTGTGTTGAAAATTCTCAGACATTTACCATCTAGATATGATTCTAAGAAACAAGCCATTGAAGAAGCAAACGTTCTTTCTACACTGTCCAGAAATATTCTTGTTGGAAAGTTAAAGATCTTTGATTATGAACACGCAAGAAAAGAGGTGATTTCTCTTAAAGCTGCAAACACTTCTGAATCCTCTAAGGATAAATCTGGTTTGCCAGATACTAAGGATTTTACTCCTCGACAATTTAGAAAATTCTTGAGAGACAGGAAAAAGAGTTTTTCTAAAGGTGCAACATCTCCTAATGATGATATACAATGATATAACTGTCGAGGTTTCGGGCACGTGTCTTCAGTATGTCCTAGTTGGAGCCGTAGACAATCAGCATATGCAGCAGATTTGCCTACTCTTCATGATGGACCTGAATATTATAATCCTCAAGAGCTCATAGGCGAGGTCGCATTAGCTTCTGAAGAGATTCTTTCGGATAGTGATTCTGATTATGACGATGAAGTGTTTCATGAGGATCCAGTCGCTAATAATCTTCTTAAGGAATGTCATAGAAAACTCTCGGAAGCTGAGAGCACCATCTTCAGTGAGAAAGTTAAATATGACAGACTTCGAAGTCGGAATAAATACTTGCAAGACCAACTTGAGTCTAGTGGTGCAAGAGATTATCTCAACGAAATACTAAAGCTTAAAGAAGAAATTGTCGAAGGTCGAGATCGGGAAATTATTTTTCAAGCAAAGCTAGATAACGTGGAGAACATGGAGATGAACGTGTTATTTGATTCGGAACGAGAAGATCTCAAAGTTCAATGTGAATCATCCAAGAATGATCTAGTTATTGCTCTTGAAAAGGTAAAAAGGTTGGAAGAAGAAAACTCAAGCTTAAAAGAGAGCTTGTCTAGAAATAGCAGCTCAGATAAATTAACCTCGATATTGGGAGAATGTAGAATTCATCGTGATACACGAGGATTGGGATATGAAGGAATAGACACTCCTGGTATTTTCAAAGAGGTAAAATTTGTCAAAGCTAAAGATTCTTCTAAACCAAAATCTTCCACGGTTGACAAAAGTGAAGTATCTCTACCAACTGTCGATGACGAAAAGAAGAAACTATGTCATGCTCCAAACCAAGCACATACACATTCAGGTAACTCTAAACATAACTTTTTCCATTCTACTAAACATTGTTTTTATTGTGTAAAACCAGGTCACGTGCATAAGAATTGCAGATATCTTAAACGAGATAAAACCAGATATGATTCTGTTAGGATGCCAAGATCTGGTGTTCCAAACTGGAGAAAAACCGAGTCTCATAATATCAGTTCCTTCAGTATTCCCCCAAAGAAGTTTCATAATTATATTGGGGAGAAAAGGAAATATGTTGCTCCAAAAGCTGCTCAGAAATGGGTACCAATGAAGTCTAATAAAGCAACGAGTACTATTAAGAAGGATCTCCCAGACAAGAGGTTGACAAGGGATAACATCTTAAAAAGGTATGGAACATTTATTGAAAGTTTCAAGGAAGTTATTAAATTCCTAGAGTCCATGCATGATTTTGTTTCAAATACCTGTAGTGAGCAAAATTTTGCTCACCTCAACACAACCTGATTGTGTTGAAAGTGCATCTTCGCCAAGAATCCCTAATAAATGCGGTGAGGATTGCAAAAGAATTGGGGCGCACATATTAAGTTGGGAAATTTCTGAATATGTGGAACAATTTATTGTTTCGAGCTAAGTTTAACTCGCTCATATATTCCTTGAAACATGTGTTGGTAAAGCGTTTCGCTTTGATCAGGTTTATCTTCACCTAGTGACGAAAGTCATGAAAGTTTGAATCACTTTGGAAATTGCTCTGACGAGAAAGGTATGTTGTTCTTCACGACTGAATATCGCCCTCTGAGAATGTTTCAATGATTGAAATGAGAGTTTAGATTATATAACCATGTATTCCTTGAACTGAAGTTTTCGAACTTTGTTGATCAAGAGAAATCGGTAGGATTGTGGAATTGGCTTTCCAAGTCCGCGAACCCAGTCCGCAGACTCAGTCCGCGAACTGACGGAAGTTCTCGACCAAGAATTTCTGCTGGGATTTCCAAAACTCGTTTGTGTGCTAATTCCGCGAACCCATTCCGCGAACTGGCGGAAGTTCTCGAACCGAGAATTTCTACTGAGTTTGGAAACTCAACCGATTAACTTAAGTCCGCGAACTTGTTTGTGAGCTTAAGAGGTTATGATCTAAAGATGTGCTCTGAACATGAAACATTAAATTATTAAGGAATGCTTTTTGCAAACCGTGGCTATAATGTTCATGAGACGATTCAATCGAATCGTATCATCTTTGATTCAATTGTGTCTTGTGTAGTTACATAAGATCTCATAACAATTGAACAACTCTCTAACTAGTTCATTTGAGTCAACTGAACTACTTATGGTGAAGAAGAATATGGTTAGATAGCACATGTATGAGTCTTAATTACCTAACTTGATTTGTGATTGAAATTCTTAAGTATAACAGGTTAGAAGCATTTATCAAAACCATGGATGTTGGTTTTTATTGCCAAAGAATCTTTTTCATACTCTTATGGTAACCATTCTTGGTGTAAATCCTCATGGAAAAGGTTATTCTTCCTTCTAAGCATATCAATTCTTGTTTATACAAGTTCGTATCTTAGAAAAGATGATCACAATACTTGATCTTCATGATTACATATTGTGATGTTGTTACCATGAGATAATTCTTTTTGTTTCTAGTAACACGATCTCATGAGAGACTTTCATTGATTGGTTCCTAACTTGTATCTCCTTGTAGGGTTTCTAAAATCCAATAAATCCTTATCTCTGGAATAAGGTCACTCTTGTTGTTCTTTCGGGAATGACATCTAATGGGGGAGAGTTCTTTTGAACTTGTGCTTAATTGATATATCTTTGAAGGGAGAAGCGATTGTGGAGCATGTAGGGGTTAAATTGTATCTTAATAAACTCCTTGATGAAGTCACTAAGTTTCGACTATGTGGTATCATCTAAATAAGTTGATATGTTTTCTTTTGGTCATGAAATGTCTCTTGTGGAAATTTCATTATGATCCCATTCTTGTACCTTTGCCAATTTAATTGACAAAAAGGGGGAGAAATATTGTAGTTCACACTATAAATACATATGGTTTTCGTATCATTGTGTAAGGGGGGGGGGGGGGGGGGTGGTTTCCATGATCGAGACGGAGTATTGACTAAGGGGGAGTGATACATATCACCGTAGTATTATTGTCAAAGTTGTGATATAATGAAACTTTGATGCTGTGTAATAATACTATGATGGATCTTCAATAAGTACATGATGAACACATGAAGAGTTTAAGAACCAAGGAAATCAAGATTGTCGTTTTTACTTTTAACAAGTACAAGTCATATGTAAAATGGTTTTGTCACTAAAATTGACAAAGGGGGAGATTGTTAGAGCACTGCTCGGTTGAACCCACTAGCGTTGGTATGTCAAGTTAGTTGTCAATTTTAGTTGCCAAAATGCATTCTTGATTTAGCATACTAAAGATAGTTTCAGACTAGATTAGGTCTAAGAAGTTGAATTGAAGTTATCCTTAAAGGATGAACATTGAAGATTGAAGACTACAAGAAGACATCAACAAGTTCTTCATCAAAAGGTATGTGACTGATTTCATTTGGATTCTTGTTCAATTCTACCTTTCTAATCTATCAAGATATATGCTCATTATATGGAACAATTCCGATGACGGTCAATGTACATTTTTGTATATATACTTGAGGTTATTTGATTCATGACCTTGGAGACAATAACCTTTATCCTTATAAAGAGTCTCATGTTATAGTGAATGAGCTTACGAATTAACCAAGCCAAGAATCACTCAATTCCGAGTTATAATGATGAAGTTATGAGTGATTTATTAAACTAACAGTTATAAGTGTTGCTGTAACTGTTACATTTCGTTAGTAGGAGACAATCCATGAGTTGTTTGCAACAGTTCACGGACTTGGGCCCAATTACGTGACTAAAAGGGATTTTTGGTCAAGTTGGTGATGTTTCCTTATCTAGGCAAGTTAGCTATTGGTCCAAACACCTTTGATTACCATATTAAAGTGTTTGTGATTCCTGCCTAAGTTAAAATGTGATTTATTCACATAAATATAATTTTTGCTAAATAAGTTATTTATTTAATTATTTTGGCAAGAGTTTTAACTTGGGAAAGACTCCCTTATTTAGGAGAGTCTTGTAAAAGGAAAATAGCTTTGCTGATCTTCCAAGCTATTGTTCATTATAAATAAGGAGTTCACGAGCTTACATGTTTTTTTATCCCTTTGAAAAATTGGCGTAAGCTCTGCAGGTTGTTTCCCACGTCTTCTATTCTTCGTGAACAAGAGTGAGATAAAAGTCTTTGTATTAGGGATCACAAAGCCAAGTTGGATTTGATATTCGTGATTAATCATACAACTTGTAATCTAGGTTTTTCACCTCTTGTCTATTCTAAGGTTTTCTCTTCTGATATAAAACCATTCAAGAGTTGTTGATCGTAAACACTAGGTTTTGATAGATTTCAGTTTCCGATCGTATACCAACACCTGTTAGTCGAAATCGGAGACTAGAAAGAAAAACTTCTTTTGAGGCATCTCATAAGAATCCTTGAGAAGTTTTAAACAAGATATTTATAGATTTATTATAGTTGTTCTTGTTGTATATTTGTTAAGGTTTTTTCTAACTTGGATATTGGTCTTTGGTACCGTCTGAGTTCACTTACGGAGATCAGGTTCACGGACTCCTTGTGTTTACGTATCTTGATTGTGAGTTAAAAACCCTAATCTACAAAATTTCCAAAACCTTGATTTACATCTAAAGGGAAATCAAACCGGTGTTTTGTACAAACAAAATATCGAATCGTATCAATCGTGTTGTGGTATCTTCTAAAGAGAGCCTCGGGTTCTGCTAGAAGATTTGCGTGAAGGATTTCTAAAGAGAATCAGTATTCTGCTAGGAGTTCTACAAGTTGCTGAAGAAGGTATTACATCTAGTCCGAATCAGTAGTAGGAATTTGGTGTAACAGCTTATAATCAGTGTGTGTTTATTCTGGACTAGGTCCCGGGGTTTTTCTGCACTTGCAGTTTCCTCGTTAACAAAATCTGGTGTCTGTGTTATTTCTTTTCCGCATTATATTTTATTTATATAATAGAAATATCATAGGTTGTACGTTAAGATCAATCAGTTCTTGTATCCGACCTTAGGGTTGTTGAGTGAATTGATTGAGACTTGAACATTGGTCTTTGGTACCGTTCAAGTTAATCCTCTTATATTCAATTGGGCTCGCAAATCCCTATTTGTTGATTGCGGATTGAATCAAGAGATAGAGATACAAAACTCTTTGATATACTTTTTATAGATTGAGTCTAACTGTCTAGTTGATTCTCTTGATAGTATATTGGAGTTTGTCTATTCAGATTGCCAAACGAAATATTGGGTGGTGTTGTTAGACCCCCGCTTTTTCAGTTAGAGCATCGCTCGGTCAAACTCGCATGCGTTGCTATCTCAAGCATGTTTGTCAATGTTAGTGATCAAAACTATAAGTCTTGATTTCTAGCCTATTTGTAGATGTCTCGGACGAGGGCATAGATATTGTAGTTGAGCTTAAATCTCTCGACGTTCATCTCTTGAAGACGAAGAAATACTAAGGGGAGCTTGTGGAACTTCTTCGACAAAAGGTATGTGGAGACTTGAACTTATCTATCACTTGGAAAGTCTATTTCTAGTATCTCCTATATTGAGACATAAATCGTGTTACAATATAGTTTTCTCTATACACATTTGAGATTTCGAGCTGAGTATATCTCGCTTACATATTTATCGAAATATGTGTTGGTAAGATTTCTCTTCGACCAAGTTCATCTTATATCATGAGAAAATTACCGAGTAACATCTTACATGGTTTGTGTGATACAATCATTTGATGTAGGCTTGGAATGTTTCGACAATGATTATTTCAATATCTTAAAAATTGCTTTGATGCTATAGTGTGTGAAAACGGCAATTGTCATTATAGAAGAATGTTTCAATGATTTAAATAAAGAGTTGATGATGAAACCATCTTTGGATATAAGCATAAATTGTGTGTTCGCACATTAGTGTATAAGTCCATAAACCGAGAGCCAAGAGTATGCATATGTGTGTATACGAAATGGGTGAAGGAGACAGGTTACGTATGCGTACTCGTACGCATACTGGCGGAAGTTCTCAAACCGAGAATTTCTGTCGAGTTTGTTTTTGGCAAAACTCTTAAATAGTCACCTTAAGTATGCATACCCGTACACATACCGGCGGAAGTTTTTGAACCGAAATTTTTTGCTGAGTTTGGAAACTCAACAAACTCAACACCGGTTGCTTAAGTACGCATACCCGTACGCATACTTAAGCTGGTTACTTTGTCAAGTCGGCCAATTCATGGACTTAAATATTTAAATCATAATGGGATGCAATCTTTGCAAACCGTGACTATAATGTTCATGATTGATTCAAGTGAATCAAATCGATTTGATTTCAATTGTGTTTTCTAAACAATTGAACAACTCTTAACTAGTTTCATTTGAGTCATTTGAACTAGTTATGGTTAAGATGAATAAGGTTGATATGAAAGTAATCATATGACTAACCTCGGTTAACTATTTGTGAAGCAACATGGTGTACACGTTTAGGTACGGTTACATAAACCTAAATGAGGGTACATTTCATTTGTGTGTAACAATCTAAGTTCGATATAACGGTTGAAATATATTAGCTTGGTTGAATCGGGTTTTTCATCTAACGGTGATTATTGAATGCTTTGTTACCAAGGTAACTTAGATTGCAAACCCTGATTTGAAAACTATATAAAGGAGAACTCTAGCAACTGGGAAAACTAATCCCCACACCTCCTTTGTGTTACTAGTTGCGTAAATAGAGTCGATTCTCCTTTAACCGTAGCTTTCTTCTCGAGACCCTGTAGGTTAACGACTTGAAGACTTCATTGGGATTGTGAAGCCAGACCCCACTATTATCTTTGTAGTTGTGTGATCTGATCTTGTTGTTTCTATCGTGTTGAGTGCAATTGAAATAATTGGCTCGAGATTTTATATCTCCGATAGGCAAGATAGAAAAGTAATCACAAACAAACTTCGTCTCATCGTTTGTGATTCCACAATAACTTGTTTCGCTAGTCGATTAAGTTTATTGTGAGGTGACTGATAATTCTAGGCTTTTCTTCGGGAATATAAGTCCGGGTTATCAATTGGTTCATGTTCACCTTGATTTATCAAAAGACGGAACAAAAACTCTTGGGTATTTCTGTGGGAGACAGATTTATTCAATCCTATAGACTTCTCTGTGTGAGACAGTTGTGGGTGAGATCAGCTAAGGGAATCAAGTGCGTAGTATCCTGCTGGGATCAGAGACGTAAGGAGCACAACTGTACCTTGAATCAGTGTGAGATTGATTAGGGTTCAACTACAATCCAGTATGAAGTTAATTGGTAGTAGGCTAGTGTCTATAGCGGCTTAATACAGTGTGGTGTTCAATCTGGACTAGGTCCCGGGGTTTTTCTGCATTTGCGGTTTCCTCGTTAACAAAATTCTGGTGTCTGTGTTATTTCTTTTCCACATTATATTTTGTTATATAATTGAAATATCACAGGTTGTGCGTTAAGATCAATCAATTAGAATATCCAACATTTGGTTGTTGATTTACATTGATTGACACTTGAACATTGGTCTTTAGTACCGTTCAAGTAAGTCCTCTTATATTCAATCAGGCTCGCAGATTTCCATTTGCTGATTGCAGATTGAATTAAGAGGTAAAGATATTAAACTCTTTGATATACTTTAATCTAGATTGAGTCTGACTGTCTAGTTGATTCTCTAGAAAATTGTCAAACGAATTGTTGGTGTGGTTGTTAGACCCCCGTATTTTCACAAGTTGTAACCGGTCACAAGCTACTTTGTGAAGAAAGGTGTAACCGTTCACAAGATAAATTGGGAAGTTAGTTGTAATCGGCCACAAGCTACTTTGGGAAGCAAGGGGTAACTGATCACCAGATAATTTGGGAAGTAAGGTGTAACCGATCACAAGCTTCCTTGGGAAGCATAGTGTAACCAGTCATAACCTATTTTGGGAAGCATGGTATAATCGGTCACAACTTACATTGTGAGTTACGGTATAACCGATCCCAAGGAACAAAACCAAGTTTCCAATATTCACATATCTTTATGTTTTGTGTGATTTAGGAATTAGGGTTTGCTGAGATGAGAAATTCCTAGATATCAACATTATTTGAACATGTGCATAACTCTTATCATTAATTATTCAAAGATATTCCTTGATGCTCAAACTTATCCCAAACTGAAATATTGAAAACCATTTAATTATGATTTTCAAATATATAGGTTTTAATTACCAACAATTAAAGCATATTCTCTGGAAAATATTTATTATTTAATGTGCGGAACTAATAATAGAAGTTTTTCTAAGGGAGATTTTTTAAATATTATTTGGCATTTAATTGCAAATAGGAAACCGAAATTAAGTACTTTAATGAATATCTTGAGAATATTTTCGGTTTTGGAATTTCCTTGTTGTCCAAACAATCTTGGTCTACATATACCTGAGTTTGCATTTCTTGAAAATTATCCTAAGAGACTGGAAAACTTCATTCGTGTTGTTTCTGGTGGAGCCGTCTATCCGGAGAGGAAAGTTCTCTAATTAGGAGAAATATCTTACGACCGCTCTTTTAAAGACTTATGTGGGATCAAGAAGTTCTACGAGTACCATTGGTGGGAAACTAGATAATTGCATTGTTATTTTAGTATTTGACTATTGATTTGATTGACGAACGGTTGTTGAAACTCTGATTGCACCTAGTTTGATTATTCTTGAAAGACTTGTCTTCTGACATAAGGGTCTGTCAAACTAGATCAAAGTATCGACGTGATTTTTAGAACCATTTGCGGATCTAAAGAAATCTTATGAATCCATTGTTAACAGACTCTGTTCTATGTATGATTGATCACAAGAAGATTCAAGTTTATGTTATGCAGGTTATAGAGAAGGCAATTGAAGATTTGAAGACGAAGAAGATTTTCTTATTAGTTTTCGTATCTTGTGAATTTGTTCACATACCTTGATCGGATGGGATCTGACTTAGATTAGATTTATTTAATCTGAGAGTCGAATTGATCAATAACTATCATTTGGTGGCATTCTTCAGTGTCCGGATCTGATAGTTGTGAATCTGAATCTAAGTTATTGACTCGGATTTGATCTTACCCGACAAAGGAGTTTATTAGTTTAAATGGAAGTGCCTTTGTCAACAAAACTCAATATTTCTTCTACCAAAGATTGATTAGACTGGTTACCAAACATATCCATTCCTTTGTTGTTTGGATTACAATTTAAAGGAGTAGATTTTCATGTTCGTGACTCTATATGTTGAAGGTGCAGGGGTACTGACGAAACTAAGTAGCTTTGGGTAGTCTACCTGTTCTCAACTATACGAAGTTGTCTTTGGATTTTGTATAGCGGCTTAATTATGAGAGTATTAAAAATTGGATTAGCTTCCGGGGTTTTCTGCGTTTGCGGTTTCCTCGTTAACAAAATCTTGATGTGTCGTTTACTTTATTAGTTCTGCATTATAATTGTCATATTATAATAAAGTAAATTACACTTGTACGTTTATCCTAATCACTTGATATTGATCCTATAGTAAATCACTTTCGGACCGTGACTATTATCAAGCGAATATCAAGTTGTTGTATTGTCTCGGCTTTGTCCATAGACCACACTTGGCATCGGACTTATAGGTTGATATTTGAAAGATTGTGGTGTATTTGGGTACCCTCACCTTTTCATTTTTTTTGCCTTTGTATCCGGAGTTCCGAACATCAAGTCTTCTGAAAACACCTCTGAATCCCACCATCCAGCTCCATTAATTCTGGTAGGAAAATTAAGAGTATATGGATACTCACTGTTATGAGATACGTGTAAGCAAATAAACTCCCAATTTCCATTCTCTTTTCGAGTTGTCAACATCCCGTCATCTCCTTCTTTGTATTTCCAGTTCAAACACTTTCCATCACCACCATTTGCCTCTTTATTTAGAAGCCTAAATAACCACGTTCCGGCCTTAAAACTAAGCCAATAAATTTGTCTTTTGATACCTGTCCAGATTGCAAAATGAATAATGTCTCTAGATCCTTTGTTTTCCGTGGAACCGCCTATGATCTTTCTTTCCATCTTGATTGATTTTCCTTCTCTTGATTGCATATGTGATCTGCCACTACAAAAATACCCCTGATCAAGTGCAAATTACACGCAGGAATTCTTAATCTCCTTCTTGTTGTCGTAATAAAACCCTCCCCATCCACTGCTCAGCTGTGATTTACCATTTTCTGACGAAGAAGACGATTGGAAAACAAACACTTTTTCTCTCCACACATTTTTATTTATTTATTACTCCCTCCATTATTTTTTAATAGGCCAGTTTTTTTTTAAGAAAATTAAGGAAATTAAGAGAACTAATTATTGAAAGTGGTCCTCTAGACACTTGTCAATAAAAGAAGTGAAGTGAAATGGTCCCCACGACACTTATCAGCCAAAGAAATAAGTGAAATGGTCCACATAACACTTGTCATCAAAAGAAGTTAAAAGAAAAGTAGTCCCAAAAAATTAAAGTAACATTTGACTATCTCAATTAGAAAACTGGCATATTTTTTGAAATATTTATTTATAGAAACTGACCTATTAAAAAATAACGGAGGGAGTATTATTTTTTTGGTTTCTAAAATCCATTAAATCTAGCAAAATCTTTGGCTAAAGAGGAGCAAGTATTATGGGCCTTGGCCAGATTTGGGATGCTTACTGCTTCATAGTCTTCATTTTTACTTGCCAAAGTCCGCCAAAGTCTGGTAAAATAAAATGGTTATTTTGTAGCCAAACTAGAGTATAACCCGCGCTGTAACAGCATGCCCCAATAATAAATAATTTCATATGTTTTGATCTTACTGTGCATCTGTAGTTATTAAATAACGTGACAATTGATTTCTGTTTTTTTAGTTGTCATATGTTTTAACCGAACTTATTTTAACATTAAAACGATCAACCACGTTTTATACTTTATCATTTTACACGTTTAGGCGCCACAGGATTAAAATAGTCGATTATTATTCACCAATACCCGCCACCACCTTAAAACCGTCTGATACCATTTTTTTCTCCACGACACCCATTAGTAGAGCAAAGGGTTGACTAACCCTGGATCGAGCCCCTCTTAAAATTATAATAACTACATAAAAATCCTTAATGTTACCCTATAAATAATACTTAGTCAACATGTATTTAGGAAGTTTAGATTGAACACCATCATCGCCTCCCTCCCTTTGTAGGTTGTTGGGCGCATTTCTAATTCTTTTTTATCGCAAATGCCATCTATGAAGTTTAGATTGAACGAACTTATTGGTCTCTAATTAGTTTATTCCATTATATTCCTTTTTCTTTTGTCTTTCATTCAATTTTATTTAACACTATAAACCATGACTTATACGATCTTGTGCGATCATGATCATTTTGTCCTATTTGATTTGATACCATCGGAAATATTTGGTAGATGCCTTTATTAATGTTAAAAAAAAAACTAAATCCATCTTTCATAATATAATGTTACTTGTGTTATAATGACACAAAGATAATATCCCTACTAATCACCCAAACCAACCACTACTTCTTCTACCATCACCAAGTGCAGAGCTAGGTTTTTGAGGAATGGTGTGCAGAAATCCTTGGCGAGTTGGATAGGATGCAAAATGGACTTAGTAGTCCATTTTATAATAAATAGACCAAAAATAATTACGATTGGGCTTGGTTCTTCCCCTGACCACCACTTTTTTAAGAACCGCCATCGTTTTCACCACTCACTATTTCTTTCATTACCGTCACTAATGTCTATTAATACTATTTCTATCAAAATTAAATACTAATGAAAAATATATTTATTAAATTAATTAATAAAACATCTATAATGAAAAAAATAGATCATTATGAGCAATTAATGAAATACTAATTAATAAAACATTTATAATACTTAAGTTGAACAAACCACAACATAGAATTATATCCCTTCTAAATAAATCTTAGCGGCTCTTTATCTAACATAACTTAGACAATCTTTTTTTTTATATATATATCTTAGACTTGTGACAACGATGTCATATTTGACAAAACTCTGATATCTCTTGTGAGCTTTTTCGATCGTTCATTCAATGCAATGGACGATATAAAGGCGGTGGCGAGATTACCAGGAACTCTGCCTTCTAAATTATTCTTAGCTACATGAAATATTTGTAATTTAGGAAAATGTAGCCTGCTAAGAAATCTGGGAGTTTACCTTTACAATTTTGGAATCACTTAAAAACTATCAGGAATTTACGAAAATGAAAAAGGATTATGGTCTAATGTTATCACTAGAACCGAAGTGAGCCTAGAAAAAAAATCAGATGGAATGGAGGAAAAATTGTTGCCACCTAGTTTTACAACCTCTAACGAGCTGAGGTCCCTCAGAGTGGGTACATTTCCAGATATGATGTTTCCTAGAAGCTCTAACCTTACTAAAACTGATAGGTTGTTCAAATTCATTGGAAGAGTATCATAGATTATCCACCTACCATCTTCAATATCTACGATCACTAAAACAGAATGCCTCTTGGGAAGGCCAAAAAAGTATCCCAAGAACCCAAAAGCCGTCCCAAAAATGTATTAATGAGGGTTGTTATACCGATATACTCCTCATTAATATTACTAGGGACAACTTTTCCTTCTAGGGACGATTTTTATCCCTCCGTCACTAGTACTATTAGGGACGGTTGCGCCTTCTAAAGACGGTTTCGAAACCGCCGTCAAGTTGATGGCTGGGTTTTAATATTATTTTTTCAGAGAGATTAAAAATTGTCCCTAGTGCATCCTAATAGGGATGGTTTATCAAACAATAGGGACGGTTAAGAAAATCGTCCCTAATATTGGAACCCAAATTCCCTGTTTTTAGTTGGTAGAATGCCATCCCTTCATGCATCCACATACACACCATAAGTATTCTAAAATTTTCAATTATGTGATTTTTGTGTTACTTTTTAATATTTTAAGGATAATAAAAAATGTGATCCGTGTGATTTTTAAATATAAAAAAATGTGATCCGTGTGATTTCTTTTTTCTTTTTGCATGTTAAACATTGAATACTTCAGATATCTTCTTTTTGTCGATAAATACTATATGTATTGACTGCATTTGAGTTATATTTCGTTTTTATATTTTATTTGTTGAATTTCTTAATTGGAATCATAATTGAGCTTTATTGTTATAAATATATTTATAGTCCTGAAATTTATTAGGAGTTATTAATTTTTCCCATTTCCTTATTTGTATGTGTATAGTTTAGAAAATACAAAAATAAAAATAATCAATCGATTGCAAATCAAACCAAAACCTCAATCGATACAAATTGCAAACCAAACCTAGAAATCAATCGATTTCTTCTTTTAATACTAGCCATGATTTTTGAATTAAGTGGTCTTAATCAAGCAACAACCACAATTAAAAAATGGTAGGTGTAATGCCTATCGTGGATCTTGAGAAACAATGGATGAGTGAAAAAAAAAAACGAAATGGATTGGTCTTGGCAAAGAAAAGTCTTGAAAGGGATAGAAAAAGGAAGTATATATAACAGACTACAGTTCCAACAAATCTATGAAACCACCGGAAAGTGTAAAAGCAAACATCATATTTAGATGCATTAGAGACGCTTTAAAAACAATTAGAGATAAAGCTCTATTTAGCAACCTCTATCAGATAGTTTCCGAAAACAAACATGCTGGTAGATTAATTGTTCATCTTTGTAGCAAGATTGTTTTGTTTTTTTTGTCAATTTGTTCATAGTTTTTAAATAGAAGTAATCTTCTTTTTTTCATCTTATGATTTAAAATCTTAGACTAATTTTCGGGAGATAGAATTATAATCAAGGATCGAAAAAAAATGAACAATCTATTAACAAATTTTAGAAACTGAATAAAGAAATGGAGTTCTCAGTTTGACTCAAAATGACAATCCCACTTTTTCCATCTCTACGAATACTTCTCCTAATCAATCAAATCTTGTAAGCAGTAATTATTCAGGTTGGGATTTTGTTTTCATTACAAGCTTAATTAACGTAGTTTCTTCTTACTTATTTTGATTTGATTTTTATACATGATGTTATATGAATGAAGATGAATGAGTTAATATGATTAGCCATTAATGGCGATAGAAGATTCTGGAAACATAAGAGAAATTGATCAAAAGATGAAAGAAGGCTTGGTTTTCCATAATGTTAAATTTGGTTATGGTGTCGTAGGAACTTGGAAGATCTACCATCCACCATTCAATAAACTGCTACGTTATCTAATTAGATCTGCTCGAATAAAAACAGTAAAGAACAAAGAGACGAAAAAGAAAAGAAAAACCTACAGAGTAATAACTAATAAGTCTTTCATATTTTTCTATTTTATTTTTATTTCAAAGTGACATGTCAAAGTTAGAACAACCTCTTTCCGCCGCATAGGTTTCCACATGAAAAAACGTTGTTACTCAGTTGTTATTCGGCTGGTTATATAGCATTTTCGTGATTTATCACATAAAACGGTAATGCAATTTGCAGTAAAATGTTAATACTCATAAACACATAAACTATAGTGTAACACTGTCATTGTTAGTCACAACTAACATCAAAATGGTAACTGAATCTGTCAGTTATAATAATGATATAACAAGAATACAAACAATCAACAAATCCTAAAAAATTATAATAAAAGGACGGAAGTTTTGTTATTTCAGATCAAAATTAATAGATCAAACTTATGACAAATCAATTCAAAGCTTCATATATAGTAACATCTTAAGATTGAGAACCCATAAAAATATGATATAGAAGTGGAACTATAATAAGTGGATTATTATTTATAATAACAAAATCCCATTAACATCAATATCGATATACCATCGATACACTCATACCAAGTAATACACTACACTCACTTTGTTGCAAAACCCTAATAATTAATCAAACATAAGAAAGAAAGCCCAGTAACTCAATGAAATCAAAAATTACATCTTTATATAAACCCACTTATCTAGGAATCGGAATCTAAGACCACAATACCTTTTGATGCGAAAAAACTCGTAAGAAAAAAATAATCATATTGATCCAAACCTAAGAAAGAGGAAATATGGATGTTACTGTGATAGAGAAAAAGAAGAACATCATAACGTCGAGAATAATGATAACAAATTGATATAACATAAATATGGTGGAAATATAGGAGAAAGATATTTCTTTAACAATGCCCACAACCACAAAAGGACGCCCGCAAAAAGAAATAGAGAGGAAGAAACTGCCGCTCTCAAATAACGCCTACAAAAAACGCCAATGCCAAATGATCGATTTTATTTTTTCTTGAAAAAGAAGGTTATATTAAAGAGAAATATATGTACAAGAAAACAAGATAAGAACCAGTTGAGAAACACCATTGTATGTGTAGATATATTTGAGATCTATCTGAATAATATAGGACTTATAGGAATGTCCTTAAAAATATATGTCTCAGACAACCAAAGCATTGTAGATTACCTAATTGCAAGATACAATTCCTCATCCTCCTTTTCCCTTCCCCAAAAATCTCTAGAGTTTTTTCTCCTTCCAAATATACCAATAAACTGTATAAATGATTTTCCAGAGTTTTTTTACATCTTCCTTCGAAGTTATTCAGCTTCCAAGATTCAAACTGATGTTTCTTCACTGAAATAGGAGAAACCCAGCCCACTTTGAATGCCTCCTTAAATCTGTATCAAACCTTAAAAGCGTAATCATACTATAGTAATATGTGAACTGCAGCCTCCTCCACATTATTACAGAAAATATTGATCAATATGCACTTCAATACCCATATTCCCCATGATACTTAGTATAGGCAGTGAGTTATGAAATTAGGCCCACAACATGAAACGTACTTTAGGGGTAACATGTTCCTTCCAAAGAAACTTATCAAAACCAAAAACTATATCTTCCCGAAGTTGTTGTTCATAACTTTTCTTCACCGAGAAACCATCATAATACTCAATTGAATCATCATCATCATCATTAAATCCATACACTGGTTCCAGCTCATTACGCAGCCTATCCCACTCTAACGACCGATTATTAATGGAATCATATTTATTTATTTTTCTTTTGTTAATAATATATAATGAATAAAGGTTAATTTAGTTCAGCTAAAAATGTGAAAATTTTAACCGTAAATATTATGGGCTACAAATATATATCTTAATGATAGGTTTATAAACCGATCTCAACATCTTTAAATACGGTAAATAATTAGTGTAAACAGAGTGTAATTAAAAATATTTTGGAGATTGATAGAAAATACCTTGGGAGCCGTGGAAAGGAATTTACATCACCCAAAATACATTTAGTCTCTGGTGTTAGTACGACGCAGTTAAAACCTAACATTCGGACTAGTCGAAAACTAAGTCAAAAATATGAAAGAAGAGTCAAGTTATTATTCTATTGGATAACTCTATTTTCCCCAAGACCGATGTGAGAAATATGAAATGCTCTAGATAGGGTTGTCAATGGGTCGAGGTCCATCCGAGTACCACTGGAACGGGAACTGGAACCTATTAAAAAGTCGGATTTGGTTCCTAAAATAGTGGACCCGAAACCGGACATGATAATAATCCCGGGTATTCATCGGTTCCGGGTGTTGATGGTGGATTTTCGACAAAGGTCAAAATCGTAAAATCATGATACTGCATGTTTTTAACCCGACTTCAGGAACGCATTTGATGGTTCATATTTTACGATCCGTGAACCGTTTCACGATCTCTGACTGAGTGAGCATTCCTCTCAGAGTCATGATGAATATGTTTCTCGAAAGGCCTCTTAGCTGAGCGTTCGATGCTGCACATTTCATCATCCCCTCAATGTAGAATAAAATGATTTAGCGGTTCTCTAGACTTAATTTTTTGTTAGAGGGCTTAACGCCATCAGGACGTCGGCGCTGCACGTTGTTCCCTGACTACATAGAGAGACCTACCTCTACATGGAATAATGATTTGGTGGTTCTCTAGACATAATTTTTTGTTATAGGGATTAAATCCTTCAGGACGTCGGCGATACTCGTTGTTCCCTGACTATGTAGAGAGACCGTGTATAGATTCAGGCGGCTCTCTAGACAAAATTGTTTGTTAGAGGGCTAAACACCTTCAGAACGTCGACGATGCACGTTATTCCCTGACTTTACACCTTTCAGAACGAGTATGATGCTTCAACTATCTCATATCTCGATTCTACAATATATTAATTCTATCGTGACATTCACCGACTGAATTCCTAGAAAATAATCTATTTTATCCCATTACTCTGTTCCATGGCTAATCCCCGGCTGATTCCATGGACTAGTAATAGATAAAAAATTTATCTCATTACTCTGTTCCCTGAATTCCCCGGCTGGATTTCATGGAATAGTAATAGATATCAACTCATTTTGTTACTCCGTTTCATGAATTATTCCCAGCTGAATACCATGAATTAGTAATAAATATTCAACAATCGGGCGTCTGACCATCATCGAGTAAGTCCTGAGAAAATGGTGCAAGTGTCCTTGACAATAATGCACAAACGAGCACCCAAACACACGAATGAACGATTAAAGTATGGAAGAACGAGCGATGTATAAATAAAATAATATTAAATAAAATACACAAGAGGTGTGGGACTGGGCCCACCGACCGCTGTGGCTGGTCCCCCTCTCCATTATTATATTTTTTTTTCCTCATCTCACATAGATTCCCTCATTTGAGCAAACTCCCTCGTTTGAGAGAAACTCTTAGTTTTCTATACTTTTATCAAACAAAAATAGGGAAAGGTGTCACGGGACCGGGCACCCAGATGGTCGGCCATGACCAAGCCGTGGCTGGTCCCACACCTCACAATTCCTTTTTTTTCTCTTATTATTATTTCCATCATCTCATGGAATTCCACCGTTTGAGCGAAAACCCTAGTTTTTCAATATTTTCTCAAATATTTCTCAAACCATGAAAAAGACAAAAAGTCAAATGGTCACACGACCGACTAGACTTCTCACGTCAAAAAATATCATTATTTTAATATTCTCAAAATATCAGTCGCATAAGCAAAGTTCTGCTTGCTCATTCGAGCAAAATTGAGAATTTCAGTCAAGATCAAACTCTTCTGAAAATCCAAAATACTGCTCAATCGCTCGTCAGAAAATACCAAAACTCTCAAGACTGATACACGAGCATCATGGTGACACGCGCATGCTGCCTTGACCGACTAAGGCCGGCCCTAGGCTTGCCACAATCCGGTCCCACACATCTTCATAATTTTGACCTAATTTGCTATCAATCGCTCATATTGGGTCCAAATTCTCTCCAACCAACTTGGGACTCGCTAAAACGACCGTTAGCTGGTCCCACGGTCACCAAGGGCCGGTTCCAATCCCTCTTGGTTGGTCCCTCATCTCTCCATAATTAGGTTTTATTACCTAACGCTCACACGAGCACCATTCTAATAAATGATTAAACCAGCGTTTGATCATTCTTTCACCAACTGGCCAACAAGGAATTTGGTGCACGTTTCTCGAGCACTTGGGCGTCACATGGTCGTCTAATATCCCATGTGTTCGGTCCCTCCTTGACTCAATGACTTATTTCAGTAAATCATCAATTGACGAACAATTGATCAAAAGTTAGGGTTTCGAACAAACGCTCCACAAATCATAATACTAATAATGTTAGAACACCACTCGGTCGAACTCGCATGCACTTCTATCTCAAGCATGTTTGTCAATGTTAGTGATCAAAACTATAAGTCTTGATTTCTAGTATACAATAGCTAAGTCTCAGACTAGGATAGAAAGTGTAGTTGAGCTCAAGAACTCCATGGCGATCATCATACAAGACGAAGAACTACTCAAGGAACTGGTGGAACTTCATCGACTAAAAGGTATGTGGAGACTTGAACTTATCTATCACTCAAAAGTCTATCTACTTTATCTCTTATCTTGAGACAAAAGTCGTTTTGCTATATAGACTTTGATTATACACATTTGCTATTTAGAGCCGAGTTTATCTCGCTTATCTATTTCTCTAAATATGTGTTGGTAAGATTTCGCTTTGGCCAAGTTCATCTTTACCTAGTGACGAAAGTCATATTATGTTTCAATTACTTGAAAATGTCTTTGACGAAAAATAGTTTGTGAATAACAACTATATAACGTCCTCTAAGAATGTTTTAATGATTGAAATGATAGTTTAGATAATATAAACATTGTTGGGTATAAGCATTGTTTGGTAACTCATACATGTATAAGTCCTTATTCCTTGAACCAAAGTATGCGTACTTTGCTGCTCAGGAAAACTGGAACAGAGTTCGCGAACCCAGTCCGCGTACTATCGGAGGTTCTCTTCCCGAGAAAATCTGCTGGAGTTTGTGAACTATTTACAAACTTATTTCGGGTACTTAAGTCCGCGTAATTAGGTTGGTTATTTTCTAAAAACGATTATTCGTGAACTTATACTTATATTAACTAAGGAATGCAAGTTTGCAAACCGTGGCAATAAAGTTCATGAATCTATTCAAGTGAATCAAATCGTTTATGCTTTGATTGTGTCTTGTATACTTCTATAAGATCTAAGAAATTGAAAAACTCTCTAACTAGTTCATTTGAGTCATTTGAACTAGTTATGGTAAAGAAGAATATGGTTAATATGGAAGTGATCATATGGCTAACCTTTTGGTTAACTACTGTTGAACCAACGAATGTACATGTTTGGGTACGGTTACACAAACCTAAACGTGCATTTCATTTGTGTATAACAAGCTAAGTTTTCGATCTAACGATCGAAAGATATTAGCTTGAATCTAATTAGGTTTTCATATAACAGTGAATATTGAATGCTTTGTTACTAAGCTAACATTAACTGCAAACCCTGATTTCAAAGACTATATAAAGGAGAACTCTAGCAACTGAGAAACCTAATCCCCACACCTCATGTGTGATACTAGTTGTATAAACTAGAGTCGATTCTACTTTAATCTTAGGTTTCTACCGAGATCCTGTAGGTTAACGACTTGAAGACTTCATTGGGATTGTGAAGCCAGACCGATACTACTTTCTTGTACTTGTGTGATCTGGTCTTGTTGTTTCTATCGTACTGAGTACAATCGTAACGATTGGCTTGAGATTGATATCTCTGATAGGAAAGATATAAAATTAATCACAAACATCTTCGTCTCATCGATTAAGATTATTGTGAGGTGATTGATAATACTAGGATGTTCTTCGGGAATATAAGTTCGGGTTATCAATTGGTTCTTGTTCACCTTGATTTATCAAAAGACGGAACAAAACTCGTAGGTATTTCTGTGGGAGACAAATTTATCTATTACCGTTGAATTTTCTGTGTGATACAGATTTGTTTATTAAAGTCTTCGACTTTGGGTCGTAGCAACTCTTAGTTGTGGGTGAGATCAGCTAAGGGAATCAAGTGTGTAGTATCCTGCTGGGATCAGAGACGTAAGGAGTGAAACTGTACCTTGGATCAGTGTGAGATTGATTGGGGATCCAACTACAGTCCACACCGAAGTTAATTGTAGTAGGCTAGTGTATGTAGCGACTTAATACAATGTGTGTTCAATCTGGACTAGGTCCCGGGGTTTTTCCGCATTTGCGGTTTCCTCGTTAACAAAACTTCTGGTGACTGTGTTATATCTTTTCCGCATTATATTTTTTTATATAGTTAAAATATCACAGGTTGTGCGTTTGAATCAATCAATTGGGAAATCCAACCTTTGGTTGTTGATTGAAATTGATTGATCCTTGAACATTGGTCTTTGGTACCGTTCAAGTGATTTCTCTTGTATTCAATTAGACTCGCAGATTTCTATTTGGTTGAGTAAGAATTGAATCGAGAAGGAGAGGTATAACTCTTTCATATACTTTATTAAGATTGAGTCTAGTTGATTCTCTTGAAAGTGTATTGGAGTTAGTCCATACAGATTGCTAATCGAAATATTGGGTGCGGTTGTTGTACCCCCGCTTTTTCAAATAATTTTATCCAGCAATCAACATCTGGATTAATTATACAATATTCGGTACTTACCAATATTTTAATTATTTGGTCACGCTACCAATAATTTATCAAGAGAGAAATACTTGCTCAGTTGCTCGAATATTGATCCAGCTATCAATATTCAGTAATTTATCGCGTAAGCAATACTTGCTCAGTTGCTCGAATATTTATCCAACTATCAATATTCAGTAGTTTACCGATGCTCGAACATTGATTCAACTATAAATATTCAACAATTCATCGGACAATATTTGCTCAGACGAGCAATATCAACATCATTCTTTCATTCTAGAACTATACGTCCCAGAGACATGTTCAATTCATGAATGAACAAAACCTAGACCCATCGTCTAATCAAGTCAACAACTGACTAATCAAATACACGTCTGCTTTGCAGACCCCACGTTCGTGAGATATCAATCACGTCACATGGGGGATATCAATTAGGGTTTTGGTCTGGCGGCCTACAACATGTGTTCATCCACGATGAGAAATGTGAGTAACTCGTGCAAGCAGTTGAGGGAGTTATCAAAGTAGTAGGTGGACAATCAACCAAGTCTCCGCACGACCTGGAACTGGTTAAACCAGGATTTCCCACTTTCCCACTCTTTCACTCGAGCAACTGTCACACTTACTGGAGATCAATGTGTCTACTATTCTAGCAATATAAATAAGTCTCTGAATCCACGATTGAACTATAAAATTTTTCGAGCAATCACTCTCAAGAACTACATCAGTGGACCAGAACTCATTTGAACTCAACAGTTCACAGCAAACTTGCAGAAACCCACAACACATTCACAATCCTTGATCTCACACACTTCTCAGCTTCCCTCCTACAGATCAACCCTCTTCCTTCTTTGTGATCGAATTGACTCTGTAACGGTCATTGACTTGGTTTAGACCGGAGTCTTACAGATTGATCTCTCGAACTTAAAGCATTCACGTGCAGTGCATCTGTTTGAGGAGCCTACGTGCTCATTTCCCTAAAAAATCAGCGAATCATTTTTCCCATCTACACCGGGTACTATTGGGTGTTAAGAAAACTATAAAAAGAAAACTCAAACGCTTAATATGCGACTCTTTCCGGCTTTAACCCAAGTTATTTTCATAAAAATTAATTATTACTTTTTTATTAATGTTCTAAATAAAAATTAATTGTATAAACAAATGGAAAATAAAAAAAAATATCAAACCAAAAAATAGCAAAATACTTCCGATTTTGATATAATGACGAATCAAAGAATGAAAAAACAGGTATCCGATATGTACATGTAACCGACATGTATTACCTATTTGGACCTGTTAGGATTTCGGATCCAAACGGGTAAACCTTGTCAGGTTCGAAATGCTAATTTTTCAATTTTAAAATCTATCTCTGGACCGGATACACCGGGTACGATTTCAGCTCCGAATAATGTGTACCCATTGACACCCGCCTTTAGAGCGAGGTAGTGCATTTAAAGAAAATGCTTGCAATTTGTTTCGAGCCTTTGAGACATCCACTGCATCAGCAAGCTATTTGCCACATGAATTAGGTATTGTTTGGGGTGAGCATGGGCCGGTATGGTCTGTTTTTCACCCCATCCACATCCAAATCGACGGATTTGTACTTAATAGATGCACAGATAAACGGACTGAACACCGATAATCCAATAGATTTGTTTTATAATTAGAACTTATAATAAAAAAAATGAAATCAACCAAAATGAATCTTTATAAATACATAGGAATGAGATACCGAAACGACTCCAAAAATGAAAAAAATTAAAATGAAAAACATTAAAGCTTAAGGAGATCTGCGTCCGGACACGGTCTTTTAAGACTAGTGAGTGGTTTCATCCAATACAACATAGTATTACATGCTTGAAAAAAAAGAAAGAAAAAAAATGCTTGTGGCATCAGCTCCAGATGTAAAAAAAAGAAAAGAAAATTACAATGCTTTTCTCAAACTCATTTAAAGCGTTATGTCTCATTGCCCGTCCAAAAATTCAGACCCATTGTTTAGCAAGATGTTTATCCTGTGGCTGAAAACTAGATCGCCGACAACCTTATTTGGATAGAGAATACGAGCGACAGAGAGAAGTTACTATTTTGATGTTTAAGGATGGGATTTGTTACATGTCAAGGTATGTAAAGCATGAAAATCAAAGATTAATCAGCCGATTATATTTTCATCAAAACTAATCTTTGAGTGTATTTGAAAAGTCAAACCAGAATCCCCAACCTTCACCTCTGAGATTCCTGAAGTAAGATCTCGGGTCTCTCTCAAAAATTGCTCTAGGTATCTGGTAATGCCTTCCTGGGGCCCTCATCATTTTTGTACCGAGAACTCTACAAATCAACATTGCTACACCACATATCCAGATATAATTCGTCAACTCAGGACATACTTTTTCAGCAATCTTCCACACGCTAGCTTATGATATAATCAGGAAGATATTCTTTCATTTCTTCAGCTGTAAAATCAAAAAAGCTCCTCATAATTTCTCCGATGTACTACCTTCTGCAAAGGTTCTCTTCACATATGAAAATAACTCGTTAACTTTCTGCATTCCAAAAGCAACCGAGGACTTCACAAACTCAAGGACTTCCTTAGGATCATCCACTGTAGGATGTAACTCAATGAATCCTTTAACATAACCAAAGAAGTCCTTTACTCTGTCAGTTCCAAAAGCAAAAATGCTCTTGACATATTGAAAGAACACTTCTAATATTCTTTGGTGGCTTTCTGCTTTTCCAACAATCTCTTTGCAAAAGCAAAAGATTTGCTTTATTTGTCAAGCGCAAAAGCAGAAAAGCTTTCTGCCAAAGGAAGAAGTTCCTTCAGCTTAGCTTTGTTACCATAAAACCCATACAATTATTGACATATGGATAAGGACAGGTTTCATTTTTTTGGGTCATATACACTAACACGCTCTCCAAACACGAAACAAGTCCATTCAATAATATTATTTTTTTTTTTTTTATGAACAATCAGACCACATTTCATTTAATCCAAAAAGGTGATTACATGATTATTTACAAGAAAAAGAACATCAAAATACAAGTAACTTAAAACCCAAATACAAATAAAGATACCAATTACATGTAATTCGCGAAGAGAAAGAGCAAAATACCGTAAAGGTACCCAATTTTTGTATGAAAAGTAGAGAGAAAAGATGGTATAATCCGGAATCAATTCCGACCATTTTGAATGTTTGTCTCCTATAACAAGAGATGCTCCAAAAACAAAGGAGTGATTAGCCCTTAATCTTGTATATGTGAACGAAAAACTCGGATGCCCTAAATCCCTTCTGTTGAAGATGAACTCGAAGCTATGCCGTGTTGAATCGCCGATGTTCTCGAATCTAGAATAACAAGCCCTGAAACAATCAACAAAGATTGATCAAATCACCATCAAAGTGAAGAAATAATCGCTCTCAAAGCGAAGAAAAAATCGTCCAAAAAGCGAAGACAAAATCACCCAAATGATGAAGAAATGTGTCAAAAGACACCATAAATTAAAAAACAACATTTTATTTTAATAAAAAATCTATTAAAACTAAAGAAAAACAATAATTCTTGCTCAGATCTGAGCAATATATGAAGATGAAAAGTTTTCCTTTTTTGAGAGAGCCATTCAACTTCTCAAACTGCAAAATCCAAAAAGATCTTAAACTTAGGAAGGAATTCTTTTCGTATTTATTTTCTGCATAATCTAAAAGTCTCTTCATCGTAGATGCGATATTGGAAATTGCTTCATCATAATAAGATCTCATCTCCGCATCCAAATTGGCTTATGAACACATTTGATAAATTCTTCCTAGATTAATCATTGTTTTATTGTGCTTTCTTACGAAAAAGTTGGAAAATGGATTTTCTTTCATTGTTTTTTTCTCTTAATTACTCTGTGACAAATCAAATTGTTTTTTGTTTTAGTTATGCTACCGCTAGCTCTTCTCTTTATCAAGCTTTTCCTTTTTTCTTTTCTTTTTGTTGGGGTGACATTTGCCAATTGCATGGTCTTTTAATGTGACAGATGTTTTTCTTGGTCTTAACCGGTTGACATGCAAATATAACATGCGTCGTCTCTTTGAATTCCACCTTTTAAATTTCCTTTCCAAAGAGTGCATACCGTATTGCATTTTTGTCGGATACAAGTAAAATCAAGAGGGGTTAAATATTTTTTATTACTTATTATTTTTATTTTGAAGAGAGAGAGGGGTTAAACGTATATTCTTGACTCCATAATTAATTATGTGTATTTTTCTTTGAAATTTTTATTTTAGTGTGCCACAAATCATTTTTGCAAGCAGGAATATTTGGTGGAAACGTTTAGAGACGGGCAAGGTACACATATACAACATTTGGAAGACTTACCGATACCAGCTACCAATATTTGGTGGTAAGTTAACTCTGGTCAAATGCATTTTAACCACACTGCCAATTTACTATTTCTCCTTGTTCAAAGCTCCAGCATATGTGCTAAAATTTCTTAATAGGAAGATGCGAAATTTTCTGTGGGATCATAATACTGGATCGAAAATTTCCCATCTGGTCTTATGGGACTTGGTTCTAGCTCCTATTTCAAAAGGTGGTCTTGGTGTTTGTAACCTGAAATTGATGAATATTACTATGCTGGCTAAATGGTGCTGGAGGTATGGTGTTGAAAAAAATAGATTATGGCATGGAATCATATCTAACAAATACGACAATGATTTTTCGGTTTGGGTACCTGGAAAAATAAACACTACTTACGGGGTTTCTTGTTGGAGAGCAATTGCAGACACAAATGAACTCATTTCAGCTCATTCTAAGATCATAATTCATTCTGGAAGGCAGATTTTGTTTTGGCATGACCACTGGATTGGCAATAATTCTCTTTCGGTTACTTTCCCACTTCTTTATGGACTCTGCAGAGACAAGAACATAAAGCTCGCTAACATGATCACTGTTGAAGATAGCTGGAAGTTTGAATTCAAAAAGTGCTTGACTGATATTGAAGCACAGGAATTTGCATCAATTATTTTGCTTATCGGCGACTCTTCTCCTCAGCTAGATGCTCTTCCTGACACTCGAAGATGGTCTCTCAACACTACTGGTATTTTTAGTGTAAAATCTCTGTATTCGAAGCTGGTAGAGTCTAAGGGTTTAGATCAATTTCCTTCCTCTTTCGTATGGAAATCTGCAATTCCTCCAAAGGTAAACTTCTTGTTCTGGTGCGTGGTTCATGGAAAACTAAACACGATAGACAATCTGAATTACAAGGGAATGAATCTGTACAACTCTTGCATCCTATGTGGGAACTCAGAAGAATCTCAGGAACATCTTTTCATTCACTGCAAAATCACTGCGAAGTTATGGCAATCTTTAATCCCAAGAGATAACTTCGCTTGGGTGTTTCCAAATTCTTTTGCAGCTTTAGCTCAGGGCTGGGACAATAATTTCTTCTCAAGCTCAGGTAACTTCATTTGGGAGATGATTCCTGCAGTCATTGTCTGGATAATCTGGCGTGAACGTAATTGTAGAACCTTCGAAGAAGACTATACCTACAAGACTGATTCTGATCTGATTGTAGATGCTAAATCCTTGCTTATTAGTTGGGCAACAGCTGCTGGGAGACGTGTTCATCTGAACTTTACAAGCACTGTCATGAATACCTAGGAAACTATATTTATGTAATTTAGTCTTTTGCGTTTTTCTTTTTTGCTACCACTGGTAGCTTCCTATGTAAATTCTTGTTTCTAATAATGTCTTCTTTTCCGATCAAAAAAAAAAGCTACCAATATCTCCCTTTATTTAGATTTTCCTGCGGGAGACGTTTTATCATTTTCTTAAATTTTCTCGTATGGGGAACATAAATCGACAAATGGATTTACATTCAATTCACTATTTTTCTTTAAATTTTTCCCTATCTAGATTCGAATGTTCTCATTTGTCTGTCCAGTTTCCTTCTCTCGTAAATGCAAGACAAAAAGTGTATAAATACAAATTTGTTTTCACCCTATTTCCACACTGAAAAGAAAGTTTTGTCAAAGATTTTTCTCCAAACAGAGTCTCTTATTATTCAATGGAGAAATCAACCGCAGAGGTGGTAAAGATGTTTGAATCTTCAAAATTCATTTGGAAGATAGAAAATTTTTCAAAGTTGCAATGCAACAAAATCCCAATTCGCTCTGACATTTTTACTGTTGGTGGTTATAAGTGGTATTGTGTCCCTCATTTGCTTAATTTGATGATAAAAAAATATAATTCAGATTAGTACTCGTAAGATTTTCTCCTAGTTTTCTGATAAATTGCAGTTTGTATTTCTACAGGCAGGTGTTTCTTCATCCATCTGAAAGTGGCATCTTAGACATTTCTCTTTGGGATGTTGACTCCCATAGTTTTCGAAACCTATTTTGAGGCATACTAGATTTTTTTGAGGCATACTAGATAATGCCAAAATAGAGTCACTAAATAAAAAACAACATCACCCCTCATCCACCATTTTTGATAATGGCATATCTATCCTTATATAATTAGTGTAAATGATTATGATTAGAATTGATTAATTATGAATTTTAAGGATTGATTAAACATTAAATTATTAGTGGTGAATTAGTAGAAAAATCAAATTTATGTGAGGGAGTTGGGATTTTTGAGAGGAAGAAGAAGAAGTGAAGAAAAAAAGCTTGGGTTTTGACTTTTGAGATTTTAGTGATTAGAAGTGACCAAAATGTGTGATTCAAATCAGAGGTAAACTTCTATCAAGGTTTAATTTCCTTTTATAAGTTGAATCTGCCAAAAAATTGAATTTTTAAAACCCGGATCTGCTGACCAGATGAACAGTTCGGCTGATAACTTTTGAGCCGAACCTCTGTTTTTTTGAAATTATACCTAGGTTCGGCTGATAACTTGTTAGCCAAACCTAGGTATAATTTCAAAAAAACAGAGGTTCGGCTCAAAAGTTATCAACCGAACTTCACTCAGAAACTGAATCATCCACTAGGTTCGGCTTGGAAAATTGAGGTTCGGCTGGAAAATTGAGGTTCGGCTGAAAATATTGTAAAGTCGCATTAGCCGAACATAGTGTTTCTCTAAATCATACACTAAGTTCGGCTCAAATTGATACTGCAAGATCAGCCGAACTGATCTTCTGAAAACCCTAATTTCATCTTTGAAATCATATTCTACCGATCAAACAAAATAAAATCAATCAAAAACAAGATGGGTTTGTTACGCATACATTCTAAAATACATCTAAGAGCAATTGAGATTTGGATTTCGCATTCCAACATCGCTCACTTCGATTCGTGTTTCCTTTGTTTGATTAATTTCTTTATTGAATTGGAGTCCTAGATGTTTAAGTTTAAAGTTTATTTTGATTTTTAATTTTAGGTTTTTGAGGATAAGGGAACTATGACAAATTGAAATTATTTGGGGATATATAAGTAATTACACTATCTTTAAACACTCCTTATAAACCCACCCTAGATAATATAATGGATGAGTATGCCTCAAAAAAAAATGAGTATGCCTCAAAATAGATTTCTAGTTTTCCGAAGGGCACAAAATTCTGTACTGCGATTGTTAATCAATTTGATTACGAAGGCCCGGAATCAAAATGTTAGTTTTATCTTCTTTTTTTTTAGTAGTGTACTAGTTAAAATTAAGAAATTCTAATAAATCACGGTTTCGATTTTGCAGACGAACTATTCGAAACATACAACCAAGAGGTTGATTTGGGTCATGAGAATTCGATACGTCTGATTAAACTGAACACCTTAGATGAAGGGTATCTTGTTAACGATACCTGCATCTTTGTTGTTAGTGTTTCACTGCCCACTATGGTAATCAAGAACGGGATACTAGCCACACCAGAAGCACAAACTGGACGTGCCTATCCGGACGCTGGTAAACCCTATGAAGGATTTAAGAGCCAAGGTGAGAATTTTGATGCTGAGAAGTATGAAGATATCGGTGGCTTCAATGTTCTTAAACAAGACGCGACTTTATATAAACAGATTTGGTCGAAATATGGTCATTTTATTTCAAGACCGTTTACTTTTACCATGCCTTACGTTGGCCAAGTCTGGTTGGTTACTGATGTAATGAATTTTGTTATGGAGATGTATCATTCTCGTCTGAATGAGGTGACTCCCAATATGATTGATTCGTGGGAGGCAAAGATAAAGATGGGTGAGAATCTTGGATTCAACATCAACTGGCTTCGAGAACGATTTGAAGTTGTCAAAAACAATTTCAGTGGAATGCAGAAAATTGTGGCCGCAACGGAAGAGCTATGGCATCGTGGAGGTGGAGGATTGACGGCGAGGGCTGGTCTGACTGATTCAAAGAATATGAAAGAAGCACAAACTCGGCTGACTAGAGCAATTGACAATCTAATTTAAAAAAATTCTCCCTTGGTTACGGAGCCATTAGTCGCAGTGTACCTAGAAAAAGAAGATCAACTTATTTTCAAGGGAATGTTTTAGACTTTTGAAAAGATCGGTTCTCTAGGTATTGCGGGAAAAGAAAATCAGCGGACAAATTTATGCTAATTAGAAGTAAAGTTTGAATTTCAATTTGTATTTTCCTGTTTGTTTTTGCTCAACAAATCTGTAGTAAAGAATGGAAGGAATAAAACTTGCATTAGCATTGTTACTAAATGAACCGTGAATATGGTAGTTTTTGGTAGACCGTCAGCCAAATTGATTTTTTTTTCTTCTTTGGAAGCATGTCATTCAGATTATTGGCACTGTATTGACAGTAACTCTTAACTGACAGCCAAATTCCTTGTCGCATAATAGCGAGCCTAGTAACCTGCACTGGGGTGACTGGTGTAAGGATTCCGAAAGTTTCACGTGATCAAATCACATGGATCTGGTTAGGGTAACACTAAGTGAAATGATGTAGTACATCTTTCTCTGTATCAACAATGATTGTTGATCCTTTTCTTCTGTATCAACTGTAACAGTTGATCTCATGCTTTTGGATCAACTATGACTGTTGACCCCTTACGTCAGTTTAAGTTAGTTTGCTTCGCAAGTATTTCCTTTTCTAGTTTTCGTCAAACTCTTGCCTTTAATCAGTTCATGTAAGTCTATATAAAGGTTGGAACTCTTGTTTACAAGACACATCTTATTATCAATATTATTATCAAGTTTGTTTATTAATCTTTTACCTTAGAGCAACTGCAATGGACGACTAAACCCAAATTTTCAGTCGAGTGGGCTGGCGTAGTGGGACGGACCATCGATCAAAATTTGATCAACGAGTAAAATCCAGACCAAATTTGGTCTGCGATCAGGACCAAATCCAAATATAGTCGGGCGTTGATATAATCTCCGCTACACATCGGGCGTTGATATAATCTCCGCCATTCATCGGGCGTTGATATAATGTACGCATGAAGTGGGGCGTTGATATAATGTACGCCTGAAACGGGGCGTTGATATAATGTACGCCCGATGGGGCGTTGATATAATGTACGCATGAAACGGGCGTTGATATACTTAACGCCCCACTTTCACAAATTTTCAAAACTTACATGGGGCGTTGATATACTTAACGCCCCATTTTTTTCTTTTTTCAAAACTTACATGGGGCGTTGATATACTTAACGCCCCATTTTTTTTTTTTGTTTGTGAAGCGTAGAACAATACCAACGCCCCACTCGCGCGTTATCTTTACCAACGCCCCATTCGGGCGTTATCTTTACCAACGCCTGATCCCAGGCGTAATGTTTATCAACGCACGACCAAATATACTATTTTCCCACTACGCCACATGACGGACTAAACCCAAATTTGGTCTTTTTTTTTAGTCTTTGGTCTTTGGTTATACTCGCACCACTGTGGACGCTCTTAGAATCTTGATCCTAGAATCAGTTTTCTATTAAGTTTCAGATGGAACTTAAACCTATCCCTGTTACCCTTATCTGTGCTACACTAGTTGGTATCAGATACAAAGTTTTTAGATTTTTATCTAGAAACAGATCCTTTCCACAGCTTCGGCAACAACTCAAAACTCTAAATTTTCAAACAAACCCACATTTCTTTTCAATGGGAGAAAAGTTGACACAGACGGATATTGATGCCATTGTCACAGCACTCGAAACCAAGCTCAGCGCAACACTTGAAACCAATCTCAAAGCAGCACTTGAAACCAAGCTCGGCAACATATTTGAAAGGTCCTTTAGTTCTTTAGAAACCAAGTTTGATAAGTTTATAGAGGAACTGGAGAGACCTAATCAGAAAATAATGCTTATAATGAAACATCATGTTAAGGAGTCACAAGATGATAAAGAAGTGTCGCTGTCAACTCAAGAGGATTCGTCATCTTCTAATGATATTGTAGCTGTTTCAGCTGCATCTGTGGGCGAAGAAGAAAATCCAGTCGACAAGGTTTCGTATGATTTGTCAGCGATTAATGGTAAGTCATCGGAACTTCGTTTGATATCTGCTGGTGTTGATATACCTGTTTTATCTAGGGTTGAAAATAATCAAGTTATTATTCATGAGAAAGCACGTATGATCTCTTATATACACCCTAGTAAGATTGTTGAGCTTAATTATCAGAATTCGTTTGTGATAAATCAGACTATGGCAATAAATTATAAACCATGGTTTCATACTTCCGTCTTTAAGCTTGATTGCCTATCTCAAGAAGGCATACCACCGGAAAATTATTCTGGAAATATTCGTGGTCGTATTTTCTCAAAATCTAAGAAAATAACGTTAGACAGAGAGTTTTTAGAAAAGTTGCCTAATTTGACTAAATATGAAGACGTTGGTGTTTACATGAATGGCACTCTTGTGCAATGCTCTATGTTAAGAAAAATCAATAATATTTCTTGCCCAGTTGCACCTAATTTGGCGAATAGAGTCTTTGAAAAGGGAAGAAGAGAAACTTTTGAATTAAAAGGGATGACTCAGTGTGTGGCGACAAAGACCGAAATATTTCAATCAATTGTTAATACCTTCGGAAGTTTTGCTACGATAATATTTGTAGATACCACGGTTGATAGATGTAGAGCTTCCAAATTCAAGGATGGGCGTGTTTGCTCCATGCTTGTTTGGTTGGGAGAAACCACCGATTCAAATAATGGAATCACAATGTGTCTGGTACTCTACAAAGATGAAATTCAATTTATAATGGATGCCATCAGCGGTAGATCTAATGTTAAGGGAAGGAGTGATATTAGTACATGGCCACTGGACCCCGGAATAAAGGACAAAAGCTTGGCCGAAGACGCGGTAGTTACTGCAATTAAGTCTGGAAGGCTCACATCAGTCAATGGTTGTATGATTCAGAAGCTGTAAATTTTGGTTGGAGATGGATTCGATCCATTGCCTTTTAATGTTGTAGCACAACAACACATATTTACGAAGAGGAAGGCATATGGTGGAGAACAACTTGATGACAAGGACTACTACTTTAAGCCTAAAATTTTTTCTAACGATAAAGATGAGGTGCTGATTACAAAGGAAGAAATTTTTAGTTCCTTGCAATTGATTCTGAAATTCAAGGAGCTAATCAATGTGATGGACCAGGAGAAGAGCGACTCAAACAAATGTGTTTTCTTTATGTTCGTAATCGTTATTTGTATGGTTGGTATCTTTGTGTTCGATCGAGGAAAACTTAAACACAGCTCTTATGCTACTTTGAGACACATTTCTTGGATGCTTAGGTTTATGATCTCTAGAACTACAAGTTTTGTATTTGATCATGATAAGTCGGTAAACGTGATATCTACATTTTTCATGGAGGAAAAGAACTTGTATTCTTTGATGAAAACTCGAAGTCTAGAGCAATATATGGAGAAAATAAAGTTTTTCTTATTAGCTAACTCGAGGGCGAGTTTCTTTCAAGAAGGGGGGACTGATGTAGTACATCTTTCTCTGTATCAACAATGATTGTTGATCCTTTTCTTCTGTATCAACTGTACCAGTTGACCTCATGCTTTTGGATCAACTATGACTGTTGACCCCTTACGTCAGTTTAAGTTAGTTTGCTTCGCAAGTATTTCCTTTTTTAGTTTTCGTCAAACTCTTTCCTTTAATCAGTTCATGTAAGTCTATATAAAGGCTAGAACTCTTGTTTACAAGACACATCTTATTACACATCTTATTATCAATATTATTATCAAGTTTGTTTATTAATCTTTTACCTTAGAATCTTGATCCTAGAATCAGTTTTCTATTAAGTTTCTGACGGAACTTAAACCTATCCATGTTACCCTTATCTGTGTTACACTATGAAAACTACAGGGAGACCCACTTTTCCAATTTCTTCCATTGTGAAACCCACGCCCAGAAAAACTCAGGCGCGCACCCATATTCTGTAAGAAAATTTCTCACAAACCCAGAATTTATAAAATTATGTTCCGGTCTTTTTATTCTTCTTTACTCCCGACAAACTATTATTCTTCTTCTGGAATTCCTTTTCTTCTCTTCCGAACTTTGAAATAATCCCGATAATTTGCTGTTGATGTTTTACAAGGGTTAGAAGATGATTTGAAGTTTGAGAATTTAGTTGTAGAGTTGTTATAAAGAGAAAGTTAGGTCATGGATTTGAGTTGGATTGACGTTAATGAGATTTAACAGGAAAATGTAGAATCTATTTCAGTTGTGAACTCCATATTTATTAAAATCGAACTTTCGGGTTTCTGAAACTGAAATTAGGTCGAGTTGAATTCAAGAGGAGGAGATGGATTTGGTGGCTGATTTAGGGGAAATTATGATGGGTTATGATAATGAAGATCGAGAAGAATCAGGGGCTGAAGACAAGGACTCGGTTATCTATGGTATGTATATGGCGTTAAATTGAGAAATCAAGTCTCTCATATTACTCTCTCTGCTTGTAAATGAGATGGAGGCTCAAAATTATGTTCAGAGATTTGAAGAGTATGAAACGAAGAAATTGGTTGGAAGATGTTATGTAAAATTATGTTATTTTGGCCTTAATCTTAAGCCGTTGTGCAAGCCTTCCGGCGTGCTGGAGTTGTTGCAGATGTCGACAATGTCGATAATGATGTACTGCTGGAGTTAGAGTTACAGTATCACTGGACGGTGAATACCAAATACCAAGCCAAAGCATTGCAAAACCTTCTCAATGATTTCTTCAGATGTCTTCCCATCTGTATACAAAAATCATCTCTTTGTCACAAACTCGTTCATATTTTCAACCCCGCAAAAAAATCTAGGAACAATATCATCTGTCTCAATACCCAACAAACCTTTACCCAGGACCAATCCTATGCAGCCATATCTTCCATCAAGAATGTCGCCCGCGTGTCATCTACACTGAATGAAGCAGCTTTTAAGGTCCTACCCACTCAAGTAATCTCTACAGATCCACTAGATGATGAATTACATGTTGCAATCGGAGATCCAAAATTCTTGAGGGATTTAGAGTGTGTTGTTTTCCTAATAAAGCTAATGGGAACATTGATGGAGGAGATAGAAGAAGAAAAGCCATGTTTAGGACAATGTCTTCCATTATGGGAAGAACTGAAGAGTAGAATCAAAGTTTGGTATAACATTTTCTCAGTTGAAGAAAAACCAGCGATGGAGTTGGTGAATATTCAACTTTCAAAAAATGAGATGCTTAGCTTGGTGTGAGTTGGTTGTGTTGTAGGTGTTACGCATCTAAAAAAAAATTGTTGCATAACTTGTTATGCAGTCCCGAAAATGGTTGCATAACACGTTATACATTTATTATTATAGATGGATGAAAAGTTATGCAGCCTATTTTTCTTTTTTTGCATAACTTGTTACGCAGTACAGAGAATGGTTGCATAATACGTCATGCAACTACTTTTTGTTAGTATTGAAACCACCAAAAAAAAGGCTGCATAACACGTTCTGCACCTATAATAATATCTGCATAACATGTTATGCAGTCAAGAAAGTTGATGCATAACCTGTTATGCATCCGAAAATATGACTGCATAATGCATTATGCATCGAGAAAATTGTTGCACAATCTTTTATGCATCGAGAAAATAGATGCATAACCTGATATGCATCCTTAAGTATGGATGCATACTGCATTATGCATCAATTTTTTTATGTACGCAATAAAATCAACCAAAACAATGGTTACATAACTTGTTATAGATGCATAACTTTGTTATCCAAATGCATAATTTGTTATGAAGTGGAGAAAATGGTTGCGTAATTCGTATGCGTCTGCAAAATGTGTTATGCATCTTTTTTGGTGGCTGCATAATGGTTGTGTATCAAGTTTTCGAAAATTTTGCCTAAAATGATGATCACCTCCGATTTTTTTCGTTAAAAACAAAATTTTGATATCTTGTTTGTACTCGTTGCGTAGCTCTCTTAAAAATATTTCCAACGATATAAAATTTGTAAAATTCCAAGGCGCGGATTGTTAGATATGTTATATCCAAGTTGCGTTGGCAATTATACCCCTGATGCATAACCCGTCATGCGGATGCATAATCCATCATGCAGATATTTTTAATAATTTCATATAATTATGGGTGTCAAGGAACTAAAAATTAATTGTGGGTCTGACAATGAGAATATTATTTTTCTTGGGCCTGCACCTAAGTTTCCCTAACACTAAATAATAGGCCCAACCCAAAGTAAAAGCTAGTAATAAAGGTTCATTATCTTGCACACTAATCTCAAAGAAGTCCTTATTTAACTTCTTAAAGTTTAAACCCACACCACATTTCCTTCATCAAAGCCGAAGCAAAACCGAGAACATTTAAACCCTATTGTCGTTTGGAGGGATCTTTCACCCCTACTCACTCTCGTTTGTGATCTCCATCTACGGCCTCTTCATTTTTCTAGGGTGTTTCATGTTATCGATCTCTATCCGTTCCCCTTTGATGGTTTTGAAGTTTTGATTTCTAGTCTGGAAGTGATGCAGGCTGCAAGACGGCTCTCCTTTTTATCTAAGGACCCTTCCTTTTCTGATTCTAAGAAGAAGGGTAAGTTCAAAACTCTTAATCATTTCTTTCATTCAATTTCTCATCTGTTCAGTTGTTTTTTAGGTTCAGATAAACCCCAACCAATATATATTAGGAATTTCTGCAAATTCCGTTCAAATACACATGAGGATTTTTGAAGCGTTTCTAGTATTTCTCGCTGTTAATGGCTTTGCATGTAATTATGATTCTTGGGCTTCTCCTAATTTTATAGAAAAAGGGATGAAGAATAACATTATTATTTGCTAGAATTTCATTTTAACAAGTGGAGCTTTGAGAAGTAATGTGAAAATTATGGGTACTTGAATCTAAAGAGGGCATTTGTGGCTTGATTACTATGCAATTTATGTTGACAGTCACTCGACTTTGATATGAAAATTAGTTGTTACTAGAATATGCAATTTGCTGTGTGATGGTTATGTTGAAATTCAGCAGCACCCTGCATACCTACTCTAGAGAAACTCAGAGTAATCACTAACGATTAGTCTAGGCTTTTCTTAATTGTCTACAGCTCTTAGGAATATCTAGGTTCTAGTTGGTTCTCAAGAACCTCTATTTCCTTGCTAGTCGGCTAGACTAATTATACGGAATGCCTTGCACATATGTGAGCTTCAAGAAAAGTTGAGAGCCAGTGATCGAGGGAAGTGAGAAAACCAGTTGAGCTTGAGTGGTGAGAAAAGAGAGTATGTATGAGTTAGACAAGTAGTTGGCTGTGTGGTGTAAAGTTAAACTAATTGTGAGTGAGTTTGTGAAGCTTATGGTGTAAAATTCTACTTGTGAACAATAAGAGTAAGTTTTTCATAAAAAAGAAAATATGCGAACGAAGCTCACTCGCACCTTATCTCTTCGGCACAACCTTACTTGGAATTAATTTCACTCATACTCACTCACTTAATTGCACTAACTCTACTGACTTCTCAGCAAACTCGATCACTCACTCTTGATTCACTCTATGATTGAGAGACTACAAATAGGGAAACCTATTCCCTTTTTATACTAGTGTAGTGACTAGCTAGGACTTATGTAGATTTCTAGAGAACTGTCTATAACTTAGTCTAGATAATTCTATAACTACCTTGTTCTCTAGATAACTCTAGAGAGTATACATCTGTAGATAATTTTTTGCAAAGAGAATTTCTAGATTTCTCTTCTAAGTCGTGATGATCTCTAACAGGTTATGTACTGATGTTAGGTTTCTCTAACTTTCAAGCTTTGAGATTTAGTTTACTTTATAAATTACTGTTTTCTTGATCAAGGGTTTATTTCTTTAGCATAATAGTGTATGTTATTTTGCTTTGCGGCGTGGATCTTGTTAACATTAGTATACTGGCACTCGGCAGTGTTCTACAAAATAACAACTGCAGTATGTGAATCAAATATCCGGTGCAGTAGGGCTTTTTCTGCATCTGCCCCTTCTGGTGCATCAAAACGTGAAAGCAATTGTAAACGGGTACCACTAGATGAAAGGAGATGGATGGTGGAAGCTTTTGTTGAAAAGTATGTATCTTCACTCTAGCTAGATAAGTTCTAATTGGATCTAGTTTCTTATTGTCAGAATCAACTTACCATATATTATGCTGGACTTTGATTGTTTCACGTACATGACTTTATGGGAACAAGCCTCGAAGAGCGTGTATACTGCGTATCGGCAGTTTGAATGATCAATCTATCAGTGCTCTCACTGCGTAGATATCATGGCATGTTGGAGCAGCTTTTGTTATGTGAAGTGTGTTGCACTTGTTTGTTGGCAAATTGAACACCTGATATATATACACCAAAGCACTGAATTATAAATGAAAAACAGTATCCTTCAGTTAAATATTTAGTCAGTTATCTGTATCTTTTGAATTTAGGTGAGGTTTCCTTTCGTCAAATTCAGATGACAACTTTAGCCAATTTAGTTGTCCATGTATGCCATGCATCTATGACTCAGTTAGATAGCCCTTTTAGTTTAAAGTTCAAAATTTGTAATCAGTACTTGATTCAGTCTTGTTGTAAAGTTTTGAGTATGTCACATGTTGTCTAATAAGTACGATGGTAATTTTTTCATTCTCCGGAGTTTTTAACGTTAATTGGAATCTAGTAGTAGTAGCAGTACATTAGTAGTATCGATATTCTTTGTTTTGCTGTTTCTCGGAAGCGATTGTTTTAACTGAAACACTTTGCTTGGTGTCTTCCGTAGTTACAAGACGTTGAATGGAGGAAAATTTCCTACTATTACTGAAATTCGTAAGCAAATGGGAGGTTCTCACTACACTATTAGGAGGTTGGTGCAGGAACTAGACCACAAATCTAAAACCTCCCATGTCAGCGAGGCAGACCAGCATTTATTGCAAACCAAAGTTCCTAAGAAAGAAGATCAAGGTTTTACAAAGGTTGAAGAGATCACAAACACAGAACCAGCAGTGGATCTGAAGAGCCATGAACTGAGCTCAACAGCTAAGGAGGAGCCTTCAACAATCATCATTACAAATGATGTAGAAGCAAAAGTAAAGCCTGAAGTTTGCCATCGTGCTGAGAAACCTTTGACTGGAGAGGCTGCAGAGGTCAAGTGTTCAACCGTAATCATTAGCAGTGATTTAGAGGCAAAAGAAAAGCCACAGATTCCCAATTATGTGGAGAACTCCTTGAGTGGAGAGACTGTAAAACCTTGTGATAGTGCAAAAGAAGCAGCTAAGTCTGAAAATGGTTTGAAAGAAGAGGTCATGCATGGTTCAGATGGTTCGGAAGAAAAGGCCAAGTCTTCGACCATAATCATTAGCAGTGATTTAGAAGCAAAAGAAAAGCCACAGATTCCCGCTTATGCCGAGAACTCCTTGAGTGGAGAGACTGCAAAACCTTGTGATAGTGCTAAAGAAGCAGCTATGTCTGAAATATCTTTGGGTATTAATGGCTTGAAAGAAGAGGTCGTGCATGGTTCAGAAGAAAAGGTCAAGTCTTCAACAATCATCATTAGCAATGACGTAGAAGCAAAAGAAAAACCACAGGTTCCCACTGATGTTGAGAACTCCCTGAGTGGAGAGACTGCAAAACCATGTGACGCTGGTAAAGAAGCAGCTAACTCTGAAGGCTTGTTGAGTTCAGATGGTTCAGTAGGAGTCGCTCAAGAAGACCTGGAAGGAGATAAGCTTTCGAGGTATTTTTCTGTGACAGATTTTTCTAAGTGAACATTTGTCAGCGTTTGGTCCTCTTTATCACAAACAAGTTATGTTACTTAGTCTAGTGAAACTACAAGGTAACTGGATGGTGGAGTTAATGAGAAGTCACGCCTTATGAAGAACCTTGTTTATTGATAAGGATGCTATAGCTCCACTCTCCAGCCTTTCCCATGACCAACTTTGCTATTTCCGTCACACGTCATTCTTACACTCTATCATCTCCGGTAGGATTACTGTTTGAATATGTGTTATACCATGTATGTTGTGCAGAAACATATTAAGCAAGGAGTCGAAGGAAGATCCTGTACCAGTGGTACCAAATATTTGGGGAAAGCTGAGGTCCTTTGCTGGTGATGTCATTAAATTGTGGAGAAAGCTGTAAATTGCTTCAAGGTAATTACTGTGATGGAGAAATATCCTCCTTTTCTTGTGTCTATCATGAATGTCGGAGTGTACAATGAAATGGGTGCTGATTTTTTTTTGTTCTTGTTCCGTTTATAATGGTGCTGATTTTTTTTTTTTAAAAGTCTTTTCCGGGTTTCTAATGTGTCCTTTTATTAATCAGGTTTATCAGAAGTTACAAACAACTATCTGCAGGAGAATGTGTATAAATTAGGAATAAGTCCCTCAAATATTCGGCGGAACTCGGCAGGCCTAATAGAAAGAAAAAGGAAATTGAGGTAGTAACTTTGTAGGTATCTTTTGTGAAGATTCAACTCTTGATCAGTACTTAGATTATACTAATCAACACTTGATCAACAATGTAGAAAATGATAGTTCAGTGATCCAATAGGTAGAAAATATGAAAGCCATTTTTTGAAAATATGTTGAGATGATAGTTCAGTTTATCTATCTAATCTAGTTTGCTATTGTAACCCAAAATTTGATCCTTCGCCAAAATTTAAACGTTTCTGTTAATTAAAGCTTTCTTTTGTTTTTCTTCTTTTATCCCATACTTCCAGAACCGTGCGAAATTCACATGATGGAGGGGGGAGGTTTGAGTCACACCTGGGGCGGAGCCAGCCTATTGCAAGGGTGTGTACTTGCACCCCTGCTCAGCCGGCTTCAAAGCCTATTTTTGCTTGTTTGCACCCCTATTTTTTTCACAAAATTGGTTAAAAACACCAAAACCCATAATTAGGGCTGGCAATGGATAACCGATATCCGATATCCATTTCCGAAATCCGACATCCTATAGGATTTAATCCGACATATCGGATATCGGATATCGGAATCCGTTATGCTATCGGATATTTCCTCTTAACGATATCGATATCGGAATAGGTTGTTTCCGTTAGGTTAATATCCGATATCCGATAGTCTAGGGGTGTACTTGTAATTTCCTACCCCTAGGTATATGTGTCGCATGTCGGGAGAGAATAACCCATTTCATTCATTCTACGGTTTCTACCAAAAGTTCGTTTTTTCTCATTCTCTAACAGTGATTCACTGGTTCGTGATTTGATCGAGAGAGGGGGACTGAGCGATCGATTTGATCGTGATTTGGTCGAGAATATTGATGATTAGAGACTCTCAATCAAGAAGTAAGTCATTGTTTGTGTTTTCTATTATTGTTTCGAAGTTTAGGTTTTTTTTCCCCAAATCGATTGCGTATTTAATTGTTTTTGTTGTCTATTATTGTTGCGAATAGCGGATTGTAGGTGGGTTTGATGTATATTTTGAATTATAAAATTGTATGATGTTTAATTTTGATTTTAGAGAGTTAGGGTTTGTGATGTTCTTCCCTAAATTAGAAATTAGGGTTTATAAGAAGAACTTAGAAGGGAAATAATTGTTTGAGTTTCTATTGGATTTATATGAATTTGAAATTCTTTGTTGTCTGGTATCAAAAAATCAAAGTATTTGAGAACTAATTTTGTTGATTGTTAGCAAGTTACAGCAAAATGTAAATATCTAACAATACACTTTTTTTGTTGATCCAAGGGTTAAAGCTTTTGTATCGTCTGGAGGATCATCTTCTTGGCACATATCAAGTAGGTTTTCTATCTGTTAGTTTTCTATCTGTAAAAGCAAGTTAATGCCTAATCGACTGTTTCAAATTTGAATCTTCCTTTTAGTTTAATTTTTTCATTTCTATGTTAATATTTCAACTGATTTCAAGAAATCTTTGTGAGATTTTGCCCCTGCTACTTTCATTTTTATACTATTTGGAATCACTATTTGTTTGTCTGCATCATTATTTGTTTTTCTTTCTAATTGATTGTTTCTGTTTAATCCTTTTTTATGTCATATGTACATTAATGAACTCATGAACTGTGTGTTTATTTCTGGGTTGTCGTTGTTCTCAGAATGTCTCAAAGTGAAAAAGCATCCAATAGAGTTGGAACTCCAAGCTGCAGTCAACCAATTTCCCAACAGCCAGAACAAGAAGATCAAAGTGTTGCTTCAACAATTGCTTCAACAACACCTTCTTCGAGTAATAAGAGATCATTAGCAGAAGTAGCAGATGAAAATCATCCACTTGTTATTGCTTTATTGAAGAAATTGCGCACAACAAGGTCACCTTCATGGGATGAATTCACTAGGAAAATCATTGTAGAGCCTGATAAAGATAACCCGGGTAAGGAAGTGGCTGTTCTTATGGGTGAATGTCATCATTGCAAAAAGTTGGTACCTGCTTGTAGTGAACAAGGAACTACCCGCTTGGCTCAACATCTAAGAATGTGTCCCCAGAAGCCTCAAAACAAGCCAGGCCAGATGAAGATTACCACTGCAGTTAAAAAAGCAGGTACTAACCAAGTTAAATTACTTAATTACAAGTATGATCCAATAGTTACTAGGAACTGCCTTGCTAAAATGATTGCTAAACATGATTACCCACTTAACATGGTTGAGCATTTCTATTTTAGAGATTTTGTTAAGTCTTTGAACCCTGCTGCGAGAATGCCATGTAGGAATACAAGTAAAGCTGATGTGTTGAGGTGTTACGCTGAAATGAAAGGTGAATTGCAATTACAGTTAGAGAATTTGACTTCCAAATGTAGTCTCACTACTGATATGTGGACTGCCAAACACACTAAAGACGGTTATTGTTGTGTTACATGCCATTTTATAGATGATGAGTGGAATTTGATTGCCAAAACCTTAGCTTACATTGTAGTGCCATCCCCGCATACAGGAGATGTTCTCTCAGATTTTATTAAAACTTGCACATTGGAATGGAACATTGATAGGAAGTTTTTTGCTTTGACTGCTGATAATGCTCCAGCTAATGGTGTTATGATGAGAAATCTTATTAAGTGGCTTGATGGTAAGAATTGTTTGTTGCTTCAAGGAAAATTGTTTCACATGAGGTGTAGTAACCATATACTGCATTTGATTGTATTGTATGGCATGAAAGTAGCTGCTGTGTTTATAGAGGGTATTAGAGATTGTGTTAAGTATGTAAAGTCTTCACAAGCTAGGAAGAGAAGTTTGAAACAGCATTGACACAATGTAGATTGTCTGGAGAAGTTAGCTTAGATGTGGACACAAGGTGGAACTCCACTTTTACGATGCTTAAGAATGCAATTAAACTGCGAGAAGCTTTTCATAGACTTAGTGAGTTCGATTCTGACTTCGATATTCTTCCATCAAGTGAGCAGTGGGACCAAGGAACAGAAATTTGTAATTGTTTAGAGGCTTTTAATATTTCAACTGAGTTTGCAGGGATTAAGTATCCAACTGCGAATCTTTATTACAATGGGGTATACAAAATTAACCAAAGCATCACAAGTTGGGAAGATAGTACTTTTGAGTATGTCAGGGAAATGGGGTTGAAAATGAGAGAAAAATTTAATGCATACTGGAGTGAGAGTAACTTGATTATGAGCATTGGAGTGGTTTTAGATCCAAGATATAAGGCAAAATGGGTTAGGTTCACATATAAGATAATTTTTGGGGATAATGAACGTGCATCAGTTGAGTATGAGAAGTTCAGAATAGACTTGACCAAAATTTTCAAGGCATATGAATCTCAAAACAACACTTCAGCTCCTGCTTTCTTTAGCAACTCTGTCTCTCGCATGGATGTAAGAGGCCCAGGTACAACTAACCCAGATTATGCTACTTTTCTGTTGGAAAATGATGAATATGATGTTCAAAAATCTGAGTTAGAGACGTACTTAGAAGAACCAATTCTTCCAACTGTGTCACCCCAAGATGAATACAATTTTGATATATTGAGTTGGTGGAAGCTAAGTGCCGCTAAGTACCCAATTCTATCAAAGATAGCAAGGGATGTGTTGGCTGTTCCGGTGACCAGTGTAGCATCAGAGTCCATGTTCAGCGATGGTGGAAGGGTTCTAACAACACACAGAGCTTCATTAAGTCCAGAATTAGTCCAAGCACTTCTATGCTTAAGTGATTGGCTGCCAGGCTCCTTTGATGCAGGTAAATCTTCTTTTCCTTTGCTTAGTTCTTTTCCTTTGCTTAGTTCTTTTCCTTTGCTTTTCTGCAACAACCAAGGAAATCATAACCATGAGCGTGACCATGAGTAGCATGAGTATGGACAAACATGTATAAACCCTGTTGCTAGTATAACTCCACCTGCAAATGCGCTTTTATCATAAAGAATATATTGTTTTCTGGTCTTAATGCTGATACTCTTTTACCAGAATTCGTATACAAACACCAATTCCACTTGCTACTAATATTGATGCTATTGCTGTTAATTTGTATTTTAGAGCTATTGGTGTTACAATGTAGAAGATGTCTCTCATGTTTAAGACTATTTTTTTTTTCTTTTCTAATTGATTGTTTGTGAATGCAGATATGGAAGTCATCGACTGAAGTTGATGCAACATGTAACCAGGCAGCCAAGGAAGATCATCAGTAGCAAGTTGTTTGACATTACAAGAAGACATGGTTTTTTCTTTTTTGTTGTCGTGTACTTTAGTTTGCAGACTGTTTGATTAGGTGTTTGTAGTTTTTTTTTTTCATGTGTGATGTGACTGAGACACTGGAGTAGTGTTTGTGTGGGTTTTTCTGTCTTTCAGTTACACTAAACACTTGAAAAGTCAGTTAAATTTCAGCTTTTGCTTCTGTCCAACAATACCGGATATTAACGGATAAAAATCCGATATCCGATAGGTTAACCTTAACCTTATCGAATTGGATTTTTGATATCCGTCGGATGTTATCGGATATCGGATATCCGATAACCCTTAACCTTAACCTTATCGGTATGGCCAATATCCGGCGGATATTTATCCATTGCCAGCCCTACCCATAATTACTGGGTGGAACAGATCGGTAAGTTTTGATCCTATTTATATGGACAGGCATCAAAAAGATACTGTTCAAATATCCTGTTTGGTTATTTTACCCAACTTTAATTACTAATTTTTATACTCACGTACTAAAATGCCTTTTTGTTCATATTTCCACCGACAAACCTTGTTTATATCCGCAAATTACATATATCTGAAGGCAAAACACCTAGTAACGAGTTTTTCGACAGATCTAAGGATTCTAGTGATGAAAAATACAGTAGAACTAACAATTCAAACATATGAGAATCTTGAAAAGAATCCCTAAGATGATTTCCTGAGAGATTCAGACTTATTAACGACATATAAGTGAATAAGCTTCTGGAACATAAAATGTAAGTTGGTTGGAACTAAGGTCTACAGACGCCAACTTTTGAGAATTCCCTAATGTACGTGGAACATCGTCTGTTAGAATATTGTTGCTAATTATAAGAGAGACTTGCGAACTGCAAAGTTGAGTCACAGTTCACCTCCTTCCATCTAAACAATCCCTGCAAATACAAACAACGCACAAAATCAGAAATCCACCATCCATGAAAAACCCACTACATAAATCATAAGAAACTCACATAGAAACTAAACAAAAACTTTTTTTAAGCAATTTTAAGAAAACCCACTACAAAAATGCGATTTATCTATCAGTTTCTTTTGAATATATAGGAGATGTTATCAAATGATGAGTGGCAAGAGATCCAAGAATAGACTGAGTGAGCATAATTATACAAGGTTGATTAAGAAATTTAGATATCCATGGAGCTAAGTTTTATTGGAACTTATCTTTAGGGGAAAAGAAGGATTGCACTTTGCTTAGCATAAAAGAGACATCTAGGTACTTATCATTTAGAAAAATTTCATTATTTACCTTGGGGTTGTATGTATTCCAGATTCCGCTTAGAGAAAATTGGCATATTTGCCAAAATACAAACTTAATTGCTATATTATCCCGGAAAGATGTTTGCATGTTGCTCAATTTTCCTTAAAATCAAATAATCACCTCCAGAAAAGAAATGAGAAAATAGAGGTTCAATATATGTTCACTTTCATATCCTGAGTGTTACTATCCTGCTCAGCCCGCAACAAAGCTCTACACACAATATGAAAATGTGAGATAAGATAAGATCACCTTGCTTTATACCTATTCGAGGAGTAAATACCTTACCAGCAGAACCATTGATCAATATAGAAGTAGTGACAACGTATAAAAATTGTTCAGTCATATCACACCCTTCATCAAAAAATCCAAGTTATATGAGTGTACCGATCTCAAATTTTCACATTGTCCTATCAAAATACTTAAGCATGTATAATTTATGGCACGATCTTAGTTTTCTTCATAGAATCATCAAGTTCACGGGGAATAACAATGTCGTATATTTCTAGCCTCCCGAGGATGAATGCAGTTTGGTACGGAGTAATTGTTTTCTCAAGCAAAGTTTTCAACCTAGAAACAAATAACTTGAATATGATCTTATAAGAAACATTACAAAAACTTATGATCCTAATGTTAAGTCACAACGAGAGATTATATGGAATGATTTGACCCAAAATCTTGGCAAAAAAAATGAACGTGCTTGTATCTGTGTCTATTGTGCAGAACATTATAGCGGATTAAAAACTTAGGTGTGCCATGTAGGTGCGTCATTTGAATGAGATGAAGCTTCATATCAAGCTTGTGTTGGCATATTGGACTAAAATAGAAATTGCACCAACATGATGCATCACGCCAGTAGGATGATGTTCAAGAGACAAAATGCATCACACTATGGTGCATTTTGTAAATTGGCATTGGGCCAGAACTAAATATGCATCACTGTGGTACAATTCACAAGTTGAGCATTGCCCGAGAATTGAAATTGCACCACTATGACGTAATTTTCGAAATTATTTTTCACGGAAGCACGTGGACTTGGACTATGGCAAACACCACCACCCGATTTATTATTTTTCGAAATTATTTTTCACAGTAGTTCTATGGAAAATACCTTTAAAGCCATGTTTTTTGTCCCTACCAGAATCTCATCAATATATAATCCGTTTTATCTATCAGTTTCTTTGGAATATATAGGAGATGTTATCAAATGATGAGTGGTAAGAGATCCAAGAATAGAATGAGTGAGCATAATTATACAAGGTTGATTAAGAAATTTAGGTATCCATGGAGCTAGGTTTTATTGGAACTTATCTTCAGGGGGAAAGAAGGATTTCACTTTGCTTAGCATAAAAGAGACATCTAGGTACTTATCATTTAGAAAAATTTCATTATTTACCTTGGGGTTGAATGTATACCAGATTCCGCTTAGAGAAAATTGGCATATTTGCCAAAATACAAACTTAATTTATCTATTATCCTGGAAAGGTGTTTGCATGTTGCTCCATTTTCCTTAAATCAAATAATCACCTCCATAAAAGAAATGAGAAATAGAGGTTCAATATCTGTTCACTTTCATATCCTGAGTGTTACTATCCTGCTCATCCCACAATAAAGCTCTACACACAATATGAAAATGTGAGATAAGATAAGATCACCTTGCTTTAGACCTATTCGAGGAGTAAATACCTTAGCAGCAGAACCATTGATCAATATAGAAGTAGTGACAACGTATAAAAATTGTTCAGCCATATCACACCCTTCATCAAAAAATCCAAGTTATATGGGTGTACCAATCTCAAATTTTCACATTGTCCTATCAAAATTCTTAAGCATGTATAATTTTATGGCAAGATCTTAGTTTTCTTCATAGAATCATCAAGTTCACGGGGAATAACAATGTCGTATATTTCTAGTCTCCCGAGGATGAATGCAGTTTGGTAAGGAGTAATTGTTTTCTCAAGCAAAGTTGTCAACCTAGAAACAAATAAATTGAATATGATCTTATAAGAAACATTACAAAGACTTATGATCCTAAGGTTAAGTCACAACGAGAGATTGTATAGAACGATTTGACCCAAAACCGTGACAAAAAAATGAACGTGTTTGTATCTTTTTCTGTTGTGTAGAACATGAGAGCGGAAGAAAAACTTAGGTGTGCCATGTTGTCTCGCCTAAAAATCCACTAAAATAAGATTTGTATCTTGTTTTTTTTTTTGAAGGAGCTTGTAACACCTGCACTTTTCGCATGATGCATGCTCAAAGTTGCATCATTTGAATGAGATGAAGCTTCATTACAAGCTTGTGTTGGCATATTGGACTAAAATAAAAATTGCACCACCGTGATGCATCACACTAGTAGGATGATGTTAAGAGATAAAATGCATCACACTATGGTGCATTTTGTAAATTGACATTGGGCCAGAACTAAATATGCATCATTGCGGTGCAATTCACAAGTTGAGCATTGCCCGAGAATTGAAATTGCACCACTATGACGCAATTTTCGAAATTATTTTTCACATAAGCACGTGGACTTGGACTATGGAAAACACCACCAGCCCACCCACCCCCCACCCCCCCCCTCCCCACCACACACACACACCTCACCCCTTTTTCTATTTAGAAAAATGTTAATAAGACATATATAAGGAAGGGGTGTTAGTTGAAAGTACATTAAGCGGAGATGCATCCTTAAGCTATAAAGATTGGCCGATAAGGCATATATGACTTTAAAACATAATTATATCGTGTTGCTTACTCGAGAGAGCTTCATGATGCATGTGCATCATCGTTGTTGTGTTTCTAAACCAAGAGTGCACCACTATGATGCATTATGAAGGAAAGGTCAATAATGCACACTTGTATATATCATTTGCGAAAGACCCTTTGGCCTATGCGGGCTAGGCTTTGCTTGGATTTGACCTTGAAACACGAGTTGGATTTATTTTCTAGTCCCGACAATGATGAACTAAAGTCTGTGCATGATCCCTTCGAGCTACGGAGTAGGGTATATAGGACGCCGAAATGAGTTGCAATATTAGTGTTCCAACACCTTGTAGCTCATATCATTTCATTATGAGATGATTGCGACACGCTTGATGAGGTAGTTGAAGTTTATTTCTTGGATGCTCATACATCCTATCAAGCTACTCCATGCAGGCATTTACCAATTGCGGATTGAGTATGTCCATGAAAGGAAGCTAACCGGCATGTAAGTTAGGCATTTACCAAATATGTTGGGCCGTTGCACCCTTACATGAGAAAGATTAGTGTATGCATTCAACTCGCTGCATAAACGGAGTAATAAAGCAGATTAGGCTTGTGATGCGTGTTGTAAGTTCGAACAATTAAATATAATATTTATTACTAATTAACTAGTAATATAAGGGTAGAAAGGATCACTCTTATATAGATATGTGTAATTGATATGTTATCTAGATTAAAAAAACTATAATAAAAACAAATACTAAGGGAGGTTGGTGTAGATGGTGGATTTTCGACAAGGGTTAAAATCGTAAAACCATAATTATACATGCTCCTGATCCGGCAATCAGATGAGTATTGAGGCTCATGTCTCTCATTGAAGCATGAAAGCTCATGCCATAAAATCTCTGACTGAGAAGGCTGTCTCTCAGAGTATATGTAGATGTGTAGTCTCTCAGCTGAGGCAACGACAAATCTCATGAATACTGAGCAATATCAGTAATTATTTCTATATAGAATCGAAAGATTGGACGACTCCTAGACAGCATGCCTGCTAGTATAGAGCAACAACGTCTTCAGGATGCAACAATATTTTTCCTGACTATATAGGAGAGACATGACGTTTCAACAAGCTCATATCTCTCAATCCTCAGATAATTAATGCTCCTAGACAGCATGCCTTCTAGTATAGAGCCATCAGTTAATTATCTATAATCGTTAACTGAATATTCAACAATATTCTACGATTCTTCGTAATATTTCATCACTTCAATTTGTGGTTCTTCCCAGCAGAATTCCATGGATTAGTGATAAATATTCAACTTACAAGCATCTGAGCAGCTATCGAGTAAGCCTTGATTAAAATGGTGCAAGTGTACTCAGCAATAATGCACAAACGAGCACCTGAATGCACAAACGAGCATTCCAAAACACGAAGGAATGATGAACCCATGCAAAATATGAAGAAAATAGTAAATATTAAAATATTAATTGAGGCGCTAAGGAACTGGGCCCGCCGCCTGCCTGTTGTGCCGTGGCCAGTCCCACGCCCAATTTTACATTTTATCATATTTTCATTGATTTCATGAAAATCTCTTCATTTGAGCAAATATCCTTCGTTTCATGAAAACTCCCTGATTTCATGATATTTCCCTAAACTCGTGAAAAATAATATAAAATTAGGGAAAACTCGTGGGACCGGACCCTAGCCGGCCGGTCATACCCTAGCCGGTCCCACACGTCCCTTACTTTATTATTATTATTTTTTATGTTTCCCTCATCTCATGGAAACTCCTTGATTTCAACAAATTCCTTGGTTTCAACAAACTCCTTGGTTTTATGATATTTCCCTAAAATCATGAAAAATATTATAAAATTGGAAAAAGTTCCTTGGGATGGGCCCTTTGGCCGGCCGGCCCCACACTTCATGACTCCCTATTATTTTATTATTATTTCCATGATCCCATGGAAATTCCCTAATTTCATGAAATTCCTCAGTTTCATGATATTTCTCTCACATCAGGGAAAATACATAAAATTATATAAAATTGGGAAAGGTGTTGCGGGACTGAGCTTGCTAGATGTACGGCCATGCCCTAGCCATGACCGGTCCCACACCTTGCAATCCCTTATTTTATTAATTATTTTCATCATCTCATGAATTTTTCCTAGTTTCAGCAAAACCCTGAATCCTTCATATTTTCTCGAAATATTGCTCAAACGCGCATCAGAAAATATCGAAACTCTCAGGACTGAGACACTGACATTATGGTGACACGGTCATGTCTCCATGACCGACCAAGGCCGGCCCTAAGGCTTTCAAATAGCTGGTCCCATATGTTTTAATAATTTTGACCTAATTTGCTCAATTGCTCATATTGGGTCCAAACTCTTCTCAAACAACTGGGAGTTTGCTCAAACGACCATCAGCTGGTCCCACGACCACCAAGAGCCAGTCCCATGACCCCTTGGTCGGTCCCTCATCTCTCCATAATCATGTTTTACTACCTAACGCTCACACGAGCATTATTATAATAAATGATTAAACCAGCATTTAATCATCCTTTCACCAACTAGTCTTCAGGAGACTTTGGTATTTAGCTCATCCGAGCATCTGGGCGTTACATGGTAGACTCTCCATCTCGTGTAGCCGGTCCCTCCTTCAGTCTGTGATCGATTTTCAATAGATTATCAATTGATCAAAATTAGGGTTTCGAATCCAGAGCTCTGCAGCAACATAATTCTGAGCAGATTCAAACACTAATAATTTTATGCTGATCCTGTGATCAACACCTTTATTATTATTATGCTCGGTATAGCCGCCAGTATTTTAAATTAATATTTTATTTCGTCCTGCCACCAACAATTCATCAGATGAGCAACATTTGCTCAGATAAGCAATATTTGCTCAGACTAAGGAATATTGGTTCAACTATCAATATTCAACAATTCTGCAGCACAGTTTGCTCGTCTTAGGTTATCAACATTTATTCGACAATGAAACCTTTGTCTCAACAGACATGTTCAATTCTTGAGTCTCAGAACATTTGCAAATCACGTTCAACTCAACAATACAAGAACTCATCGTCTCATAAAGTCAGCAACTGATTCCATAATCACGAGATGTCAATCGTGTCACATGGGGGATATTAACTAGGGTTTTGGTCTGGCCGTATATGGAACGTGTGTTCATACACACGACTAGAATGTGAGCAAGTCGGGAAATCAGTTGGAGGAGTTAGTGAAGTAGTGGTGGAAAATTAACCAAGTCTCTGCACGATGAGCAACTGGTTTTAACATGATTTCCCACTTCCCCACTCTTTGACTCCGAAAACTGTCACACTTCATGGGATCATGGTGTTTTCAATTCAGCAATATAAAAGGCCTCTGAATCATGATTGAAAGGGACAACATTCGTCTACACAAGAATTTCCCGACAAGTTCATACAGACAATCTTTCGTCTACACGAACTCACCGTCTGAGCAATCACTCTCAACTGAGTAAATTCAATCATTCAGAACTTTCCTACACAGATACACAACACACCTACAGTCTCAGATCACCATTGATCTCACACATTTATCAGCTTCTCTCCTACAGATCAACCCATCCTCTCTTGTGACCGAATTGACTCTGGAACGACCGTTGTCTTGGTTTAGGCCGGAGTCCTACAGATTGATCTCTCGAACTTAAAGCACTCCCTTCTTGCAGTGCATCTGTGTGAGGTTCAACATTTCGCTCGGTTCAAGAAGTCTCCGCACGGTAGTCTCCTCAATTTCGTAAAAACCAGCAAATCGTTTTCCCCCATCTACAGTTGGATTATGAAATAAGTAAGATATAACAAAAATAAAAGATGATTAAGAAAATCATTCGCCGTTACCGAACGTTAACTGAGTTAATATACTTATATATCTTTCATTAGAATCATTCATCATCAACCGTAGAATAACAACTAACTCAGTGTTATCCCCAAAACTCCCCATATTACTGGATACAAAATCTTTCTACTACCAGATTTTGTTCGTCTGAACTACCACGTAGTATCTCACTCAAGGTATATCTAATAGAACGTTTTAGGATTTGTGAATTTAGGTTGATCCTAGTAGTTAAACTCTTACCTTGACTTGATGGTGTTGTCTTCACTCAAAATTGGTCCACGGAACCCCTCTGTAAGGTCTCACGATTTCCATTTGTGTAAAGAGTTAAGACACTATTACTTATCCCCTGGATAATCGGCTTCTTTTAGCATTAGAATAATCAATATGGCTAACTTAGTATGCATCTAAATAATCTAGCAATCACTCATAAACCTTTGATACAACAAAGACAAACGACAATAATTGGTATAGATAATGAAGCTTCACGCTTGGAACATGGAATTCATCCTTAATCAACAAAAGATTTAGCTACTCATATTACAAAAATGAATGGTTCCCCTTCAAATAGGTAAACCCTAGGTTTTGGGATGTTTATTCTATTAAGAGATGTAGAGTATAGAGATATTAGATATATATTAGAGATGTTAGAGATATCTTTATAGACTATAATACTTGTCCTTTAAGTATCCTCTCCTCCTAGGGTTTAAAACCCATTGGGTATAAGTTTACTCCACTTAGAAGTCTAGAATGTGTCAAAACTTATCTTTCACGTTTGAACAGTCGTTACGGTCCTTTGGCACGACCAGGACGATTCCAAACACCCAAAATCACTCGAATTCATTGTATGGAAAGTTCCAATATTCATCATGGTTATTTTATAAAACCTTGAAGACTTTAGGTACCAAAAGCGACCCCATTATGCCCAAAATCTCAAGACTTGTCATGGTTATCTTTTAGGGTCGTCATGGTTTTTTCCCGTCTATTTGCATCTCACTCTTTTTGTGTTGGATTTGTCTCTTTGTTCTCTTCTAAATGGTGAAAATTAAATCTTGTATTTAAATGAGTTCCATTTGATATTTGGTCCTTTTTCGTTCATAGACTTCAATTCCTTGCTCATTTTATCACATTGTAGCTTTTTTTTCAGATGATTTTGCTAATAAAAGATATAAACCAGAAAACAATCATAATACATGGTAACACACAAGAAGTATATCTAAAAAAAGTATGGAATTTACACTCTTGCAATGACATATGTACAAGTCCAAGGCATATGCCTCATGCTTGGAAAGGAGTCAAAAGTCACTGAAGAATACAAATGTGTTACCATTAGACTTTATCGCCTTGCATCTTTCGTAGAACAAGGGTAAGTTGGAATTTTGTGGAAGCTACAACTAAGGACTCTTGCTTGTAAAATCATGTTTGCAATGAAAAATCAACATGCCCGGTCACTGCGTTTACAAGTGGTGCATCGGGGAGTTTCGGTCTATATGGCTTGGCACTGGGTCACAATTTTCCGGTCCGTCACAGAACTTACCTAATTTTTTCAATTTAATATTCTAATACAATCTAATAAAATATATATTTATAAGCTGCTGGCTTTGCATTTAATATTAAGCGAGCGATGTCTCGCTTAGGTTTTTTTATCTCTACAAATCTACAAAATATAAGAACTGATGTGGCATGTGTCCATTAGACTTAGCTTAAAACTAATACTAATAAGTTTACAAATAAGGCACACAAAATACCAATAGCTGATAATTTTAAGAAGAGGGATCTCCCCATTATGGGACTAATAATTTAAATGCCAAAAGACATTATTGATTTGGTCTATTAAAGTCAGTTTCAGACTAGATTAGGTTTAAGAAGTAAAGTATGGAATCAAAGTTATCCTTGAAGACTAAAGATTGAAGAATCACGAAGACATCTACGTTAAAGGATAATAATAATACTTGATTATTTGTTTATTTTACCTCTTTATCTATCGGAATAAAGTGCTCATTGTTTGGGATAATTCCTGGCTTTGTTTCTAAGCAACCTAAGCTTGATCATTCATTATAAATAGAGGTTTCATGTAACTATACCATCCATCCCTTGGAATATCGTGTGTCAGTTGTATAAGGTTGTTTTCCGCATCTTTATTCTTCAAGAACAAGAGTGAGATTCTAAAATATTTTACTTGGAGATCGCAAAGCACATGAAAGTTATCTTTTCCATATACCATGTATCTAGGTGATTTTCATAAACCCTAGATTTTATAGATCAAGATATCTATAGATTATTTTTAGTTGATCCTGTGAGATAGAATCAATTAGGTTTCGGCATGTGCAAACCCTAATTGTTGAGGAGCATATTCTAAAGAGAATTAACGTTCTGCTAGAGGATTTAGATTGTTATCTGTTAAAAAGAGTTGGCCTTCTGCCAGAAGATTTACAAGAGCAATTCCTAGGTGATTTTCATAAACCCTAGATTTTATAAATCAAAATATCTACAGATTTATTTTAGGTGATCTTGTGATATAGAATCAATCAGGTTTCAGAATGTGTAAACCTTAATTGTTGAGGAGCATATTATAAAGAGAATTAATGTTCAGTTAGAGGATTTAAATTAGAATATGTTAAAGAGAGTTGGCGTTCTGCCAGAAGATCTACAAGAGAAATTCCTAAAGAGAATCGGTGTTCTGCTAGGAGTGCTACAGATGAACGAATACAACTAATATTTACTCAGTTGTATAGAACCTATCAGACTCGTTCTTATTGAATTTATGTCTTGAAATATAAATTACAAGACTTTTTCTTGTTGGAATCCGGTTCGTGGCAGTTCGGGTTTATACCAGGTTTATGATAAGAAATGATTTGTTTCTTGATCAACGACCAGCAGATTCAAGCTCAAAAGATCATGATTCAAAGGAATCAATAAACCAAAAGGTAACAATTTGCTTAATAATTTACTTGTTATCATTAATCAACTGATAAGGCCTATAAATAGGATACATTACTTGGAAAATAAGAAACCAATATTGTTTTCTAAAATACTATTTTACACAAATATAAACTTTAAATAAAATAAATAAATACTTAAAATATAATAAAATACCTAATAAAACTATTATATCGAATCATAAAGATTATACGCGTATCCAATTCCTCGTGCCTCCTTCGTACTTTTGTATTCAACGCAACCTACACTTGCTAGGCAGGGTGGCTTCCATAATCTTGAGAGACTTAACCAGCATAAACGACCATATACTGCAGACATGTTTGAGTAGCGCATCCGGTCAACACCATTGACATGGTTCATAAGACGTGGTCTTATCATTCCACCCTCCTTAAATGGGACTTTTCCTCCAAAGTCCATTGTATACATTGGCTCAGTATATGATTGTATCATTCCACTCTCCTTAATTAGAACCTTTCCCCCAAAGGCCGATTTTGATGCACTCATAAATTTTTTTCTTCTTTGACAGCTTCCAAAGGAATATTAGTGGTATTAGAAAAATTACAACAGGTTGAAGTTGCAACCTGTTGTGACAACTTCCAAAGGAATATTATAAGATATTGGAGTTGCAACAGGTTGAAGTTTAACGACTTTAGCTATTTCACGCTCCTTGAAATCTTGGAATGCGGACTTACAATAAGCACGACTGTCGTCTATGTTTTGTTGCAAATTAGCTAATGCAAGTTTCGGATTATCATATCCAAAAATATTTAATAATGCAAAACAAAAACTCTTCCAAGATCCTGAAATATAATCTTGCATCCACTTACACCATTTGAATGTATTTATCAATAAGGCCACTATCTATTTTCACAAAGTCTTCCGATGGAACTTTACGGAATTTAAAAATTAATTGTGTTTGAAATAACCAACCTTCGGGATCGCTGCCATCAAACTGCTGACATAACAATTTTTTACTGGAATTTTGATACATACTGGAGGTGAAACTCAGTCGTCTGAGATTAAATTGATGCAACAATTATTGGACTTGACAGTTGGACTCAATGGGCTTTGATATATGCGATAAACTTCTGGCTTGGATAGGAATTAGAGACTGTTGTAGACGATGATGTATGACGAAGGGTAATATGATGGTGTGTTCGAACCAAACAGATATGTGACCAAAATATGGAAACTAAGCTTAACTGAACTAATGGGACTTGAACTTTTTTTTTATTTAGTTTAAGGAAACGATTTGTTTCTTGATCAACGGCCAGCAGATTCAATCTCATGACTCAAACAAATCAATAAACTAAAGGGTAGCAATTTGCTTAATAATTTTCTTGTATCATTAATCAACTGATAAGGTCTATAAATAGTATACATTATTTGGAAAATAAAAAACCAATATTGTTCTCTAAAATACTATTTTAAACAAATATAAACTCTAAATAAAATAAACAAATACTTAAAGTATAATGAGATACCTAATAAAACTATTATCTCGAATAATAAAGATTATACGCTTATCCAATGCCTCGTGCCTCCATCGCACTTGTGCATTTAGTTTAAGGAAAAAATTTGTTTCTTGATGGAACGCGCCTACTCCCCCCCCCTTTCTTTTTATCAGAAGAAAGTGGTGGGATAGGTGGACGTTGATGGAACGCGCCTGCTCCCCCCTTTCTTTTTATCAGAAGGAAGCGGTGGGATGGGTGGGCGTTGATGGAACGCGCCTACTCCCCCATTTCTTTTTATCAGAAGGAAGCGGTGGGATGGGTGAGCATTGATGGAACGCGCCTACTCCCCCCTTTGTTTTTATCAGAAGGAAAGGTGGGGTGGGTGGGCGTTGATGGAACGCGCCTACTCCCCCCTTCTTTTTATCAGAAAGAAGCAGTGGGATGGGTGGGAGTTGATGGAACGCGCCTACTCCCCACTTTATTTTTATCAGAAGGAAGCGGTGGGATGGATTGGCGTTGATGTAACGCGCCTAATCCCCCTTTCTTTTTATCAAAAGGAAGCGGTGGGGTGTGTGGGTCCCTTTCCTTTTATTAGAAGGAAGCGGTGGGATGGGTGGGCGTTGATGGAACGCGCCTACACCACCTCATGGGTAAAAGGAAAGGGACCCGGGGGAGTAGGCGCCTATTCCCACCCCCCTTATTTTTATTCAGAAGAATGTGGTGTGATGGGCTGAGCGTTGATGGAACACGCCTATTCCCCCTTTATTTTTATTAGAAAGATGTTGTGGGATGGATAGGCATTGATGGAACGCGCATACTTCCCTTTTTCTTTTATCAGGATACGGTGGGATGGGTGGGCATTGATGGAACGCGCCTACTCCCCCCTTTTTTTTTATCAGAACGATGTGATTGGATGGGTGGGCGTTGATGGAACGCGCCTACTCCCCCTTTCTTTTTATCAGCGTATTGGGCGCCTTTGGCATTCCCGCGACCTTTTATAGGTTTTTCAGTCGACCAGGTGCCTTTGGCATTCCTGTAGCCTTTTGTAGATTTGTCAACCGATCAGGCGTCTTTGTCATTCCTGTGATCTTTTGTATATTTGTCAGTTGGCCAAGCGCCTTTGGCATTCCTGTAGCCTTTTGTAAAGTTTTCAATCGATGAGGCGCCTTTGGCATTCATGTGACCTTTTGTATATTTGTTGATCGATCAGGCGCCTTTGGCATTCCTGTGACCTTTTGTAGATGTCAGTTGATCAGGCGCCTTAGGATTTCCTGTGACCTTCTGTAGATTCGTCAGTCGATCAGCCGCCTTTGGAAATCCTGTGACCTTTTGTAGATGTCAGTCGATCAGGCTCCTTTGGCATTCCTGTGACCTTTTGTAGATTTTTCAGTTGATCAGGCGCCTTTGGAATTCCTGTGACATTTTGTAGATGTCAGTCGATCAGGCGCCTTTGACATTCCTGTGACCTTCTGTAGATTTTTCAGTCGATCAGGCGCCTTTGGCATTCCTGTGACCTTTTGTAGATGTCAGTCGATCAGGAGCCTTTGGCATTCCTATGACCTTTTGTATATTTTTCAGTCGATCAGGTGACTTTGGAAATCCTGTGACCTTTTGTAGATTTGTCAGTGGTCCGGGCGCCTTTGCTGTACCCGTAGCCTTTTGTAGATTTGTCAGTCGATCAGGCGTCTTTGGCATTCCTATGACCTTGTGTAGATTTGTCAGCCGATCGGGCACCTTTGGCATACCCGTAGTCTTTTGTAGATTTGTCAATCAATCAGGCGCCTTTGGCATTCCCGTGACCTTTTCTAGATTTGTATGTCGATTAGGCGCCTTTTGCGTTACTGCGACCCATTTCATCACATTGCATACGAATTCCAAAAAGAGAATTTATTCTTACCGTAAAAGGGGAAGATTGTTTACAATTTGTAGTTTATCTTTCATACTGTTTATTCCTCCTTCTTTGCTTTAGTGACGAGGAAAGGGGTCACGCTCAATCGCTTGGATAGATGCCTCGAGCTCTCCAGAGACGCGTTTTCGTTCGAATATTATCCTTATAGCGAAACATTCTTCCGTTGGACGTCCCAAACTCTGATGATAGTGACAGTACTTGGTCGCATTTTTGTCCATTTTGTTGACGTCTACCACTGTCGGGGAAAGCTGGATTTCCTTTCCAATAACCCACTGGTTCAGTAGTTCGATTATGCGCTCCCTGCTGCAGGGAAAGGGTGGTGGTGGGTTTAAGTCTCGCCTAGTCCATCCGTTTCTTACCTGGTTCCCGTTGACGGTTTGGGATTGGTCTCTCTTCTTCCTGTTAGTGTTGGGTCTTACGCTGTGGTGCCTCAGATATGGTACTGACTGTATGGCGCCAAGCAGGGTTTATGGGAATCTCTTCTACACAGTCAGCGATTCTCTCAGTTGCTTCTTCTAGCTCAACGAAGGTCTAGAATCTGAAATTGATCAAGCTCCCCTTGAAAGCTGGGATCATTCCTCGCACACAAATTTCGACGAGGGTTCCCTCATTGATGCCTTCGTGACAGTCTAGTGTCAAGCGCTGGAACCGTAAGATGTGCTTTCTTATTTCTTCTCCCGTCCGCTGTTTGTTCTTGCTCAAGTCTATTGTTGTGATTTTCCTCTTGGCTGAATAAAGTTTCCCAAGAAAGAAGGTGGACATGGTTGGCCAGAATCCACACTTTCCGCTTTTAGGTTATCATACCAGGTGAATGTCGTGCCTGTGAGTGATTCTGGGAACTCCTTCAGACACAATTTTCCATCGGAGGCTCTATCATTCATTGTTGATAGGAATCGGCTGAGATGCTCTCGCGCGTTCCCCTGTCCATCATATGTCTTGAATTTTGGAGAAGTGTAGTCTCCGGCGTATTGGTATTCTCGGATGTTCGCAGGGACTACTTACATGGCAGTGGTTTCTTGTTTTACCACGATATAATTCTGTTCCAAGTATTTTGCCATTTATTCCTATGATATTGTTGTTTCCTTGTCTCTTTGGTGTTCTTCGCCTTTTGTCGTTTCTTTGGGAGTGTTTTGTCCTGCTATTACTGCTTGTGCTATCCAATCTTCCAGCTCCCGCCTTCTTCGTGAGCACTCGTCTAGTTCCTTTTGCATGTCTCGCAGGGCTGGTGATATGGGTTTTGGTAGCTGGGTCACTCGTGTGTTCTTCTCTTGTGTTTCCACTGTCTCTTTGTTTTGAGATCCATGTCTTGCCAATTGTTCGATAGCGTCTTATACCAGCGTTTATTCTTCGCTGCTGTCGTCCTCCATTGTCATCTCTTCGAGGTTTATAGGCTGCTCGGTCGCTTAGTTTTCTATCGTGCCTGAGTTAGTGCCTCCTAGGCGTGTCATGGTGAGCTAGGCACGAGCCCCCGGGTGTGGTCACCAAATTTTAAGGGGTGATTTTAGTTTTGGTTCTACCCGTCCTAGTCTCACCAAGTGACCTCACTTTTCTAGGAATAGTAAGAGAGAGAGAGAGAGTTGCATTTCCATTGCACCTTGTCCTCCCTTATTTAGACTTTCCCAAAAGTCCCTCTTTTTATGACATCATGACACGTGTATCTTAATTAATCCTAATGACACTCCTTAATATAAACTTCTCCTTATTTGTTAATTCTTTCCTTGTCCTTTTTCTCCCATGGGTATTTTCTTATTTGGGCTTGGGTTTAGTCCCCAAGTCGCCACACCTCATGTTAGGCTTACCTCCCTCCTTAGGGGGCACCCCTGGCCCGTTAAGAGGCGTTATTTTTCATATATCAACAGTAACATTTAAGATTCTTAATGTACTCTGAAAGTAAATGTGTTCTGGTTGAATTCAATTCCTATGGTCAAAACATAATAATAATTAAACGAGTTACTTCTTGCGCTTTTTCTTGTCTTTATCTTGATTCTTCAACATAAAAACATAAAAACAACTAAATTTTTGTCCGGGGATGTCACTTGCTTCAACCACCATTTCTCCATTATGTTCTATATGAGTATCCTTTTTAGTACTCTCTTCATTGTCTTTATCACCATTCTCGTTGTCATGCTCATAACTACTGATCTCTTCATTATCCTTATCATTACCACTCTCGTCATCAACCTCATTACTTTTCGCTTCATGACTATACTTATTCTCATCTTATTTATCCCTATCACTCTCTTCCATTGTATCTTTTTCCATCTCATCCTCAACTTCTTTACTTAGTGGTCAGATCACCCCTTCGAACTGAAGATGAGGCCATTCTTGTCGTTCTTTTTGTAAACCTAAAACAATAAAAAGGGACATTAAATTCTATTTAATTTCACATGTCTGTTTAATATAAACATCAAATCAACATTTTCTTTAATATCAAAATTAAAGTAACTTAAATAATGGATCATCTTTGCCACTAAATCAACATTTTCCTTCTGGAGTACTTAAATCCACAACATCCAGTCAGTATATAAAAGATAGTAATGATGATTCCTAGTGTGCAAATCCTATGGAAGGTTTTCTTGATTTTAATTCCTGGGAATGTCCTAATACAAAACAGTCAAATGGAAAGCAGTAGTGTGGGTGGTGTAGGAACATAGGACCACAACAAACCAAGTGAATGGCAGGATTGGGCAGACCAACTTGGTGGCAGTGAAAGTGGATGCCAGACAAAATGTTACATCAAGGACAATAAATTTTTTTACCTGTTCCATTGTATATGCTTATGGCGAATAACCAAAAGCACAACAGTAAGTAATGAAAGTAATGATAAAATGCGTTCATTGCTATAAAACCACTTCTAACGGTAAGTAATGGATAACCCTTTATGCCTTAATCTACTAATTGGTCGTTTCTTGGCTAGCAGAATCAGGTTTTCTTTCTGGTACTTAATAGTGATATATGACCTACATGAGCTACTCCCGAGGTTGTGCCAAAGCTAATGAAAGTTGGAAGGCTTAACCATTAAGCATGTGACAAGCCATCTGCATCTGCAGGTGTTTGTTTTTACTTTTTATTTAAATAAATATCAATCTGGCAAAGATGTTCAGCAGGTGTACGTGATTCAGAAGGTGTAACTGATGCCACATTGCTAAAGAACATTCTAACTTAACAACACTTATAAATTTCCAGCATCACCAAAAAAATCAAAAAAATATATATGCTCATTTTCTTTTGGGTTAAAAACAAATTAAACTAAACTATACATGGGGCGCGATCGTTTGATTGCCCCTTGAATGACATGGTTTGACAGAGTCATTGTGCACCGTTGATTGCTAAATCATAGACGATCGAGATCATCCAAGTTAAATGAGTAAACCGGGTCATATCCATTGCCACACTCAAAGATATTAGGATCCAGAAGACACTTCTCGTATCACTCTCCTTTCTCTTTTCTTTCCCAGTATACATAAACAGATCACAAATTAGGAACGAGAATCTGAAATTCATAAAAATAAATAAAATAGAATACCATATTCCTTCATGTATGTTTTATGCATTAGATTATGATGAAATTAATAGATTAATCATGATATGTGTTTGTTTAATGGTTAAGAGGGTTTTTATATTTTGATTTGGAAGATGCAGAAAGGGGAAGAATCAGATCATTTGTATGTTATATCCACTGGTTCTTGGGTTCTTAAAAATCAAATGAACGATTTGTACATATATTTAGGTGAAGCATCTGTTGCAAATAAACTTTTACATTCTCAGAATTTTTCATGCCTAATTTTGAAAATCCCTAATTTTTTAAATTTTACTGTACCAAAAATTGTATGATCCAAAACTCATAAACTAAACCTACATTATTCAAATTCAATTCTACTACTCCAGTGCCATATCTCACTTCTAAAATTAAACAACCACTATCCTAAACTCTTAATCTTAAATCAAAAACAATAAACCTTAGTCACACATCACCATATAATTATATAGATCTACAAAAAAAAATTGATAGATTTTCTTTCCTTTTGATATGGTACTTGAGTGAAGCTCATGAATATGTCTCGTATAATTTTAAACTTCATAAATATCTTCATAGTAACATGGAAAAGACACGAGAGAACACTCGAGCAAAAATATCTTTGATTAAGATTATGGATATGACCCGGTTTACTCATTTTAACACGGATGATCTGGATCGTCTATAATATGGCAATCAATGGTGCACAACGACACTGTCAACCATGTTATTTAAGGGGCTGTCAACTGATCGTGCCATGCCTTACATATATGTATCTGATTTAGACAATTTATCAAACAGCTATGCAGAATCCTAACACTAACACTCCAAAACTAAAAAACTTTCATAAAGCCTATATATTATAAACCTGGCTAAATTGGGGCCTATAACTACATGACAAAATAGGGTCATTAAGAAGTAATTTATGGAAACCCCTTATCCATTATTTGTGTTAATGCCTAATATACCCTTGTACAATTTGTGTTAATTCGAAAAATTGAAAAGTGTTTAATCAAGATAATCCTGAGATTAACTATGAATCACCACTTGTAAAAATTTTAATGTTTTTTCAAAAGACTCGATCCAGAATCGGTTTATGTTAGTGCATTTGTAAACCGATTCTGGGTTGGGTTTTCTCCAAGTCACGATGTATACCCAGAATCGGAGTTTCATCAATACCCACATAAACTGATTCCTAAAATCGGTGTTTATATATATCTATATAATCTGATTCTTAAAGTTACAAAACTTTTCTTCTTAGAAATCGGGTTACATATATATACATGTAAACCGATTCTGAAACTGAACCTGTAGGAAACTGTCAGAATCAGATTACATATAGGTACATGTAAACCGTTTTGAAGTTGTACTCGGTTTGAAAACGAGTATAAAGTTATACTCAACTTCATACTTAAATTAAGAAGTTGTACTCGTTTTGAAAACGAGTATAAAGTTATACTCAAATTAAGAAGTTGTACTCGTTTTGAAATCGAGTATATAATTATACTCGTTTTCAAATTGGGTAAATCATGCAGAATTATTTTGGGTTAACCAGAATTGGTTTATACGATACATATATAAAAATCGGTTCCTGACATTGTACAACAGGAATCGGTTTATAAGAATGCTCATGTAATCCGATTCTAACAAAAAAAAAAGACACATAAAAATTGAGAACAACAATCGGTTTACTCGACACACATATAAAATCCGATTCTAATATTATACATCAACAATCGGTTTTTATAAGTGCTAATATAATCCGATTCTGGTTCAAATTTCTCGAACCAGAAAACATATCAAGGACAATGAGTCTTTGTGGGCATGAACATAAACCGTTTCTATTTGCAATCGGATGACATATACTTTAACGTTAACCGATTCTGATAAACTAGGAAAAGTTTGATTTCAAAATTTTCAATTCTTGAGCAATTTATGTTACCAAAACCTAGTTTATAGGATTGGGTTGAGAAGAAAATAAGAAGAATCAGTTGAAGTGGAGATGGAAATGAATTTGATTTTGATTTTAGTTTTTAATTTTATGATTTTAGTTTTATGATTTTGATTTTGATTTTAGTTTTTAAATTTTATGATTTTAGTTTTATGATTTTGATTTTAGTTTTTAATTTTATGATTAGGATATGATGGGGACAAATTAGTAGTATTAATATTTGATAGACGGTAAAATGGTAGTTTCATCAAACTTAGACACCCCTTATCATTCTTTATGGGGTGGATGAAAAAATCCATAGGCCCCAATTTAGCCAGGATTATAAATTCAACTAATAAACATAATCTCAAAAACAATTTTTTTTAGAAGGCACGATTGGGGGATACTCTCACAAATTGGAGGATACTCAAAAATAAAATATAAAAAAACATTATGAAGTAATTTAAGCACCCCTTATCCAAATAATTTTTTAATGACTAAATTACCAAGTATCCCCAATTTCAATCGGTATTGAAATCAACACATAAACAATACACCGTCGGTATTGGTCTCATCACCAAGACAACACTGACTTTCGCAGTCGGTATTGGCTTCAAACTCAACCCAATACCGACTGCTATCAGTTTCTAATTTATCCTACCAACTACAGTCACTCCTTTCAAAGCTACCACTTTAATTACACAAGAAGATGAATATTTCATGTATCTCATGAATCAGGTGGGAAACACCCCTCCACTTTTTCTCATTCTCTCAATCTCTCTGTGTGTTTACTATTAGCAAATCAGGTAGAAACAAACCCCCACTTTCTCTCGATCATTCTATATCTCTCAGTGTTAACCATTAACAAAAGAGTCTTTCTCTTAGCCAAAAGGTAAAGTAATGCATTCTATGGATTACTCTGCATAGATGATGCTGATGCTGCCAAATTCGTCAAAGGGAAACGTGTTACAGTCGTTGGACTTCAAAAATCAGCCACCCATTGACCTCACACCGTAACGTGTTAATGATCTCCGCTCTTTGTATGATGCATCCTAATTCCTAGACTTAAAGGTGGTAGATGCTTTCTAGTGTTTAATAAATTTTCAGCTTGATTATCCATCAGTGAACTTTGTTTATAAAATTAACTAGCTGGTTAATGAAATTACGATGTGCGAGTAGAAGAATTATTTTTTGTTTGATTTAGGGTTTAAGGAGTGGTATATGATTTTGATTTAGGTTTTGAGGGGATACCAAATTAAATATACCCCTTAGCCAAAATCCAGTCTTATATAAGCAAGAGTATCCTTTAATTTATGAGAGTATCCCCAAATCGTGCCTTCTTTTTTTACCTAAACATCGAAACCCTATTAATATGAATTCTTCTCAATTGAGTTTCAATTTAAATTCTCAATTTTTTTTTTAAACTAATCTTAAATTATTTTGTGAAGTTAATTTGATTCTTTCTCCTTTATTTCGTCCCATGATAATTGTGTTGACTGATTTTTCAACATATTTAAAAGATAAATTTTTAGGCTTCATAGATAGAGGTTGTTCTCGGCCAGTTTAGAAGAAGAAGGACAAGGAGGTTCGTGAATATGGCTGGTTTAGAATTTAGTTTTAATAACTGAATAAACTCAGTTGGATCGGTTATATAACAACTCAACTCGACTCGCCTCATAACTAAATACTGATTCTGGTAACCGGATATGGACTATGATATGGACTATGGTTAATAAAATGAAAAATATTATGAATTATGGTTAAAATGGGCTATGGTTAATAAAAGTGTGGACTATTTTTAAGAGAAGCCTATAAAAAATGAACAAATATTTATTACTTTTACCAGTAATGTTCTCATAAATCAATACTATTTGTAGGCAAACGAATTTTCAATTCACGATTCAACGTGCAAATTGATTCTTAAAATAAAAATCGAATCACGCTTGGACGATTCAAAAACCTTGCCGTGGATTACACAATTATGCACTTATGTGTAAGCACCATTTTGCATTTTGTGGTGAGCATCATCATGGATGCTCTAATACGAATGGCCTAATTTCCACTAGTCTAGCCAAGTACGAATGTGACAGATGCGTAAATTTAATCAGTAACAAAACCTGATCAGTTCAACTTGGTAAGCACACCAAATCTAAAAAGTAGACTCCTCCTAGATTCCGCTTCTGGGCTACGATGTGGTTGGGTCACATACTCTAAGCATGTGGCCCCTCTTCTTTTACTTACGGGTAATGAAAAATTAGTTTTAACTAAAACCATATGCTACTTTTTCTCCCTAAAAATATTAAAACTACTTTTATCCTAAAAACTACCCCTCTAAATCCACTGAAAAGCAAAAAAGACAGAAACTTTTCAAGACGTGGCAAAAAAAGAAGAGGGCCACGTACTTATACGATGTGGCCCGACCACATCGTAGCTGCTCCGGGCTTCTGATTCCAAGCGCATATGAAATGTGTTCTTTACGTTTCTCGGGGATGCTTCCTAGGTGATTTAGAGAAAGAGAGAAAATATAAGATATTGGATAGTGGAGTCAGATCTGATAATAGTATATGTAGGTATAATAATACTAGTAGCAAGCAATTTTGACTAGTTTATCGATTACCGATTGCATTTTCAACCTTTTAGTTTTTCAGTTTCAAGAAATAAATGTAGTAAAATTCAGGAATCTTAAGCCATTCAAAGTAGAAGTACGAAATAAACCTTATATGGTTGGATTTTCGGTCTGAATTAGATCAGATGGCTTGTTTTTTCATTTGCTGGACGTCTGAGTTAGAAATCGAACTTACACCTAACCTGTATATGCATCAATTTTTTTTTTGAAACAATCTTAGATACAAACCCCAAATTCTTATTTTAGTAAACAGAAAAAGAATCATTAATCAACTATTGTAAGTGTACTTTCTGTGTAGTCACTTCTCAAAAAATACGTATAATCCCATAAATGTGCTATAGTCCTACTCCTATTGTACTCGTCAAGAAAAGGAGAATATCATCACTGCATTTGCATCGAGTGAGATGGGTTCTGGACACATGCAGTACTTTGAGGTGATGTAGACTGTAGACAGTGTAGTGAGCAAGTGGAAGCATTAAACGAGAAGCAGCAGGCCGCCCCATTACGAGGCATACATTATGGGTCAAACCTATCAGTTCCACAAATATGTCCGTGAGATGAACAAACTACAGACCATGCAATAATGTAAAATTTCTCAAACTCGCAGCCTCCAATGCATGTGGTCGATGCGAAGAAACAGCTCAGCTTTGCAACCTCCAATGTTATTAACAATCTCAATAATTTGAAATCATAAACAATTTTACAAAACTGAGTGAGCCTCACCGACTCTACTTAAACTATCCTTCCTTAATTAGCTGCATTAACTATCAGTCTATAATTTAAGATTACTTTATCTGATAACAAGATCTAATCAAAATTCTATATATGGATTTCTTTACAACTACTAGCTAGCTAGAGTCTTGTCTTCATTTGTGTATCCATCACTTCACTTCAGTTGGAGGTTTACAACTTTTAAGGTTCTTCAGTGAGTGAGTGATCAGTGACTGCAGTCATGTACACTCACAGCAGTAGTAGTTCATCACTTCGTTTCCTAGTCCTAGTCCTGATAAGCTCTTTGATCTCTTTAGCTCAACCAACTCTTGCTGACCCTTACGAGAGAACACCAAATGCACAACCGCCATCAAAAGTCGCGGCTAAAGTATTTCCACCACAAACTTACAGCTGCAATGTCGAAGGTACTAACTGTTATCAGAGAAACATCGCGTGCCCACAAGAATGTCCTATGTTGAAACCAGCTAGTGCTAGAGATAAAGCTTGTTTCATCGACTGCAACTCGGTTTCTTGTGAAGCAACATGCAAGAGTAAGTTTTAAATGATAGATCCATCTCATTGTTTCCTTTTCTCGCAGCATGTAAGCAAAATATTAATTTTTGTTTTTGTGTAGATCGCGTGCCAGACTGCACAGGAATCGGGTCAGCCTGCTACGATCCGAGGTTTGTTGGAGGCGATGGCGTCATGTTTTACTTCCATGGAAAGACCAACCAAACTTTCAGTTTAGTTTCTGATACCAAGTTTCAAGTCAATGCTCGTTTCATCGGGAGAAGACCACAAGGAAGAAACCGTGATAACACATGGATTCAAGCCCTTGGTTTCATGTTCGGTACCCAGACATTCACCTTAGCTGCAAAGAAGGTAGCTCAATGGGACGACCTTGTTGATCAGCTTGTTTTCACGTACAATAACGAACCACTAACCATTGAAGAAGGTCATCTCAGTACATGGGTCGCATCAGACGGTCAACTAACAGTTGAAAGAACATCAACCCGCAACCGTGTGTTAGTAAAATTGCCAGGCATTACTGAGTTTTACGTAAATGTAGTTCCTGTCACAAAAGAAGATGATCGCATTCACAACTATCAGATACCATCCGATGACTGTTTTGCTCATTTGGAAGTTCAGTTCAAGTTCTTGGATCTGTCAGAGAGTGTTGAAGGTGTTTTGGGTCAGACTTATCGACCTGACTTCATAAACCCCGTTAAGAGAGGTGTTGCAATGCCGGTAATGGGTGGAGAAGACAAATTCAAGACATCGTCTCTCTTATCTGCAGATTGTAGGCGCTGCATTTTCTCGTCTGAGAATTCAGATGAGGAGACCAATTCTTTGGTTTTGGATCCAACCATGACTGTAGATTGTACTAGCAGAACGAGCAATGGCTATGGAGTTGTTTGTCGCCGATAAGTTTAGATAGTTAAAGAGAGCATTCAGCAAAGGCTTTTAGTTTGAATAAGTTCTATATTGAAGTAAATTAATCAAAGTTTTATATGTAATATCAATCAGTTTTCTTTCACATACAACCTGTATTTTTATTGATGTTTCCTGGTGTCAAAAGAAAGATCCTGTTGTGTTTACTTGAAGTTTCGCAATGAAACTGAAACTGTTTTAATGCGCATTCGGTTTCGCTAGTTAAAGATCCAAAACAACTAGGCTAATTTAATGGCATAAGTTTTCTTTCATCAAATAGATATACATGTCAAGTTTATTTATATATAGCCTTCTCCACATCTAAGCCAAGCACCACTTATATTTTCAATCCATCAAAACTGATTTGTGCGTATAGTATCTGAAACTTGTAATCTTTTTTCTATTTTCATCAAAGAAACCAAACAAGACTTGAGATGGCCTACTCGAAAGGCAATCCTAGCTATGCGTCCTGTGCTCTTACTATCTTGCTGCTCATTTTCCTAGCAAGCCCAAGTTTTGCTATGAACGTGATCGACAAATGTTGGCGAACTAATCCTAATTGGAGGAGAAACCGCCAGCAACTAGGGCGTTGCTCAGTGGGTTTTGCAGGAAAAATGACAAACAATATAGGACGGGGTGTGACTCATTACAGAGTTACTGATCCGAGCGATGACCCATTAAACCCTAGATATGGGACATTGAGATATGGGACTAGCAAGATAAGAGGAAAGGTTTGGATCACTTTCCAAAGGAATATGCACATCAAACTCCAGAAGTCCCTTCTTGTGGGTAGTTTCACCACCATTGAAGGCAGAGGAGTTAATGTTCACATTGCCGGTGGGGGTTGCTTCTTGCTTCAAGGGGTAATAAACACAGTACATAGTTTGTTGTTTCCAATTTTCTATTTTGATGCTAAACTCATTGATAAATTCACACTCAGGTGCATGATGTGATCATCCATGGTCTTCGTTTCCATCAATGTCGTGCCCAAACTCCTGGCCTTGTATTAGGACCAGGTTCAAAGATTGTAAATCTTGGACCCGTTGACGGAGATGCAATCCGGATGGTGAGTTCTTGGAAGATTTGGATCGATCACAACACCCTTTCTCAATGCCAAGATGGTCTAATTGACGTCACACGTGGGTCTACTGACATAACCATCTCAAACAACTGGTTCAGGGACCATAACAAGGTGATGCTTCTAGGTCATGACGATGGGTTTACTCAGGATAGGAACATGAGGGTAACTGTAATCTTCAACCACTTTGGTCCAATTGCAATCAGCGAATGCCAAGGTAACCGGAATTTCTACATAGTTTGCTCAAGAAATCGATATTAGTAATACTGACTGCTCTGCTCCAACTTCATTTACTTTTCTGACAAACAAATTTCACAGGGTGCGTTTTGGATATGCTCACGTCGCAAACAATCTATATAATGGGTGGGGTGTGTATGCAATTGGAGGAAGTATGAATCCAAGTATAAAGAGTGAAGCCAATCTTTTCATCGCACCAAAAGGAAAGAAAGAGGTCTGAATATTGTTAAGTTTTATCTGTAGAACTAAAAGAAAATTTGACTGATGATAGCCCTTTAACTGGAAGCATTTTACAACCCAGAGTTTTTGTTAACCAACTAAAGAAATAATTTAATACAGGTGACATGGAGGCAGGATGGATTAGGCAGAAGCCAGTCATGGAATTGGAGTTCTGTGAGGGATAGATTCATCAATGGGGCATCTTTCAGGCAAACAGGAAGGCGTGTGGCAAGCCCGCGATACAATCGTGACCAGAGCTTCCCAGTCGCAAATGTTGGAGCAGTAAGGTCATTAACAAGTTCATCAGGTGCCTTACGATGCACTACGAGATCCATATGCTGATTGGAAAAGTGACGTTCAGTTGTTTGAAAAGCAAGATACTAAGTTTTACTATCTAGTTTTAAGAACTTTTTCTTGTTTACTATAGTTTTTGTTCTTTATCAATAAACGCATGCAAAAGAGATGTATACTCAGGTATGCTGGTATAAAATACTACTAAAATATGTCTGGGAATCGATATATGAATTAAGATACACAGTTGCATCAATACATACCACATGTTCAGTAGTCAGTCTTCTTCGTCATCAGAACTTTCATAAGCTAAACCTAATAGGCTCCTGACAGGATTTTCTGGTTTAGGCTCTGCTTTTTCTTCATTATTAGGCTTTAAAGGAGGGAGCTCTTTCTCCATCTTCTGCTCGATTCTTTCGTTTGTAGAAGGTTGGGCACTTGAAACTGCAGCAGGTTGATTTGCACTAGATGGGCTAGACACTCTGTGTCGCTTAGGTCTAATCTCGACAATCTTTTTGAGGAGATCTTGTTGCCTGCATTTTCACAAATCACAACAATCAATCTCCATTCAAGAGCTTAAAGAGGCTCAAAAGTGTCAGCTTGAGACAAGAAGAGTTACCTGATCCCACTTTTCGGCTTCGGTTCAACACGAAGGGGCAAAGGCACTGGCGCAGGCCCAGAGTCTGCTAAACTTGCAGCTTTGTATCCTTCAGTTAAGAAATACAGATAAAAGGTAGATAGATAACATAGAGCAGAGAGTGTTTATGAGTGTGTGTGGGCGTGTGACTGAAACAGAGAGACTCTTATATTCTATTGCACCAATTTCTTATTTAACAACACATGCAACATTCTGTAAGGATATTTTAAATGCAGCAAATGCCCGTTTCTCAGTTCGACGTAACATGCGTTCAGCATCCTCTTCAGCTTCCATCTGTTCCTTGAGGTAGAGCAGGTCATCGCTGTCCAAAGCTGCATCCATTTGATAAAACTAACATAAAAAACAAAATCCCCCTGAAAATGGCTTAGAGATAGTCACATGTACACTGCATGAGTATGTCATGTGCGTGAATGAGAATCCTTTCCTGATAGATACACTTACCGCCTCGACCGTGAAGGTAACCTCCTCTTTCTCCAGCAACCTCCTGCATCTGCTCGCATTAACCACCCGGTAAGAAGCCAAGAACCCTGCCGGGGCACGTTATGAGAAGACTTACAAAACAGAATCCAAACAAGAGAGAACAAGCACTTGCTCGTTAATCCCAAGAACACCAAACTAACTACCACAATTCTCTTTCGATAAGTAGCACACCACCATTACAACTATCCAAGTGTATAAGAAACTAAAAAAAGTTGGAGCTATAAGTATTTCCTTCTGATATTCAGACAAAGTTTACCAAGCACGAATTGAAATTCTAATAATAAAGGAAAAGCAATTACAAAAGTTTAAAGATGTTGAAGTCTTGAAGAAATATGTTCTCATCTGACAAGCACGGCTCGGTTAATAGAGCTCCTGCTAAGCTTAAACTGACAGTAAAGCATTATACCAAGAGATTCGACACGACGTAGAATGATGATGCATTATTTTTTATTTGGTCAAGGGAATATTCAAAACAAAGAGATTGATGAAGAATAAACAAGTTCCCTACAATTTAAGTTCCCAATAACTCCTTTTCTCTTCTCTCATGTCAAGTTGCACACTTGCCGCATCCAGCAGAATTGGAACTATGAGATTGTTTTCCTATGTTGTACCACATTTTGAGCTAAATACTGTCCACATCAATCTTTCCAAACAAATGTTATGCTGCCCAGTTTGTTCCAATTGTAAGTTAACAGATAAAGGGGAACTGTCTTATTCCATATAAATACTAATGAACTCATCAAAGTGTATAAATTCGTTTCTACCCAAAGAGTACAACAATCATAGTTTACTTAACAATGATGATAGCAGGGCAGATTCACTAACCTTGGCTACCATGCGTTGGAACGTAACGTCTTCATCATCAATTTTATCCTTACCCTTCCCAAATTTCTTATCTGAGTAAAATCAACCAAACCGAATTAACATTGATGATAAAACCCTAAAACAAGAATTTTCTAACAACAACCTATTTAAAACAATAACATCTGCATCATCAGTCTTTAAAATAGACAAAACCCAGAAAGAAAATCCACTTAGAAACCCTAGAATGTACACTAAAAAGACAAAGACAGACAAAGAAAGAGAGAGATGGGAGTGTTACCTTTAGGGTCGCTAAGATTGGTATACTCTCGAACTTCTCTTCCAGCCATTAACGATAAAACTAACAACAATCAATAGTACTTGAAGGATTGATGAAAACCCTAATGAGAATCAAGAATTTGTGGGAGTTATTTTGCTTCACGAATCAAATTGGGGATTCTAATTTCCGACTTAGTTTTATATAGTAAACCTTGAAACGTTTAGTGGAACATCAAAAACCAGAAGTAGGAATAAAGGGGCTACCTTTTAGTCCGGTTCCTATGGGGCATGGCAAAGGTGGCCCGGCAAACTTGCCTCGTCATGGGAAAACGACCGAGTCTCTATCGAGCGATGGAGTGTCTATTGCCAGCGGTCAAGATTATGTCACCCGATGTGGAGTCTGCAGCTAATGCTCAACTTTCAATTTCCGACTATTGGTTTTTTAACGCTTATAAATACACACCTTCCCTTATTATTTCTTCATATGCCTGATTTAGCATATTTCTTTCTCCACCTTTTTTACATTTTTTTCTCCAAAATTTTCCATGAAGGCTCCATTGTGTATCATATGTTGAGCACCTTACAACTATGTCGATTAATATTGGCCTTGTTGGTTGTTCCATGAGATGCTATATGTTAAGCATTCTTGAACTAAATTAATCATCTTGATTGGTTATTTAGTTATTTGCTCCGAAAGTCTTCTTTTGTCGAGCAAAATCTTTTGACAATTAAATTGATTGCTTCGGTGATTAGTTTGGTTGTGTATTCCAATTAGATTAATTATAGGTTCTCTTGTAATTAATCTAGTTGAGTTTTTCATATATTCCACAGGTTCTTGTGTTGAGTATATGAACGGCTATACTAATCATGTTCTATTGGTTGATGTAGTCGTATATTTCGTAAGATTTTCCTTATGTTGAGTATTTGAACAATTAAGGTAGTCATCTCCGTGTGGTTATCTTAGTCGTAGCTCCGTAAGTTTACTTATGTTGAGCACAATCAATTAAATTGATCACTTTTGTGGTTTGATTTAGTTGTGTATCCCGATTAAATTAATCATGGGTTTGTTAGAATACGGGCATCCAACTCAAAACCAATTGGAAATGAGTGGAGAGGCCCAAAGGATTATAAACTGCAGGATCTTAGATTGTCCAACAATGTGGGACTAATAATCTCAACACGCCCCCTCACGTGTAGCCTCGTTGGGTCTAACACGTGGAAAATTAAATCGGGTGACGCAGAGTAAAGGCGCGGTCAACGACTCGTCGCAAATAGCCTGCTCTGATACCATGTTAGAATACGGTCATCCAACTCAAAACCAATTGGCAATGAGTGGAGAGGCCCAAAGAATTATAAACCGCAGGATCTTAGATTGTCCAACAATGTGGGACTAATAATCTCAACAAGGTTTACTTGTGATTAATTTGGTTGACTTTTGGATATAGAAAATCATTTCCATGGTTTTTGGTGTCCAATTAAAAAATCATTCTTTTCTTTCGAAATTAAGATCGCTCTTGTTGTTCTTTTGGGAATGACATCAAATGGGGGAGAGTTCTTTTGAACTTGTGCTTAATGGTAATATCTTGCGGGGTGTGCGGCTGTGGAATTTTATATGGGTTATCTTGTATCTTAAAACTCCTTGATGAATGCATTTAGCTTCGGCTTTATGATTGCATCTAAATTAAGTTGGTATATATTTTTTCTTTTAGTCTATGAAATATCTCTTGTGGAAATTTCATTATGATCCCGTTCTTTTACCTTTGCCAATTTTATTAACAAAAAGGGGGAGAAATAATGTAGTTCACACTACAAATACATATGGTTTTCGGATCATTGTGTAAGGGGGAGTGTTTTCTATGATCGAGATGGAGTATTGACTAAGGGGGAGTGATATATATCACCATAGTATTGTTGTTAAAGTCGTGATGCAATTGGACTTTGATGTTACATAATGATACTATGACATTGTATAATAATGATCGAGAATCTCGATTTCTCTCATTGTTATAGCTACGGATCTTCAACAACGGTGGTGCTAAACTTACAACCTTTGGGATCATTGGAGTACTTGGAAGGACGAAGATTTCAAGGAACGTTGAAGATTAGACTATGGCATAGGAGCCACTAAAGTTTATCTTTTTTGTATTCCATATGTATTAATAGTTTTGTCACTAAAATTGACAAAGGGGGAGATTGTTAGAGCATAGCTCGGTCAACTTGGCATGCGTTTCTATATCAAGCATGTTTGTCAATGTTAGTGATCAAAACTATGAATCTTGATTTCTAGTCTATTATAGCTAAGTCTCGGATTAGGATAGAAAAGTGTAGTTGAGATCAAGAACTTCATGGCGATTCATCATACAACGACGAAGATCTACTCAAGGAACCGTGGAAATTCATCAACAAAAAGGTATGCGGAGACTTGAACTTATTTATCACTCAAAAGTTTATCTATTCTATCTTCTACTTCTTATGAGACAAAAAGTCATATGCTATATAGACTGGATCATACACATTTGACATTTCGAGCTGAGTATTCACTACTATCTTTTTCTTGAAATCTTGTATTGGTAAAGCGTTTCGCTTTGATCAAGTTTATCTTCACCTAGTGACGAAAGTCATGAAAAGTTTTAATTACTTTGAGAATTACTCTGACGTGAAACGGTCTGTGAATAACAGCTATATAACGTCCTCTGAGAATGTCTCAATGGTTGGAATGAGAGTTTAGATTACATAACCATGTATTCCTTAATACGAAGTTTTCAAACTTTATTGATTGAAAGAAACCGGAGGAATTGGCTTTGCCAAGTCCGCGAACCCAGTTTGCGAACTCAGTCTGCGAACTGTCGGAAGTTCTTGTACCGAGAATTTCTGATGGGATTCCAAATTCGTTCGTGAAGTTCAAGTCCGCGAAATCAGTCCGCGAACCTAGTCCGCGAACTGGCGGAAGTCTCTTTGCCGAGATTTTCTGTTGAATTTGGAAAACTCTGTCGGTTGCTTTAAGTCCGAAAACTTGTTTGTGAGCTTAAGTGGTTATGATATAAAGATGTGCTTTTAACATGAAACTTAAATTACTAAGGAATGCTTTATGCAAAGCGTGGCTATAAAGTTCATGAGCCGATTCAATCGAATCGAATCATCTTTGTTTCAATTGTGTCTTGTGTAGTTACATAAGATCTCATAGCAATTGAACAACTCTCTAACCAGTTCATTTGAGTCAATTGAACTAGTTATGGTGAAGAAGAACTAGATTAATATGAATTTCTCATATGGTTAACCTTTTGGGTTACTATGTTGAACCAACATACACGTACACGTTTGGGCATGGTTTTCACAAACCCAGTAAACGTCTACCCAAGTGTGTGTGACAAGCTAAGTTTACGATCTAACGGTTGAGAAATATTAGCTTGAATCTAAATCAGGTTTTCATCTAACGGTGAATATGGATTGCTTTGTAACTAAGGCAAAACCCTGATTTGAAGGCTATATAAAGGAGACATCTAGCATTGTGCAAAACTAATCCCCACACGTCTGTGTGATACTAGTGCGCTCGCTAGAGTCGATTCTCCTTTAACCTTTGGTTTTCTTCTCTAAAACCAGGTTAACGACTTAAAGACTTCATTGGGATTGTGAAGCCAGACCGATACTACTTTATTGTAGTTGTGTGATCTGATCTTGCATCTTCTATCATACGAGTACAATCTATTGATTGACTTGAGATTGTGATAGTTCTCCGATAGGCAAGATAAAGAAGTCACAAACATCTTCGTCTCACTGTTTGTGATTCCTCGACAAACCGCTTGTGTAGTCAAGAAGGATTGTTGAGAGGTGATTGATTAATCTAGGCTGTTCTTCGGGAATATAAGACCGGATTATCAATTGGTTCCTGTTCACCTTGATTTTATATCTTAAGACGGAACAAAAACCTAGGATTTTTCTGTGGGAGACAGATTTATCCTTTGATAGACTTTTCTGTGTGAGACAGATTTGTTTATTGTCAAGTCTGCGATTTTGGGTTGCAGCAACTCTTAGTTGTGGGTGAGATCAACTAAGGGAATCAAATGGGTAGTATCCTGCTGGGATAAGAAGTGTAGGAGTACAACTGTACCTTGAATCGGTGTGAGACTGATTGGGGTTCAACTATAGTCCAGACCGAAGTTAGCTTGTAGTAGGCTAGTGTCTGTAGCGGCTTAGTACAGTGTGTATTCAATCTGGACTAGGTCCCGGGGTTTTTCTGCATTTGCGGTTTTCTCGTTAACAAAGCTTCTGGTGTCTGTGTTATTTCTTTTCCGCATTATATTTTTTATATAATTGAAATAATACAGGTTGTGAGTTAAAGATCATCAATTGGAAATCCAACCTTTGGTTGTTGATTGATATTGATTGATCCTTGGACATTGGTCTTTGGTACCATCCAAGTTATCTCTCTTTGATAAAGACTCGCAGATTTCCATTTGCTTGAGTAAAGATCAAATCGAGAGATTGAGATATAAACTCTTTGATATATCTTTTTATTGATTGAGTCTAACTGTCTAGTTGATTCTCATAAAAAGTATATTGGAATAGTCCATACAGATTGCTAAGCGAAATATTGGGCGGTGTTGTTAGACCCCCGCTTTTTCACACTCGTCTCAAAATATCAAATGTGTATAATGAAAGTCTATATATCAAAATGATTTTTGTCTCAAGAATAGGAGATAGAGTAGATAGACTTTTGAGTGACAGATAAGTTCAAGTCTCGACATACCTTTTAGTCGATGAAGATCCACCAGTTCCTTGAGTAGTCCTTCGTCTTGTATGATGATTGTCATGGAGTCTTGAGCTCAAATACACTTTCTATCCTAGTCCGATACCTTTAGTTATATAGGCTAGAAATCAAGACTTATAGTTTTGATCACTAACATTGACAAACATGCTTGAGATAGCAACGCATGCGAGTTCGACCGAGCAATGCTCTAACAATATGAATCATAACCTTTGTTAAAATGAATTAGTGCTTTTACATGTTCATTTGCTTTGCTTAGTTTTATTCCATAAAATTTTAGAGAGTTAAACTTAATTGTGCTTTTACACTTTAGGTTGCTTTCTAGGAAGAATTCACATACGCATCTTTTAATGTGGTTGCGATGAAATCAGGGAAGACTTGCTATCAAGATATCCTAGGACTTTTAGTAAATGAGAGATTAAAATTCCAATTCTAGTCATTGATGAAAATACATGTTTGTGAATGATACTATCCCGTGACCAATATCTTCCTCTTATTGATTATTTTCATATTTTATTGCTTTCAATTTATTTTTATCGCATTGATAAACAAAATCCCCCCTTGGTTACTTAAGAATCTGAAAATTGCATAACAACAATTGCCTCTCTGTGGAAACGAACTCTTTCTTATCACATACTTCATTTATTTTAGTTAAGTAAGAAAGTGAAATTATTTTTGACGCATACGATTGCGATCAACTACAACCTGATCCGATGTCATGAAACGTCATCAACGGAACCTCTCTACATCATAAACCATGCACGACTAAGGAACTTTTTCTCCTCGCCGATCACGTCTAGAATGTAAACTGCCGCAACAACATCGATTCCCTGACGAAGCCACTTTACAGTAAAGTCATACTGTTCATGAGAGTTTGGGTTGAAATCCCGGTACACCTTCATCTTAGGAATGCTCAAACTCATCGATTAGTTCGTGAATATAAAGGCTCATCGGGTGGAGGATAAAAGACTATGTCGATAATCGTAGTTCTAACTTTTTCGATCTCTTGAGCAACTTCAACCATGGTATCAACAACAACAATGATCTCTAGAGGAACTCTATCCATGGTCTCAGCATCAACAAGGATCTCTGGAACGTAATCAGTCGTGATCTCAGCATCTACAACGGTCTTACGAGCAACATCCTGTTTCAACAATTGTTCGTTCTCTACATCCTAAGTCTGGAAGTGATAATCGATGGACCATACTTCTCCAAGCACTAATGAAAAAGCGGGGGTCTAACAACCACACCCAATATTTCGCTTAGCAATTTTTATGGACAAACTGCAATGTACTTTCAAGAGAATCAACTAGAAAGTCAGACTCAATCTTAAGAAAAGTATATCCAAGAGTTGTATCTCAATTTCTTGATTCAATCCTCAATCAAACAAATAGGAATTTGCAAGCCCGATTGAATATAACAAATAACTTGGACGGTATCAAAAACTAATATCCAAGTGTTAATCAATTTAATCAACAACCAAAGGTTGGACTCACAATTGATTGAAATTACGCACAACCTGTGATATTTCAATTATACAAACAAATATAATGCGGAAAAGTAATAACACAGACACACAGAAATTTTGTTAACGAGGAAACCGAAAATGCATAAAAACCCCGGGAGCTAGTCCAGATTTAAACACCACATTGTATTAAGCCGCTACAGACACTAGCCTACTCCAAGTTAACTTCAGACTGGAATGTAGTTGAGCGTTAACCAATCTCACACTGATCAAGGTACAGTTGCGCTCCTTATGTCTCTGAATCCCAGCAGGACTTTACGCACTTGATTCCCTTAGCTGATCTCAACCACAACTAAGAGTTTCTACGACCCAAAGTGGAAGACTTGATAAACCAATCTGTCTCACATAGAAAAATCTATTATAAACCTATGAGTTTTGTTCCGTCTTTTGACAAATCAAGGTGAATAGGAACCGATTGATATACCGGACTTATATTCTCGAAAAACAGCCTAGAAATATCAATCACCTCACAATAATCTTAATCGTATGGTAGCGAAACAAGATATTGTGGAATCACAAACGATGAGACGAAGGTGTTTGTGACTACTTTTTATCTTGCCTATCGGAGATTATATCTCGAGAAACTTAGAGAATATAGTACTCAATCACGATATAAAACAACAAGATCAAAACACGCAACTAATGAGAAAATAGTTGGGTCTGGCTTCACAATCCCATTGAAGTCTTTAAGTCGTTAACCTATAGGGTGAAAACCTAAGGTTAAAGGAGAATCGACTCTAGTCGCTACTAGTATCACACAGGAGGTGTGGGCATTAGGTTTCCCAGTTGCTAGAATTCTCTTTTATATAGTATTCAAATCAGGGTTTGCAATCAACGCTACCTTGGTAACAACGCATTCAATATTCACCGTTAGATGAAAACCAGATTAGACTCAAGCTAATATCTTTCAACCGTTAGATCAAACTTAGCTTGTTACATACAAATGAAAAGTGACATCATTTAGATATAAGTAACCGTAATCAAACGTGTGCACCTTGTTGGCTCAACAATAGTTAACCGAAGTTAGCCATATGAACACTTTCATATCAACCTTATTCATCTTAACCATAACTAGTTCAAATGACTAAAATGAAACTAGTTCTAGAGTTGTTCAATTGTTTTAGATTCTCATAGAAGTATACAAGACACAATTGAAACAAAATCGATTTTGATTCCCATGAATCAATTCATGAACATTATAGCCACGATTTGAAAAAGATTGCATTCCTTATTATATAAATGTATTAGTTCATGAACAAACCGATTTTAGAACATAACCTACTCAAGTATGCAAACGGGTACGCATATTTAAGTGGCCGGACTAAGTTTGGATTCGCCAATATGATAACGGGTATGCATACCTTCCAAACTCAGCAGAAATTCATAGAACTGAATGATGAGTGCTAAAAAGTGCATATTTCTATATATTTTTCTTGGCATTTAACTCATCTTTTGTGCATTAATTCTACATTTTATCCCATATTCTGTGTTTTCGTTGTTTTCAAGAATAAATACTTTTCTTAATTAATTTTGCATTTTTAGGTACTAAATAAAGCCTGGTTATCTCACGGAGCGAAAAGAGCATAGGAACGGCAAAGACTCCCGCTAGGAGGAAGCGAAGAATGATGTTTGCAAGAGCCGGATCAACTAGAAGTGGGCTTGAAGAGGAAGAATTGTTCTTAAATAAGATATGGGCTTGGCATACCCAAGTCCCAAAACCCTTACCCAAATCCATTTCCATTATCCATACCCATTTCCATGAGAGTCGTCAGATTGGATCCATCTCATCATCCAACGGCCACCTCATCATTGTGCATCAAAATCCAAAGCTCCTGTCAAACACCATAGTACCTAACCCCATCTTGAGCCGTAAGTTTCGTTGCATCTCATCATCCAACGGTCGCTTCAAGCTTCATCCCATCGTTCCGTTCAATTACATCCAAAACTGATCATCCAGCGTCGTTCGTTCGCTGTGCATCAGACTCCGATGTACCGCTCAACACCGAATCATCAAATATCTTCTACACCAGTCGAGCCAAACTCTCCCTTTCTCCCAAAACTATTTTCTCCCCGACCAGAGCTCTGCAACTCCATCTCTTCACCCCTCACCCTCTGCGCCACCATCTCCATACCCTGTCCATCACCAAAAACCCCATAAACCCATTCCCTAGTTGCCTCTCTTTCTCGTTCTTAGCACCCACACACCCTAGGTGCTACAATCAAGAGAGAGATGAAACTAGGGTTTCATCACAGTTGAAGAGGAGACCCAAATCGAGGAGTTGATCGAGCAGAGAATAGTAGAAGAGAGATGGGTTCGACAGAGGAGACAAATTCAGGGCATGGGTAAGTTGATTAACCCAAAAAAATTGTCTACTGCTACTTTTTGTGTAACCCTAATTTTTCTTTTGGGTGTAAATTGAAGAACTGTAACAACATTGAGTTAATGCCTGGGTTAGCCAGAGCTTCACCCAAGAGGACTGGACTAGCCAGTTCCTCAACTGTGTTATCTTCAGTTCATGTTTTGTTTGAATGCAATGTTGTTTCAAGTGTAATTTCCATGTTCTAATATCATAGCTAGGGTGATGAGGAAACCCTTTGAGCCATTGCTAAGTTTCATTCAGTTATAAACATAATTCTTGTTGTGCTTGAAATGTTTAGGATAGTCTTAATCAAAGCACTTTACATTTTGCTCTCACAGTGCATATCATGTATGCATTGTAGTTAGAACACCACTATGTGATTGTGCTACAGCTCATGCTTAATTGTCTGTTATGAATCCTCTGACTAGTTGTACTCTAAATCAGACAATTAGTACTTAGGATGAATACTTTAGTTGTGATTAGAACATCCTTTAGGTTGTTAAAACACCTAAGTGGCTTCTCTGTGGGTAGTTGCAGTGTGAGAGCCCCAACTACTACTAGGATTAGAAGTATCTTAGTGCCTTTAGCTTCCTTTCTAACCCAACCCTTTGATGAGCAGCAGGCATAGAACCTCCACTGCCATCTAGTTAGTCAGTTGATCCAAGAAGCTCACTGATAACTATACAAGGGACAAGATTTATGTGGAACTAGGATAACTTAGTCTAGGTGAAATGGTGGAATCTAATCCCTAGTCTTCACCCAAAATCCCTCTTTCCTTTACTGTTTCTTGTTTTTATTTGATTCCCTTTACTTCTTTGCTGTCACTTCACTGCCTTAGGCTCATTGCCTTTGTTTCATTAGCTCACTGCCACTGCTACACTTAGAGATCTAGATTAGCTAGGAAACCTTCAATCACACACATCTAGTCTCTGTGGTTCGACCCTGACTTGCACACATCTACTACAACATACCCTGTGCACTTGCAGGTATAACAAGTAGGCTTCTTTCTTGCTCTTATTTTACACTCTTAAAAGCCTACCAAGTTTTTGGCGCCGTTGCCGGGGACTGGTGCTGTGTTGAAGTTGTTTTCTTGCTTGCATTCCTGCATCATGACTTGCATATTCATCTTTGCATTGCATTCCTGCATGAGCATTTAGTGTAACTTAACTGTTTTGTATTGCATCAGCATATTGCATCTTAGTGTAACTTGCATCAGCATCTTGCATATTGCATCTTGGTTTGCATATCATTGCTGTTATCCCTCATTGTTTCTTTGCTCCACCCATTTGCTTCAAAGAGACTGATCATCTCTTTTTGAGCCAACAGGTGTTGCTGCTGCTTCCTGTTGCTGCTGCCAGCCTCTGCTGCTGCCAAGACTGATGTTGCTGCTGCTCCCTGCTGCTGCTGCTGCCCTTCTGCTGTTGTTGAGTTGCTGGTCTGAGCTTGTTCCTGAGAACCAAGCCCAATTGGGCTGTGCAACCAAAAACAGAGCAGCTGAGCTGTGCTTAAGCACGTAAGCCTAAACCCATTAAGAGAACCCAACCTGTGGGCTTCAATTTTTAATTTGTGGGCTTGTAATAATTTTTTCCATTTTTTTTGTTGGGCTTGTAATTTAAGTTAACTTTTGGGTTTGTATTTGAGCTTAACTGTGGGATTGTCCCTATCAAAATTTTGGGTTTCAAAAACCCAACAAACAACCTAAACAAGTTTAACTGAACCTACCAACTCAGCTGGGCTTCGTTAGTTTCTGGGCTTGCTGAAGTCGTTAGTGGGCCGTGTACCCAAACTCTAGGCCGAAGTTGGGCTCTGTTTCACAACAATTTTTCCAAAACCCAACAGTGGGCTTGGCTTTTTATCCCATAAAACCAAAGTTTTCAAAACCCAGTAAACCAAAGTGTTTTCTTTTCCCATTAGGTCCAAATTTTCTAAAACCCATTAAAAACCAAATTTCTTTTTCAAACCCGACAAAACCAAATGTTACCCATAAAAACCAAATTTTTCCCAAAAATCCAAACCCATTAAAAACCAAATTTTGGGCTTTGTAACATAGTTACTTAGATTTTGAGCCAAATCATGTCTAGATCTTGGTCTACAGTTGGGGAATACAACAAATCCCTTAGAGAACTTGCGTATGGACATACTCCACGTTATGAACCTCCCATAGACCATGATGTCAATAGTTATAGGAATTATTATGGAAATTTTCAAAGTCCCGAGCCTCAATATATGAACCCTAATAACTATTCACACATGCATCATTCACCACAACGTGAAAATGAACATTTTGCTAGTGCCTCACTCACACAATCATCACTGATCGATCAATTAGAAGCTCGAATCACAGCTTTAGAAATGCAATCACATGAGGAATCTGTCACATCTAATTTTCTTAGGAAACCTGAAATCTATGCATGTCCCGCATGTGGTAGTTTAGACCACCCTGTTGAGAATTGTCATATTTTGCATAATTTTAGGCAATCTAGAGAAAATCCAAGGTATGAAATGCCCATAAATTGTGAGAATGGTAGTCATTGGGACCATAATCAATCCTTTGAGGGTTGCGATCAATATTTTGTAAACCCTAATGACCATGCACACATGTACCATTCACCACAATTTGAACATGAAGAATTTTGTACTCCCATGAATTTAGACTCCACCATAGAAGCACTCAGTGAGCAAAACTTCGATAGATCTACATCACGAATTCAGGCATGTTTAGATCAGATTTTGCTTCACCTACAAAAGGAGGAAATTCATGAGGAAATGTATGTTGTCCCTAATGAAGTGTCTAGTCCCGTTCATGTAAATGATGTTGAATATGGACCTAATTTAGAGGAACATGAATTGACTAATGACACCACCACTGTTAATGAGGACCAATATGCATGCTACCATGATGATGTTTATGATGATATGTTAGAAGAACATGATAATATTGTGGAACATGTTGGTTCAATAACATATGGCTTCTCGCCCTCGACCTTCATGAATGTTGTTTTTTCTAATACTCATTGTAATTCATATGATTTTGATATTGACATGGGATTCATACAATTATTCTATGAAGATGCACATGACATAGGAGAAGTTGAATCTTCTGTAGACACTAATGTTATTATGCATGAAAATATAACTGATGTGTATGACTCTCTACCTAGGTCACATTGTGATATTTCTCCTGATTTGTCGATGCATGAGAATAAATCTGTTGATGATGTTGATGACTCTGATTGTGATCTTGCCAATTTGTTTGATGATTGTGAGCATGTTGTGACACGTGTAGAAGACTTAGGAGATGTTGATGTGATTAATAATGATGTGCCTATCGTCCTGCCTGAGTCACAATCTGATGGCCTTCCACCCAACTTAGAGTTGGTTTGTACCGATATTGTCAAACCAATTTTTCTGAGAATGCCTAACCTAGGTTTGGAACTGTGTGCTTCCCAAGTCCTTTTGGACTATTTTGCATCTAAGTATAATATCTTTGAGGAGCCACAGTTGGAATTAGCATGTTTGCCCGTCCCTAGCACAGTTCACTTTGAGTTAGACCTTGTACATGATGAACCCCCAAAACTGCGAGATTTTGTTTCCAAAATTTTATCCGTTGAAAAATCCAGGTTTAGGGGTAGCTCATTTTGTTTCACAGTTTCACTTGCGTTTCTTTCCTGTTATATTTGTGTGAAGCTGTTGAAACCTCTACACTTCGTCTTTTTGGTTGATCCTCAACTCTTTAGATTGTTGGTGTATGGTGAATTTTTTGTATATAATCCAGTAGATAAAATTTCTTAAAACCCTTTTGTTCCTTTTGTATATATTTTGCTAATCCAATATGATCTCGGCTGACATATGTTGGATTCTTGCCTTGAATAACGGAGTTCTAATCTTGCTTTCGCTGAAATCGGGTATTCTCTTTCCCTTTTCTCTACTCAGCATAATCCTCTTCATATGTTGTATTATAATTCTTTACATCTTTTGAAACATTGAGGACAATGTTTAGTTTAGGTTTGGGGGTATAGAGTAGATATCCCGATAACATGCTATATTGAAAAAATTGAACTCTTCCTTTTTGAAAAAAATGAAAAAATCAAAATAAAAAATGAAAAATTGAAAAAAACATAAAAATGGAGCTCATTTACCTTGAAATGTTGACTCTTGTGCAAATATGTAATTATTAGGAGTCTTAGTCTAGATATTTAGGCACCCTGATTCTAGCACAATTCACATAGTGATAAGAAATTTGCACGCGCACGATCTACCAATACATGTATAGCCTCATCCTTGAGGTGTTCTATCGGAAGTTTTAGTTGCCAATCACTTTAGAATACTGAACGAAACTTGACTAGCTTGTTCTTTGGTTGGTTGGGATAGAAGGTGGAGGTTACATTAAGAAAGACAACCATCGAATTTAACTGGGTGCATCAAAAAGGGATACCTCTTGCAAAATGTCATGTAATTTTTTGTTTCTTTTTGCTTATGTATCAAAAGTGTTTCCTTATCAAAAAAAAAAAAAAAAAAAAAAAAAAAAAAAAAAAAGGTGTATATATTCAGAAAAAATATCAGAAAAATACAAAAAAAAATCAAGTATTTTTCAATTCCATCCTCTCTTGTTCCAAAAATAAAAGAGAGTAGTCAATGTAAATAAGAGTCATGTAAAGAGTCATTTTGTTGTTTCATTGTAATAAGCAAGGAGGGTGTATGCCATTGATGTACAACGCGAGTAATTGTGAAACACCTCCTACTCATTCACAATTCTCGTAAAGTCCGGACAGCTAGCTAGATTTCGACCTCGGTTCTTAGCCTGAGAAACTATCTCTTGGTGATTAGTAGTCATAACATCCGATCTTTCTTTACACATGTGTAGATACACTTTACACTCTTATCACATGTCTTTATTTCTTATCAGTGCTAGGATTGTGCCTTTGATAGCTAGATTGACATCTCCATTTTGCTGTGAGCTTAAACTGTCTTGCACATTTCACATTTGATGGAAGCTGAGCTTATATTTTGTCCTAGAACTTTGTAGGTACGTTCTAAGCAAACCTTCACGAGACTTCACTCGTCCACTAGGGACACTTAGTGGTTTAAAAGGCTTATTGCATTCGCTAAATGCAATCGAGAGACCAGCGACAATGGCATAGGTAGGATTTCCTTAGTTTTGTTTTACTTGAGGACAAGTAAAATTCAGGTTTGGGGGTATTTGATGAGTGCTAAAAAGTGCATATTTCTATATATTTTTCTTGGCATTTAACTCATCTTTTGTGCATTAATTCTACATTTTATCCCATATTCTGTGTTTTCGTTGTTTTCAAGAATAAATACTTTTCTTAATTAATTTTGCATTTTTAGGTACTAAATAAAGCCTGGTTATCTCACGGAGCGAAAAGAGCAAAGGAACGACAAAGACTCCCGCTAGGAGGAAGCGAAGAATGATGTTTGCAAGAGCCGGATCAACTAGAAGTGGGCTTGAAGAGGAAGAATTGTTCTTAAAGAAGATATGGGCTTGGCATACCCAAGGCCCAAAACCCTTACCCAAATCCATTTCCATTATCCATACCCATTTCCATGAGAGCCGTCAGATTGGATCCATCTCATCATCCAACGGCCACCTCATCATTGTGCATCAAAATCCAAAGCTCCTGTCAAACACCATAGTACCTAACCCCATCTTGAGCCGTCAGTTTCGTTGCATCTCATCATCTAACGGTCGTTTCAAGCTTCATCCCATCGTGCCGTTCAATTACATCCAAAACTGATCATCCAGCGTCGTTCGTTCGCTGTGCATCAGACTCCGATGTACCGCTCAACACCGAATCATCAAATATCTTCTACACCAGTCGAGCCAAACTCTCCCTTTCTCCCAAAACTATTTTCTCCCCGACCAGAGCTCTGCAACTCCATCTCTTCACCCCTCACCCTCTGCGCCACCATCTCCATACCCTGTCCATCACCAAAAACCCCATAAACCCATTCCCTAGTTGCCTCTCTTTCTCGTTCTTAGCACCCACACACCCTAGGTGCTACAATCAAGAGAGAGATGAAACTAGGGTTTCATCACAGTTGAAGAGGAGACCCAAATCGAGGAGTTGATCGAGCAGAGAATAGCAGAAGAGAGATGGGTTCGACAGAGGAGACAAATTCAGGGCATGGGTAAGTTGATTAACCCAAAAAAATTGTCTACTGCTACTTTTTGTGTAACCCTAATTTTTCTTTTTGGTATAAATTGAAGAACTGTAACAACATTGAGTTAATGCCTGGGTTAGCCAGAGCTTCACCCAAGAGGACTGGACTAGCCAGTTCCTCAACTGTGTTATCTTCAGTTCATGTTTTGTTTGAATGCAATGTTGTTTCAAGTGTAATTTCCATGTTCTAATCTCATAGATAGGGTGATGAGGAAACCCTTTGAGCCATTGCTAAGTTTCATTCAGTTATAAACATAATTCTTGTTGTGCTTGAAATGTTTAGGATAGTCTTAATCAAAGCACTTTACATTTTGCTCTCACAGTGCATATCATGTATGCATTGTAGTTAGAACACCACTATGTGATTGTGCTACAGCTCATGCTTAATTGTCTGTTATGAATCCTCTGACTAGTTGTACTCTAAATCAGACAATTAGTACTTAGGATGAATACTTTAGTTATGATTAGAACATCCTTTAGGTTGTTAAAACACCTAAGTGGCTTCTCTGTGGGTAGTTGCAGTGTGAGAGCCCCAACTACTACTAGGATTAGAAGTATCTTAGTGCCTTTAGCTTCCTTTCTAACCCAACCCTTTGATGAGCAACATGCATAGAACCTCCACTGCCATCTAGTTAGTCAGTTGAGCCAAGAAGCTCACTGATAACTATACAAGGGACAAGATTTATGTGGAACTAGGATAACTTAGTCTAGGTGAAATGGTGGAATCTAATCCCTAGTCTTCACCCAAAATCCCTCTTTCCTTTACTGTTTCTTGTTTTTATTTGATTCCCTTTACTTCTTTGATGTCACTTCACTGCCTTAGGCTCATTGCCTTTGTTTCATTAGCTCACTGCCACTGCTACACTTAGAGATCTAGCTTAGCTAGGAAACCTTCAATCACACACATCTAGTCTCTGTGGTTCGACCCTGACTTGCACACATCTACTACAACAGACCCTGTGCACTTGCAGGTATAACAAGTAGGCTTCTTTCTTGCTCTTATTTTACACTCTTAAAAGCCTACCACTGAACCTCACGCCAGTACGCATACCGGTATGCGTACAAGGTTCCCGAACTTTCACTAAACTAACCAGTACGCAATGGGTATGCATACTATGGTTCCCGGACTTGGATTACATATATGCAAATACGCATAGTGTGCTTTATCTAATCATGGTTAAGTGTTCTAATCTCCATTTCAATCATTGAAACATTCTCGGAAGACGACAATAGATGTCTCACACAAACTATTAGCTTCAAAGCAATTTTCAAGTGATCGAATGATCAATACGAAACATTCCGAGTCTACATCAAATGACTATCTCACACAAATCATGTAAGATGTTACCAGGTGATTTTCACATGATCATATTTTGACTTTCGTCAAGAATATAAGATGAACTTGGTTAAAGCGAAAGCTTACCAACACATATTTCGAGAAATATGTAAGAGAGTTAAACTCAGATCGAAATATCAAATGTGTATAGTTGAAGTCTATATATTTATACAACTTTTGTCTCAAATAGGAGATAGAGTAGATAGACTTTTGAGTGATAGATGCGTTTAAGTCTCCACATACCTTTTGTTGATGAAGCTCCCCAAGCTCCCCTTAGTAGTTCTTCGTCTTCAATCGATGAACGTCGTGAATTCTAATGCACAACTACACTTTCTATCCTAATCCGAGACTTATCTATAAGTAGACTAGAAATAAAGACTTATAGTTTTGGCAACTAAACTTGACAACAAGCTTGAGATATAAATGCTTGGGAGTTCGATCGAGCAGTGCTCTAACAACTAATGATTCGTATCAAGATGTGTAGACATGAAAACATTTTAACATGAAAGTCTTCCCAAATCTTGCACGACGGACGGGCACAAGCTAAAGTCTTCTACAAGATGTTCTCATCACCTCTACAAATGAGATACAACACATTTCAGGCCGTGGGTTTACAAAAACGTACCAATGGGTGAGGAATGGGACAATGCTTCCTTAACAAAAGATGTTCTTCTATGTATCTACTACAAATACCAAAAAGGAGCATCAATCGGACATACGAGCTGAAAGATACGTCCTTTACCGTCAGTCTACGAGATCTGAAAATTTTGTACGAGATTACAAATTACAAATGTGCACGCTTCGTTAGCTGACCTATACAACTCCAAATTGAGTGATTCTTTTCTCATATGATAGCTCAGTCTCTTAGTTTCAAAATTTGGGTTCACGCACCGAATTCCGATATTATATGAGGTTCCTACAGCTTCCAGAGCATACAACATGCAAGAGGCAATACCTAGACGGGATTCATAACCTCCACAGTCGATCGATGTCCACCAGGTCTTTCCCCTAAGTCCTTCATCAAGGTACCTCCAACTTCGCCCACCAAGGTCTTTACATCAAGTTTTTCTACCTGGGTCCTCTATCTAGGTCTTGCCAGAAGAAGGAAAAACGAAAAGGAGATCTAACAAAATATTAGGGACTGGCAGACCACGACCAGACACGGTCGTGGTCATTGCAATTTATATTGATCTTTCAGTCAAATGTTGCTCGTTTCTTCATCATATCAAGGTCTTCCAGCACAATTATAATTTCCAGAGCATGGATAAGTGAACATCAGCAAACAGGGTCCTTGATCGATGGAAGAATTATCCCCCAAAAATCAAAATCCAATATCGATGAGACAAAGTTGCTCAAATAATAAAGATAATATCTACATAAATAAATTAAGAAGATGATCAACTACTCAGGAATATTGCAAGCAAGATTAATCATCATATTCATTATCGTCTTCACGATCATCATTCTCCATGGAATTTTCTTCAAGCTCTTCCTCATAATCACTGTCAGAATCTTTACCGAAAACTTCTTCCAATTGGTCTTCTTCATATTCGGCTCGGAGATCAGCCTTGGCCAACCGTTCATCCCTCATACCAGGTGCATATGGCTCAATAGGTTTCTAGGCAGACTCAACATTGTCTCCATCTGAATCGGAAGCTATACATCATGAGATCGAATTTCATCCACTGCTAGTCTTGCTTGCTGAACTTGACGTCGTTTCTGCTGATAAGCTGCAAGCTTTCCATCTTCACCTCTTTTCCTCTAAGATATTTCGTCATGCCTCTGTTTTGCTTCTGCATCCACAAAGTTCAAGAACTTGAAGATTTTAGCACGAACCACTCCTAGATGGTTGAAAGGCATGCCGCGAACCAACTCTCTCGCCTTGTTGAAAGGTTGATCCACCTTCGCATGAACATCTACCAAATCTTTCATCCTCGGTTTAGTATTTCTGAAGCATTCCCCAGAAGTGTCGGAGACATGGTCATCACCGGAGCCACCACTAGCTGTTATCGAAGGTGCGGAGTCAACATTAGATTATTGAAGGTGCGGAGTCAAAACAAGTTGGCAACAATATGCGTTAAAATGGTAACAAATCAATCCTTATATGTTTACATTTTCACTAACTGCAGTGATTATAACGCGAAAATTACGAGAACTTGCTCATCTCTTCAAACCTGCAAAGACGAGCAAAAATCATTATTCAAAAAAAATCAAAACTTGATTTTTATAAAATCGTTAACGTTTCACGTAATTCTCTACTACGTGAACATCCACTATCAAATTTTGAAAGTTTCGACATACTTTCAACGATTATTCGAAAAATCAAAGTTTGATTTTAACAAAAAATTTGACGTGAATAACTTACGTAAATGAAAAAAAGAAAAAGTTTTTCGCTCGAACGAGCATTCGCCTATGAATCGAGAGTCTTTTTTTTTGTGAAAAATCTGCATATTCAAAATAAAGTTTTGTTTTCATAAAAGCTCATAAACAAAATTTTCATCACTACTATTAGACCATGTTTATTCATTAACATTATAGCCACGGTTTGCAAAAGATTGCATTCCTTATTATATACATGTATTAGTTCATGAACAAACCGATTTTAGAACATAACCTACTCAAGTATGCAAACGGGTACGCATACGTAAGTGTCCGGACTAAGTTTGGGTTTGCCAATATGCTAACGGGTACGCGTACCTTCCAAACTCAGCAAAAATTCCCGGAACTGAACCTCATGCCAGTACGCGTATCGGTATGCATACAAGGTTCCCGGACTTTCACTAAACTAACCAGTATGCATACGGGTATGCATACTATGGTTCCTGGACTTGGATTACATATATGCAAGTACGCATACTATGCTTTATCCAATCATGGTTAAGTGTTCTAAACTTCATTTCAATCATTGAAACATTCTCGGAAGACGACAATAGCTGTCTCACACAAACTTTTAGCTTCAAAGCAATTTTCAAGTGATCAAATGATTAATTCAAAACATTTCGAGTCTACATTAAATGACAGTCTCACACAAATCATGTAAGATGTTACCAGGTGATTTTCACATGATCATCTTTTGACTTTCGTCAAGAATATAAAATGAACTTGGTTAAAGCAAAATCTTACCAACACATATTTCGAGAAATATGTAAGCGAGTTAAACTCAAATCGAAATATCAAATGTGTGTAATTGAAGTCTATATAGCTATACTAATTTTGTCTCAAATAGGAGATAGAGTAGATAGACTTTTGATTGATAGAAGTTCAAGTCTCCAATACCTTTTGTTGATGAAGCTCCACAAGATCCCCTTAGTAGTTCATCATCTTCAATCGATGAACGCCGTGAAGTCTAATGCTCAACTACGTACACTTTCTATCCTAATCCGAGACTTAGCTATAAATAGACTAGAAATCAAGACTTATAGTTTTGGCAACTAAACCTGACAACAAGCTTGGGATAGCAACGCTTGCGAGTTCGACCGAGCAGTGCTCTAACAACTAATGATTCATATCAAGATGTGTAGACATGATAACATGTTAACATGAAAGTATTTCGGAAGCTTGCACGACGGACGGGCACAAGCTAAAGTCTTCTACAAGATGTTCTCATCACCTCTACAAATGAGATACAACACATTTCAGGCCATGGGTTTACAAAAACGTACCAATGGGTGAGGAATGGGACAATACTCCCTTAACAAAAGATGTTCTTCTATGTATCTACTACAAATACCAAAAAGGAGCATCAATCGGAATACGAGCTAAAAGATACGGCCGTTACCGTCAGGTCTACGAAATCTGAAAAATTTGTACGGAATTACAAATTACAAATGTGCATGATTCTTTGGCTGACCTATACAACTCCAAATTGAGTGATTATTTTCTCATATGATAGCTCAGTCTCTTAGTTTCAAAAGTTGGGGTCAAGCAACGAATTCTGATGTCGTATGAGGTTCCTACAGCTTCTAGAGCATACAACATGCAAGCGGCAATCCCAAGACGGGATTCATAACCTCCACAATCGATCGATGTCCACCAGGTCTTTCCCCTAAGTCCTTCATCAAGGTACCTCCAACTTTGACAACCTAGGTCTTTACATCAAGTTTTTTTAGCCGGGTCCTCTATCTAGGTCTTGCCAGAAGAAGGAAAAACGAAAAGGAGATCTAACAAAATATTGGGGACTGGAAGACCATGACCAGACACGGTCGTGGTCATTCCAATTCAGATTGATCTTTCAGTCAAATGTTGCTCATTTCTTCATTATCTCAAGGTCTTCCAGCACAATTATAATTTCCGGAGCATGGATAAACGGACATCAGTAAACAGGGTCCTGGATCGATGAAAGGATTACCACTCAAAAATCCAAATCCAATATCGATGAGACGAAGTTGCTCAAATGATCAAGATAATATCTACAGAAATAAATTAAGAAGATGATCAACTACTCAAGAATATAAGAAGCAAGATTAATCATCAGATTCATTAAATTCATCATCATCTTCACGATCATCATTCTCCATAGAATTTTCTTCAAGCTCTTCCTCGTAGTCATTGTCAGAATCTTTACCGAGAACTTCTTCCAATTGGTCTTCTTCACATTCGTCTTGGAGATCAGCCTTGGCCAACCGTTCATCCCTCATACCAGGTGCATATGGATCAATAGGTTTCCAGGCAGACTCAACCTTGTCTGCATCTGAATCGGAAGCTACACCATCATCATGAGATCGAACTTCATCTACTGCTAGTGTTTCTTGCTAAACTCGACGTCGTTTCTCCTGATAATATGCGAGCTTTCCATCTTCACCTCTTTTCCTCTGAGATATTTCGTCACGCCTCTGTTTTTCTTCTACATCCACAAAGTTCAAGAAATTGCAAATTTTAGCACGAAGCACTCCTAGATGGTTGAGAGGCATGCCGCGAACCAACTCTCTCGCCTTGTTTAAAGGTTGATCCACCTTCGCATGAACATTTGCCAAATCTTTCATCCTCGGTTTAGTATTTATGAAGCATTTCCCAGAAGAGGCGGAGACATGGTCATCACCGGAGCCAGCATTAGATGTTACCGAAGGTGCGGAGTCAAAACAAGTTGGCAACAATATGCGTTAAAATGGTAACAACTCAATTCTTACCTGTTTACAATTGCACTAACTGTAGTGATTATAACGCGAAAATTTCGAGAACTTGTTCATCTCTTCAAACCTGCAAAGACGAACAAAATTCATTATTCAAGAAAAATCAAAACTTGATTTTTATAAAACCGTGAAAGACTCACGTAATCCTATACCGCGTGAACATCCACTATCAAATTGTGAAAGTTTCGACATACTTTCAACGATTATTCGAAAAATAAAACTTTGATTTTAACAAAAAATTTGACGTGAATAACTCAAGTAAATTAAAATCAAAAGTTTTTCGCTCAAACGAGCATTCGCCTATGAATCGAGAGTCTTTTTTTTTTGGTGAAAAATCCGCATATTCAAAATAAAGTTTTGTTTTCATAAAAGCTCATAAAAAAAATTTTCATCACTACCATTAGACCATGTCTATTCATGAACATTATAGTTACGGTTTGCAAAAGATTGCATTCTTTATTATATAAATGTATTAGTTCATGAACAAACCGATTTTATAACATAACCTACTCAAGTATGCAAACGGGTACGCATACTTAAGTGGCCGGACTAAGATTGGGTTCTCCAGTATGCGAACGGGTACGCATACCTTCCAAACTCAGCAGAAATTCCCGGAACTGAACCTCACGCCAGTACGCGTACCGGTATGCGTATAAGGTTCCCGGACTTTCACTAAACCAACCAGTACGCATACGGGTATGCATACTATGGTTCCCGGACTTGGATTACATATATGCAAGTATGCATACTATGCTTTATCCAAACTCCATTTTAACCATTGAAACATTCTCGGTAGTATATGCAAGTACGAAAGTGTTCTGAACTCCATTTCAACCATTGAAACATTCTCGGAAGACGACAATATCTGTCTCACACAAACTATTAGCTTCAATGCAATTTTCAAGTGATTGAATGTTCAATACGAAACATTCTGAGTCTACATCAAATGACTGTCCCACACAAATCATGTAAGATGTTACCAGGTTATTTTCACATGATCATCTTTTGACTCTTGTCAAGAATATAAGATGAACTTTGTTAAAGCGAAAGCTTACCAACACATATTTCGAGAAATATGTAAGCGAGTTAAACTCAGCTCGAAATATCAAATGTGTATAATTGAAGTCTATATAGCTATACGACTTTTGTCTCAAATATGAGATAGAGTAGATAGACTTTTGAGTGATAGATGAGTTTAAGTCTCCAATACCTTTTGTTGATGAAAATCCGCAAGATCCCCTTAGTAGTTCTTCATCTTTAATCGATGAACGCCGTGAATTCTAATGCTCAACTACGTACACTTTCTATCCTAATCCGAGACTTAGCTATAAATAGACTAGAAATCAAGACTTATAGTTTCGGCAACTAAACTTGACAACAAGATTCAGATAGCAACGCTTGCGAGTTCGACTGAGCAGTGCTCTAACAATCTCCCCCTTTGCCAATTTTAGTGACAAAACTATCAGTACATATGGAATACAAAATAAATAAATTTCGTAGCTCTCAATCCAAATGCTTGATTTCCTTAGTTCTTCAACATTACTCGAAATCTTCGTCACTTCCAAGTACTCCTGTGATTCTGAATGTGTTCAACTCAGCATCATAGTTGTTGAAGATCCGTAGCTATAACAATAAGAAAACAGTAACTCTCAATCATTGTTATACAATGTCATAGTATTATTACACAACATCAAAGTTCAATTATATCACAACTTTGACAACAATACTATGGTGATATGTATCACTCCCCCGTAGTCAATAATTTATCTCACATGAAAACCACTCCCCTTTACATTATGATCCGTAAACCATATGTATTTGTAGTGTGAACTACACATTAATTCTCCCCCTTTTTGTCAATAAAATTGGCAAAGGTACGAAAACTAGTGGGATCATAATGAAATTTCCATAGAGATACTTCATGACCAAAAGAGAACATATCAAATTTGTTTCGATGATTTCACGTAGTCCAAACTAGTGTATTCATCAAGGATTTTAAAGATACAAGAAAACTCCTACAATGTTCCACAACCGCACTCCCCACAAAGATTTGGCAATTAAGCACAAGTTCAAATATTAACTCTCCCCCATATGTCATTCCTGAAAGAACAACAAGAGCGACCTTACTTTCACAAGAAAATAAGGATTTCTTTGGACATTAACAAATCACATGAAACATGAATTTGTATCCAAAATACTCAATTAAATTAACCACAAGAGAACCCATGATTAATTTAATCGGAAATGCTCAACATAAGAGAACTTATGGAGCCACACAGTATATTCACAAGAAATGGATCAGGGAAAGACCAATACTGCGGAATATTCAAAGATTCATTCTATTTTTCATCAATATTTGCATAGAGACATGTAATAGAATTAATCTTTGTAAACAAAAGTTCATCCTATCTTCCATTAATATTTGCATAATGACATAATAGGCTTAACTTTTGTTGTCAAAAGTTCATTCTATCTTTTATCAAAATTTGCATATAGACATATGATAGACTTAACTTTTGAGAAAATATGGGACAATCATAGTTCATGGACGCAAAAACACATATCCCATAACAAGTTGCAATATATGAAACCATAAAGATTAATACTGCAAAAATCATCTTCCAAATAAACTTTAGAATTCAAATAAATAAATCTAAAAACATTGCAAGATGAAAGTCGTTGGAAATATCTATGTGTACTCACAATAATGTCTATTACAAACCCTAGTTATCCTTCTTAAAACACAAGAATAAATTCTCATAAGAAATTTCCTAGACATTAAGGCCTCTAAAAAATTCTTTATCGTCCCCGAACTCCTTGTCGTCAATAGCCATGGGAACATAAGGTTCATGAAGAAAGGAGTCAATTCCAACAAACCTTCAAGACTGATGTCGAACCAAGACCTTCTGAATTTTGAGAGTCCTATAAACAATAGCCTTTATTTCCTGAATCTCCTTTCTTGTTTCCTTCAACTCTTCAAGAACCCCAGAGAACTTCTGTTGATTAGAAGGAACAACTCTTGGTTTTCTCACATTCCTCTTTTTTCTTTTCAAAGTCGAAGGTACTAGAGATTTATCTTTTTCGTTCATGATTGATGGCTTAACAATCATACTAACAACTTTTCCATCAGAAGACATAATGCTTGGATTCTCCATACCAGTATGAGATTGTGAGAGGAATTCACAAATCAGATTCAACAAGAAATCTTGTGAAAAAAGAGGTTTCAGAGAAGGAAAAAGGAATGTAGGGTTACGAAACCTTTATACACTAAAAGGATTCACGTACACACAACTCACAACCCCAAAGAAGGAATAATTATCGATTTTAACCCTCTTTTATTGATCAAACAGAGTAAAGTCCTTTCAATATCAATTAGATATGAAAAGATGGAAGAATTCCAAACTGGTAAAAACAAGACCAAAAAGAAGAAAACAAAAAAAAAATCATTTTTTTTCTTAAAGCCTGAAGTGTGCAAACTCTTGTCTCTTGAACCAGGCACATGAGACAAGATGTAAAACCAACACAATTAAGTTGTGTTGGGGTGAACAATAATCTGTCCACCAAAACCTTCTTGAACGGAATTCTTATAACCCTGTTTCTCAGAATGTTTAGACCGTATTCTTTTCTCTAGTGGTCTGATTTTTTTCTTTGGAAATTAACTTCTTCGGGAATAGAAGAGATTACATACCTCAGACGACTTCTTAACAAGTTTGAGCTTGTTTGCTAATCGATTTGCCCTTCGTTGAAGTTTATTGACATATCTTATCTTATGTTTGTACTTGAAACATTTGGAGAGTTCATGACCATTGAGAGTACAATAAGAACATGTCAATATGGAGGATGGTTCAGACGTCATAGCTGTGCAGGCTGCTAGATAAACGGTAAAACCTGAAAAATTAGAAATAGAATTTCCAATAGACAAAGAGAAATCTATCTTATCCTCCAAAGTGGTTGAAGTTTCTCCCGGAAGAATATCGAGATTAATGTACGTATTGCTACAATTATCAAAATCAATATTTTCACAGAGGAGTGCAACACTTAATTTTTCGTCTTCATTATAATCATAGTGATCAGACATTTCATCAAGAATTGCAGCAAGTCCTTTGTTTCCAGTGTATTTTCTACTATTCGGACACTCATTTACAAAATGACCAAAACCTTTACACTTAAAGCATTGTGGCATATCCTCGTCATCAGCATCGTCAATATCCCATTTTTTAGGAGGAACACGATTATGAGGTTTAACCGACGACTTAAGATAATTTCTAGTGATCTGTTTACTTCTCTACAAAAGAAGATCTCTAAACTTTCTTGTGATCAAAGAGACTGACTATTCAAGATCTTCATTTGATGAATCAGTCTCAGAAGGATCATCTTCAGAGATGACAACACATTTAGTTTTGTCAAGTAATTTTGTGTTCTTTTGTGCTTTGAAAGCAACATTCTTTCCAAATTTGGATGTATGTTAATGATCAAAGATCTTTAACTTCCCAACCAGAGTATTTCTGTATAAGGTATTAAGGTTATTTCCTTGAACGATGGCATGCTTTTTAGAGTCGTATTTGGCTGGCAACAATCTGAGAATTTTCATCACAATGTCCTTTTCAGGAATAGTCTTACCCAACGCAAAAGATGCATTAACAATTTCAGATACTTTAAACTCATCAAATGAATCCTCATAAGCCACACGAAGGTTTTCCCAATCAGAACATAGGTTATGAAACCTAGCTTTTTTCTCAGAGGAATTTCCTTTGAATACAGTTTCTAAGATATCCTACGCATCTTTAGACCGAGTGCATGTAGTCACATGGCGCTAAAGATCTGGGGTAATGGCATGTATGATAGCATTGAAACCGTCAGAATTTTTCTTCGCAGCGAGAATCTTGTTAGGTTCATATCTACCAATATCCTTTGCAATATACACACCGTATACTGTAACCATTGGAGGACCATAGCCATTAACAACATAAACCCATGATTGAAAATCACGCGATTGAAGAAAGGAACGCATAAGAATTTTCCACCATGAGTAATTTGAGCCATCAAAGACTGGTGGTACGTTTATAGAGATATCACCTCTCTCCATATAGTCAGATCGCTACAAACAAAGACTTATAAGGTCTTAAACGTATTAGCCTGCTCTGATACCAATTGAAAAAACGGGGGTCTAACAACCACACCCAATATTTCGCTTAGAAATCTGTATGGACAAACTCCAATATAATTTCAAGAGAATCAACTAGACAGTCAGACTCAATCTTAAGAAAAGTATATCCAAGAGTTATATCTCAATTTCTCAATTCAATCTGCAATCAAACAAATAGGAATTTGCGAGCCCGATTGAATATAAGAAATAACTTGGACGGTATCACAAACCAATATCCATCCAAGTGTCAATCAATTTAATCAACAATCAAAGGTTGGATTCACAATTGATTGGATTTACGCACAACCTGTGATATTTCAATTATATAAACAAATATAATGCAGAAAGGAAATAACACAGACACCAGAAATTTTGTTAACGAGGAAACCGCAAATGCAGAAAAACCCTGGGACCTAGTCCATATTTGAACACCACACTGTATTAAGCCGCTACAGACACTAGCCTACTCCCATATTAACTTCGGACTGGAATGTAGTTGATCCCTAACAAATCTCACACTGATTAAGGTACAGTTGCGCTCCTTACGTCTCTGAATCCCAGTAGGACTCAACTCACTTGATTCCCTTAGATGATCTCACCCACAACTAAGAGTTGCTACGACCCAAAGTGAAGCATTTGATAAACTAATCTGTCTCACACAGAAAAGTCTATTGTATAGATAAATTTGTCTCCCACAGATAAACCTATGAGTTTTGTTCCGTCTTAAGATAAATCAAGGTGAACAAGAACCATTTGATATACCATACTTATATTCCCGAAGAACAGCCTTGAAATATCAATCACCTCACAATAATCTTAATCGTATCGTAGCGAAACAAGATATTGTGGAATCACAAACGATGAGATGAAGGTGTTTGTGACTACTTTTTATCTTGCCTATCGAAGATTAAATCTCGAGCAAATCTTAGATAAGATAGTACTCAATCACGATAGAAAACTACAAGATCAGAACGCGCAACTACAGAGAAAATAGTTGGGTCTGACTTCAAAATCCCAATGAAGTCTTTAAGTCATTAACCTACAGGATATTGGAGAATACCTAAGGTTAAAGGAGAATCGACTCTAGTCGCAACTAGTATCACACAAGAGGTTTCGGTATTAGGTTTTCTATTTGCTAGAGTTCTCCTTTATATAGTCTTCAAATTAGGGTTTGCAATCAATACTACCTTGGTAACAAAGCATTCAATATTCACCGTTAGATGAAAACTTAATTAGACTCAAGTTAATATCTTTCAACCGTTAGATCGAACTTAGCTTGTTACACACAAATGAAAAGTGACTTCATTTATATATATGTAACCGTACCTGAACGTGTGCACCTTGTTGGCTCAACAATAGTTAACCGAAGTTAGCCCTATGAACACTTTCATATCAACCTTATTCATCTTAACCATAACTAGTTCAAATGACTCAAATGAAACTAGTTCTGGAGTTGTTCGATTGTTTTATATTCTCATAGAAGTATACAAGACATAATTGAAGCAAAACAAATTTTGATTCACATGAATCAATTCATGAACATTATCGACACGGTTTGCAAAAGATTTCATTCCTCATTATATAAATGTATTAGTTCATAAACAAACTGATTTTAGAACATAACATACTCAAGTATGCAAACGGGTACACATACTAAAGTGGCCGGACTAAGTTTGGGTTCGCCAGTATGCTAACGGGTATGTATACCTTCCAAACTCAGCAGAAATTCCCGGAACTGAACCTCACGCCAGTACGCGTACCGGTATGTGTACAAGGTTCCCGGACTTTCACTAAACCAACCAGTACGAATACGAGTATGCATACTATGGTTCTTGGACTTGGATTACGTATATGCAAGTACGCATACTATGTTTTATTTGATCATGGTTAAGTGTTCTAAACTTCATTTCAATCATTGAAACATTCTCGGAAGACGACAATAGTTGTCTCACACAAACTATTAGCTTCAAAGAAATTTTCAAATAATCGAATGACCAATACGAAACATTTCGATTCTACATCAAATGACTGTCTCACACAAATCACGTAAGATGTTACCTGGTGATTTTCACATGAACATCTTTTGACTTTTGTTAAGAATATAAGATGAACTTGGTTAAAGCGAAAGCCTACAAACACATATTTCGAGAAATATGTAAGCGAATTAAACTTCAAATGTGTATAATTGAAGTCTATATAGCTATACGACTTTTTTCTCAAATAGGAGATAGAGTAGATATACTTTTGAGTGATAGATGAGTTCAAGTCTCCACATACCTTTTGTTGATGAAGTTCCACAAGATCCCCTTAGTAGTTCTTCGTCTTCAATCGATGAACGTCGTGAATTGTAATGCACAACTACACTTTCTATCCTAATCCGAGACTTATCTATAAGTAGACTAGAAATAAAGACTTATAGTTTTGGCAACTAAACTTGACAACAAGCTTGAGATATAAATGCTTGGGAGTTCGATCGAGCAGTGCTCAAACAACTAATGATTCGTATCAAGATGTGTAGACATGAAAACATTTTAACATGAAAGTCTTCCCAAATCTTGCACGACGGACGGGCACAAGCTAAAGTCTTCTACAAGATGTTCTCATCTCCTCTACAAAGGAGATACAACACATTTCGGGCCATGGGTTTACAAAAACGCAATGGGTGAGGAATGGGACAATGCTTCCTTGACAAAAGATGTTCTTATATGTCTCTACTACAAATACCATAAAGGAGCATCAATCGTACATACGTGCTGAATGATATGGCCTTTACCTTCAGGACTACGAAATCTGAAAAATTTGCACGAGATTGAAAATTACAAATGTGTCCGCTTTGTTGGCTGACCTATACAACTCCAAATTGAGTGATTCATTTCTCATATGATACCTTAGTATCTTAGTTTCAAAAGTTGGGGTCAAGCACCGAATTCCGTTGTCGTATGAGGTTCCTACAGATTCCAGAGCATACAACATGCAAGCGGAAATTCCTATCCGGGATTCATAACCTCCACAGTCGACCGATATCCACCAGGTCTTTCCCCTAAGTCCTTCATCAAGGTACCTTCAACTTCGACCACCTAGGTCTTTACATCAAGTTTTTCTACCTTGGTCCTCTATCTAAGTCTTGCCAGAAGAAGGAAAAATGAAAAGGAGATTTAACAAATAATTGGGGACTGGCAGACCATGACCAGACACGGTCGTGGTAATTCCAATTCAAATTGATCTTCCAGTCAAATGTTGCTCATTTCTTCATCATCTCAAGGTCTTCCAGCACAATTATAATTTTCAGAGCATGGATAAGCGGACATCAGCAAACAGGGTCCTGGATCGATGGAAGGATTATCACTCAAAAATCCAAATCTAATATCGATGAGAAAAAGTTGCTCAAATGATCAAGATAATATCTACAGAAATAAATTAAGAAGACGATCAACTACTCAGGAATATTGCAAGCAAGATTAATCATCAGATTCATTATATTCATCATCGTCTTCACGATCATCATTCTCCATGGAATTTTCTTCAAGCTCTTCGTCGGAGTTATTGTCAGAATCTTTACCGAGAACTCTTTCCAATTGGTCTTCTTCACATTCGGCTCGGAGATCAGCCTTAGACAATCGTTCATCCCTCATACCAGGTGCATATGGCTCATTAGGTTTCCAGGCAGACTCAACCTTTTCTGCATCTGAATCGGAAGCTACACCATCATCATGAGATCGAACTTCATATCCACTGCTAGTCTTGCTTGATGAACTCGACGTCGTTTCTGCTGATAAGCTGCGAGCTTTCCATCTTCACCTCTTTTTCTCTGAGATATTTCATCACGCCTCTGTTTTGCTTCTTCATCCACAAAGTTCAAGAACTTGCAGATTTTAGCACGAACCACTCCTAGACGGTTGAGAGGCATGTCGTGAACCAACTCTCTCGCCTTGTTGAAAGGTTGATCCACCTTCGCATGAACATCTGCCAAATCTTTCATCCTAGGTTTAGTATTTCTGAAGCATTTTCCAGAAGAGTCGGAGATATGGTCATCACTGGAGCCACCATTAGCTATTACCGAAGGTGCAGAGTCAAAACAAGTTGGCAAAAATATGCGTTAAAATGGTAACATGTCAATCCTTACCTGTTTACAATTTCACTAACTATAGTGATTATAACGCGAAAATTTCGAGAACTTGCTCGTCTCTTCAAACCTGCAAAGACGAGCAAAATTATTATTCGAAAAAAAATCAAAATTTGATTTTTATAAAACCGTGAACGACTCACGTAATTCTTACTACGTGAACATCCTCTATCAAATTGTGAAAGTTTCGACATACTTTCAACGATTATTCGAAAAATCAAAATTTGATTTAACAAAATTTTTGACATGAATAACTCACGTAAAATAAAAAAAAAATTCGCTCGAACGAGCATTCGCTTATCAATCGAGAGTCTTTTTTTGTTTGTTTTTTGTGAAAAATATGCATATTCAAAATAAAGTTTTGTTTTCATAAAAGCTCATAAACAAAATTTTCATCACTATTATTAAACCATGTCAATTCAAAAAATATCTTTCTCTCATGCTAGGGATTATTGCTCGTTTCTTAAACTAACGGACGGACGAACGTCCGTTTTCTAAAGTAAATTTTTTATGAAAAGCTACGCATGCATATACAAAACCTAATTAAACAAGGATTTCCTTTTTGGGTCCGGGCTCATAAACGCTAAACCGACCAAAATTGGGTGTCCGACCGCCCGAATCAGCAGTGCCTCATCTCTCCGTACTCACGGGATGACCCCCTATCATACTGCCAGATTCTTTATCCAGGTATTTGCTCGTACATGACTCAGTGGAGAAAATCGAGGATTCCGGTAATGCCTTTTACGATTAAGTACAACTACTTGTCTCATCTACAGGAAAATCACCATCAAGTGATTACTGCGAAACATGACTGTCCCTCACTAAGCAGGGGACTTAATGTTGATGGTGGATTTTTGACAAAGGATAAAATCGTAAAATCATGATACTGCATGTTTCTGACACGACTTCAGAAATGTATGTGAAACTCATATTTTATGATTCGTGAACCATTTCACAATCTCTGATTGCGCGAATATCCTTTCAGAGCTATGATGAATATGTTCCTCGAAAAGCCTCTCAGATGAGCTTTCGATACTTCACACATTTCATTATCACCTCTATGTAGAATCAAAATGATTGGATATCTCCTGGACATATTGCATGCTAGTATAGAGCGTTAACGTCTTCAGGACGTCATACTGTTTTTTGTTCCCTGACTATGTAGAGAGAATGTGTATAGAATTTCTTAATGATTGGATGGCTCCTAGACATATTGCATGCTAGTATAGAGCGCTAACGTCTTCAGGGAGTCACACTGTTTGTTGTTCCCTGACTATACGTCTTCTGTTAGAGCATAGCTCGGTTGAACCCACCAAGCGTTGGTATGTCAAGATTGGTTGTCATATTTTAGTGAACCAAAACTCATTTAAAGAGTCGCTTGATTATTTACTAGAGTCAACTTTGTATAGGTTAGCTTGAAAGTATTAGGATATGAGACATTACAAGTATAACATGAAGACTTGAAGAATGTGAAGAACTAAGGAGCTACAACGACGACATCATCCTTCCACTTGAGGTTAGTAATATTTGACTTGAACTGTTTCATTCCCTAACATATCTTTCAAGTCGTGCATATTGAAAACATAACCGAGAAGCTGTGAATATTATACTCTAGTTAGACATAGTATTAAGGAATTACAATACGAAGTATAACGTCTATCTTTTGAACTTCGTATATAAGACATCGACATAATCGTATGAATACTATTGTGATTATCTATGGGTATGGGTGAAGATTTCGTCCTAGGAAATAATGTTTTACATTCGTTTAAAGGAAGTAAATTCATAAACGTGTTTTGTGAATCGAAAGGTAAATCACTAGGCTTATTGGTATTGTTATTCATTGCAAATCTTTTGAATTACCAATATGTGTGTTTAGTATAACTGCTCATAACTTGTTTATGTATCTTGGTAAAACTATTCACAAGGCCTGACTTTTGTATTGGTATAACTTTTATTAATGAAACCGATCTTAAGTAATCACCTAAGATGGTAAGATCGATATATTGAAAATGGAGTGACTAAATACTAGTCATTGGCTAACCGATCCTAGTAAGAGGTGTGACCGATCACAAGAGAGAGTGTAATCGATCCTTGCAAGAGGTTTAACAAGTTTTAGTAAGTTGGTGTAACCGATCCTATAAGTTGGTCAACCGATCACAAGTTTTACCATGAGAAGTGGTAACCGATCCTAGTACTTAGTTAGCCATTTTATGGTAACTAGTATAACCGATCCTAGTACCCACTTGGAGGTAGAACCGAAACTTTATATTGAGGTAGAACCGTGAAACCCATTAATGGTGATTTGATAGGATAATCAATCACATAGTTCTTGGAAGCCAGATGAACCAATTCTAAACTTGTTTGGAAGTGTGGAAAATCAGTTCAAAGATTGTAAATATGAAAAAGGATTTACAAAGTAAAGATGTTGACATACTTTGAACATGTGCAATAACTTTTATCTTTTATTGTTCAAAGATATTCCTTAATAGCTAAAGGAGAATAGCGGATCGAAATAAATTGAGAATCTTTTAATTAAGGTTTTTAGTTTTATATGCATTTAATTTCCAGTGTAGTTGCAGGAAATCCTACAACACACCCCTTGTATTATCATGACTATGATTTCTAGATCTAAACTTATTTGATATGAAAATAAAGATAAAGATAATGAAAATAGAAAATAAGACACAAGATTTACGTGGTTCGATCAATGTGATCTACATCCACGGGGTTAGGGATCTTCACTATGATTGTTTATAATTACATATGGATTACAATTGAGACTCCATTAATGAGTATTTGGAGCTCTTGGTTAAAGAAGGAAGAAGAAGGAGATAATAATAATACAAATTCTGTTTTCTCTCTCTCTCTAATTGTGTCTCCCTCTCTCATCCTAAAAATGTGTATCCTTTTCTGATTATTATCCTTTCTCTCTCTTGCCTTTCTCTTTATATAAGATATTACATAGTGGATGACAGCTCATATGTAGTGTATTACAGCTCATATTATCGCAGGCTCTCGCTACGTTCTCTCAGGCTCTTGCTACATTCTCGCGAGATCTTACTATTGTGCGATATTTGGATCCTACATCTTGCCTCTTTTTCCTTGAATATTGCTTGAAGAGAGATCTTTAAGGAAAATCCACCTTGTTGTAGTTGTTGGAGGAACGAGCGAAAGAATATTGGACTTGAAAAGTACGTACTTGCCTCTATTCTTTTGTGAAGTTCCGGAGCGTTGCGAAGTAAATAAGAAGTATTAACCCTTGAAGTATAAGAAGTATGCGAAGTATGAAGTATCATTGAAGAAGTATAAGAAGTACTCAATCCTCGAAATATAAGAAGTATCCATCCTTGACTGCGAATAAGATGTATTGCGAAATTATACTCCACGTTCTCTTCCTCATGCAATGTTGTAATGCAAATAAGAATTTAGATTAATATTCAACATTTCTTTTATCAAAAATTTTCATTTAATTGCAAGTTCAAATCGTTTTTCTTTGTTTTGATTTCCTTTGTATAACTTGTTTCGTCTCATCCGATAAACATCTTTCATGGAAATGATCCTAATGAGGTCTTATGCAGCCTGTTGATGGAAGGTCTTACTAGCCTGTTGATGGAAGGTCTTATTTTGCCTCCTACTACTCTCCATGTTAGATATCATTATCATTTGAAACAAAGCAAATTTTCAAGAGAAATATATAAATTGATCTGTGCGAGATTTTTCTCGGTTTCTTTTGTAATTGTGGAATCTTTGTAATTCTGAAATTTCTGTAATTCTGCGATTATATCGCCTTTTATAAATCAAATCAAAAATCTTTTATTTTCTGTAAAAGTAAAATGTTCAAGGAAAGTGGTACTTAGCTTTTATGTGATTCGATGTTGTTGTCAATCTCGCGCGAAAAATACGTTGCATGAAGTATAAGTGTCGCTTAGAAAAAACATATGTGAAAGGCAAGAATTGAACTCGCGACCTGCTACTTGCATATTCTCTCACCATACCAACTATGCTAAGCCTCTCTTGCGAAATCAAAGTTCTTGAGAAGTAATCAAATTCCAACTGTGTGAGAGACAATTCTGTATAAATTTCGCGTAACAAAAATAAACATGCGAGAAGCAAGAATTAATCCCGCGACCTGCTGCTTGCATTCATGCCTCCTAACCAACTGTGCAAGCTTCTTCTTTGCGAAATATCTCTGCGAAATTATCATCAACTCTCTTCTGTGCGAAATAATCAAAGAAATATTTGTGCGAAAAAATACGCATGTGTTGGGACTTGATCTCACGACCATGAACTCATTAACTTCGCAGATGACCAATTGTGCTGCCTCTTATTTGCGAAATAATGAAACAATATTGCGAAAATATTCATTTTTTCGCTCTCTGTAAAAAAGAAGAAAACTTTGTGTGCAGGAAAATTTGAACTTGCGACCACGAACACACATACTGCTCTCTGGACCAATTGTGCAAGAACCTCTCCGCATAACTTTTTTCCTTATTCTTTTATTCTCCCATGCAAATGAGAAGAAAATGAAAAATATGTGTCTCTGCGAATTCGAACCCGTGACCTATTTTTTGTTCGCTCCACCTTAAACCATCTGTGCGAATTCCTGTTTGTGACAGAAATTACAGCGCCTGCCTCTTATCTTATCTTCGTCTTTCCCTTGTTTCTTCTCCTGAACATGAAAATCTTCCACTGAAACTTCCATTTTTTTCCTTAAATTTCACCACAACAACTAATTTTTTTTCTCTCGCTCTTTTCATGTCTTTGAATTGTTGATGATGTTTACTTCCTGAAAGTGTGATTTCTTCCATAAAATTTCCATTTTTGAACCTAAACTTTGTAGATCTAGAAAAATATGAACAATAGCTAATCTTCATGGAAAATTTTTGAACCAACAAGCTACAGGAGGGATAAATCCTTTACTCCTCCCTGTTTCTAGCGCCAAAATGTAGTTGCAGGAAATCCTACAACACCCCTTGTATTATCATGACTATGATTTCTAGATCTAAACTTATTTGATATGAAAATAAAGATAAAGATAATGAAAATAGAAAATAAGACACAAGATTTACGTGGTTCGATCAATGTGATCTACATCCACGGGGTTAGGGATCTTCACTATGATTGTTTGTAATTACATATGGATTACAATTGAGACTCCATTAATGAGTATTTGGAGCTCTTGGTTGAAGAAGGAAGAAGAAGGAGATAATAATAATACAAATTCTGTTTTCTCTCTCTCTCTAATTGTGTCTCCCTCTCTCATCCTAAAAATGTTTATCTTTTTCTGATTATTATCCTTTCTCTCTCTTGCCTTTCTCTTTATATAGGATATTACATAGTGGATGACAGCTCATATGTAGTGGATTACAGCTCATATTATCGCAGGCTCTCGCTACGTTCTCTCAGGCTCTTGCTACATTCTCGCGAGATCTTACTATTGTGCGATATCTGGATCCTACATCCAGCAATTAAAATGCATATCTTTAGAAAATAAAAATTAGTAATGTGCATTTACTAGTTGGAGATTTTCTACTGAGATTTCGGTCAATATTTGGACAAAGCATTTCCAGTAATTATGAAAACCGTTTTTGCGCTTATTGCATATCTTTGAGAATATTCGGTTTTGGAAATTCCTTGGTGTCCAAACTTCCTTGTATATAAATACTGAAGTTTGCATTTCAAGCAAACTAATCCTCAGAGCCAGCAAAACTACGTAGTTGTGTTGTTACTGGTGGAGCCGTCTATTCGGAGAGGAAAGTACCCTAATTAGGCGAAATATCTTACGATCGCTCATTTTAAAGACTTCTTTGGGATTGGGAAGCTCTACGAGTACCGTTGGTGGGAAACTAGATAATTACAGTTTATTATTAGTTCTCGATTGATTTGATTGACTCACGGTTGTTGAACTTTGATTGCACCCAGTTTCTTTATGCTTGAGAATCTTCTCTTCTGATATAAGATTCACTCAAACTAGATTGAAGTGTCTACGGGGATCTTAGACTGTTTGTAGATCTAAAGACATCTTGTGATAATCCACCGTTAACAGACTCCGTTCTGTGTGTGATTGATCACAAGAAATTCAAGTTGTTTGTGTGCAGGTGTTTATTGAAGATCAAAGAAGATTTGAAGACAAAGAAGATATTTGGGTTCATAATCTTTAGTGTGCACAAAACTTGTTTCGGCTGGAAAGGGATCCAACTATAATCAGTTTATCTTTGTGATAGATTGGATTGATTAGTTGAGTATATCGGTATTATATGTTTCTTTGTGATTCAAAGTATTGATTTCATAATCTTAACAATTACTTTGGTAGTTGTTGAAAAGATAGATCTACGGACCTGACAAAGGAGTTTATTGGGATAAACGGAAGAGCCTTTTTTCAAACTCATATCACTTGTTTGAAAAGAGTTGTTACCAAACAGATTTGTTGTTTCTTTACTGTTTGGAATACGAACCAAAGGAATTGTTCCAAGTGTGTGACTTATTGCAAGTTGGAGGCGCAGGAATACAGACGGAACTAGGTGAACTATAGGTTTAGTTGCTTGGTCTCAACTATACGACGTTGGTTTAGATTTTGTATAGCGTCTTAATCCTGAGAGTTCCTCTTCCGAGGGGATATTCTTCTCCTCAACTCTCCCTTTACGATGGAACTGGTAATGCGCGTGAACATATCTCTCGTTTTCTGGAATCTTTGGGAGAGCACGAATACAATCATGTCCTCCGTTTGAAGGAATTTTCAAAATCACTTACCGGAAGAGCATACACCTGGTACAACAACATTGCACCAAACAACATATCCAACTGGTGTGACATGGTTACAGCTTTCTAAAAGAAGTATTTCTTCGTGTCTGAGCAAATCACCTTTTCAGACTTAGGGAGGATGTTCCAACGAAACAATGAACATCCGAATGATTATGTCAAGAGATTCAGAATTCAGGCATTGAATTGTCATGACCCAAACATGACTGAACAATAATTGGTGGAGTCATGCATTAACGGCATGGTTCCCATTTATCGCGCTTTGCTGGATAATCTACGCTTCCAGACATTTTCTGAACTCCATGAAGCTGCTAAGCGGTCGGCTACAACGTCACCAGCACTATTAGAAAGAACCAGACCAGACAGGAGTGAAGATACACGCGAAACTCGAGGAAGCAGACGCATCATCAACAAACAATATAACACTGGACCCTCTATAAGCATAGTGAGTGATGGAGGAAAAAGGAAAGCTCCAGCGGCGAAACAACAACCCAAACGTGCAGCACCGGCGCATCAGGCGGCTCCACCTCGGAAGACCGCAACTAAAGCTCCTGCGCAAAACCAAGAGGTCGGAGAAGCCGCTCTAGACTTCCCATTTCCAATCGAGGAAGTGATTGAACTCCTGGAAGCATGGATTCAAGATGATGCTATCAAACTACCTCCTATCAAGCGCCCGCCAACTGAAGAGGAAATAGCAAATCCCAAGTACTGCCGTTACCACAGGTTCGTCCATCACCCAACCCATGAATGCAATAAACTGAAACACATTTTCAAGGAAAAAGTGGACGCGGGAGAACTTTAACTGGACAATGAGGGAGTTCACATAGATCCTCTTCCAGTCAGAAGTTGTATGCTTTATGGGGACTCTGTTCACAAAACCGTGCAGTCCATGATGCAGCGTGTGTGCGAAATCCTCTATTTCTCCAAGGCGCAGCGTCAAGACATATTTGCAGCCCTCAATCGCGTTGTGTCAGGCAAGCGACTCTTTCCTGTCGAAGAAGCCACTCCTAAATCCCAACCTTTCTCGGGAAACACTGTTGGAAAATGCAACTGGGGACTGCTGACCACTGCTTACCTAAAGAATATCGAGTTCGATAGCATGCTGATTGACGCGGCCTCTTACTTCAACATCGTTACCATCAAGACTCTGAGAACGCAGGAATTCCAAAGAAGGAAGCTACTCACTCCCCATTTGTGATCAGAAACCCATAAGGTGAAGCAATAAATGCTTACGGGTACATTAACCTCGAAACCAAGGTGGGAAATGCTTTAACACACGATAAACTCCACATTATTAAAGAATTCCCAAATTATGATATGGTTCTGTGGCGCTCGTGGGTGCATAACAATAAAGAAAAGTTAGGGGTATGCCCTCTGCCTGTGTCTATACCTGAAAGGATTTCCAACAAGCCATCCAACCCTGAGGGTTATATGCTGCCGTATCAACAACTTTCCAATGTAACCCAATTTCCTGGAGAGAGAGTCCGTCGATGTTCATCCGCAGGTTTCCAGCACAAGTAAGTCTTATTGAACAACCCTTTCTGCAACCAGTCACTTCTCCCCTCGTGCAGGCCTGGGGACTCGATCCAATTATCAACCCGTGCATCACTAGGAGATGTGAATGGGATGCTGGTCCCTTCAAATATTTCATCAAAAGTTTGGAAGTTGTTTCAGTTAAAAGTAATGAATTTAAAAATCAAGTCGCCGTGTAACATCAAAACCCATTTCAAGTTGGAGATATAGTAGTGAAAGTTGCCGCTCAACCTCCTTCGTTCGATTCCACAGATGAGCCACACCTAGTGACAGAAGTTATTTTGGGAGGCTACTGCAAGCTCATCAGAGCTGACAAGTTATAAGGCGTAGTAATACACGCCCGGTGGCTCAAACCCTCCAAATCCTAAGGTGTCACGCCACCTCCGGCCTCAAATATTCCTCTTAGTGTTTCCTTCAGCAATTTCCCCTTTCATGCAATATTTGTAATTCCTCCAAAGTGATTGCACTACTTGCATTCATAGTTAGGGTTTCAATTTATCGGTTAATTAAAGTATCGTTTCTTTTAAAATAAGTTTTCCTGAATCATCTCAAAGGAGAAGTACCAAGTAAATCCAAACCCTCACACAGTCATTACCCATCAATTTAGAAACCAGAAAAACTCAAACCCTACAAGAGATATCTTATATCATTCAAAAATACTGAAGATAGGAATATGCAAGGAAGAAGATCATCAAGCGGTGGCATAGACACCTTCTTTTAAGAACAGCCGACTTCAACCTTCTCCTGACGATATTTCCTCGCTTCTCATGGCGTTTTTCCCAATTCGTGACAACCCACGCTTCTGCATACCCAGGCGGTATGCCATAGATGCCCCAAAGTGTGTAATTTGCAAGGAAAAATCAAATAGAAGGTCAGTCAAATCCTTAACCGCTATTATTATTTTCCCATGTTTTGGGTTACTGTTGCCGACGCCGGCATGTGGAGACGTTATTGTGGGAGTAGTCAGGGGGAGAGAATGTGACATGCCGACCAACACTATTGGTATCCGTCTTCTCATCGCACTATTTGTGTGTTGTGTCTCCCCATTTGCTGAATCGCTCTAGAAGAATGGAAGAACTTGTTTTTCTCAAAGGGGTTTTGGATTCTTTTCAGTCGGGAGATTTTGTTCATTCATCCAATTAAATATATAAAATTATCAAAGAAGCATGAACGAAAAAAAAGACCCTGAAGTATTAAAACATCCACAAGCTACGAAAAGATTGTTCTTCTACGAAAGGAAATAACAAAGTGGGAAAACTAGTTATCAATATCAATGTCAAGGTCAGTGGCGCCTGCACTGGAATTCTCTCCAACGGCCGCTCCAGCACCCCCTCCAACGGCTGCTCCAGCATCTTCTCCAACGGCTTCTCCAGCACCCCCTCCAACGGCTGCTCCAGCACCCTCTCCAACGGCTGCTCCAGCACCCTCTCCAACGGCTTCTCCAACGCCTTCTCCGACGGCCGCTTCAATAGCATCCTCAACGGTCTCTTTGGCGTCCTCTCCAGAAGCCGTTTCAGTCTCCTCCTTCTCGTGAGCCGCACCGACATCATTTTCTGAAACTGCTCCAACAGCCTCTTGAGGATATGCCGGTTCGTCCGCATCAGAGTCAAGGATCATGATACCTTTATGAACAGGATAATAAATCTTATTCCCGCCTGGAGGTTTCTTATGTTCAACCCTTCGTCGCTTCAGTCGAGCGACAAACTTTTCAGCCCTGACACTTGGTCGTTAAGACGCTTCATCACGCTAGGACGCCTCATCACGCTGAGATGCTTCATCACGTCTCCACTTTTCCTCCATGTCAACCAAAGCCATGAAAGATTGAACACGCCCTCGAACAATGCGTAGATGATTAAAAGGCATACCCTGTATGGCCCGACCAGCTTCACGAAACAAAGGATCAATTTTGTTTAATACATCCTCAAACGCAGAAACCTTGGGTTTGTCAACTTCAAAGCTTTTCTCGAAAGAATTGGAAGAATAATCATCTCCAGGAGTTTCCATCGTATACTGCAGATGTCTTCATCAACAACCTACGTGGTAAAAGAAAACAAAAGGCAAATTGCAAGAAGGTATGGAGCAATACCTGAAAAGAAGATGAAAACAATCCCTACCTGCCTTACATAAAGGCTCTAGATACGGGATACCAACTGGTTAGATGCTTATCTATCTGGGATAATTGACTCACCTTGGCTGCTGACGGAAAGAAACTCCCCACCGCAGAGGAAAGCATGAAGAGGGACGGGCAGATAAAGACAAAGAAGAAGTGGAAAAGTGATTCCCTTTTATACGCATAGTGCTTTCGGAATTTGTGTAAAAGAGGAATTCCTTCCTGGACCTTACGTAAAGAATGGGCAGATAAGCTTGTAGCATAAAGGATCCTTAGTCCGATCAAGGCACAAAGACGTCAGCGATGCACAGGCCTCTCGCCAAAGGTCGACCATGATTTCCTGGTAATCCCTACATGCCTTATATTTTCAGTTTGTTCTTGACTGTCACCATCTAATGCTTACCCCACAACAATGCCACTGTTATGTGCTAAGCAGGGGACTTAATATTGATGGTAGTTTTTAGTTCAGGGATAAAATTGTACAACCCTGCATTTAATATGTTGTCATTATGCAAAGAGACAGAGCCATGTAAAAGTGATGAGTTCACAATCTTTCACTTGCGCATTTATTGAGCAAATCAATATATTACTTGAAATTTATCCAGAATGGTGCATGTAGCAATAATCCCAGATATTCTGTAAATTTCGACACCTTGCCTGTATTGTTCATTGATATAAGGATCATTGAATACTTTATGTGCTATGTTCCCCGGCTGAACCCTTAATATTGATATGACATGACAATTAGTGTTCACTCGCAAGCCGAGTAGCAAGAATTTCCCAAAGTATCAAGGTTAAGGTTTGCATAAAAGTACTCAGTTGGAAAGCATGCTGCTCTCTGGAAATAAATCTAAAAACTCTGTGTCAACACGCAGAGTTCAATCAATTTTTTGATAATTCACAAGATTCAAACACCAATATAATTAATTTGCAAAAATTAGGTTTTTTGCGCTCTGCGCAGTATATCAGACTCTGCTGGTCGAAACTAAACCTAGGCAAACTAGGCAATTGATCCGTCATGGATTAGTAGGTGCAAAGTCCTACCCAAAATCAGAAAACAAGGAATAAAAGAGGAGCCACGGAAAATAGGAGAAGCAACAATGGGAGGTGACTGTGACATAGGCCAGCCGACGCCACCTGCAGATGGCCACGCCCCCATGCTGCTTGCCGGTCTTCCTCTTTTCCACTGACCAATCAGGTCGCTCTAAATCTGCCACATGCACATGAGGTGTGGCCGGGCCCAATACCTTGCCGGCCCTCTTTCCATCGACCAACAAGGTCGCTTTAAATCCGCCACGCGCACCAGAGATGTGGTCGCGACTTATGTTTGGCCGACCCCATTTCCTATTGACCAATCAGGTTGCTCTAAACCAGCCACAATATTAAAAGAGGCAAATTACACCGAATGACCACGATGCCAATTAGCTTGCCATTCCGCGCCAACATGCTAATGGCATGCCAAACGTGCCATGCCATGCCTATTGATAATCGACATGCCAAACATGCCATGCCACGCCAATTGCTAATCGGCATGCCAAAGGTGCCATGCCATGCCACGCCAACGTGCTAATCGGCATGCCAACATGCCACTCCGCCGCAGTAACATTCCAATGTGCCACAAACAGCGCAATTACGTGCTAACCCACTTTTGTTCGTGGCCAACGCCATAACAGACTCCAACTAGGGCATTTTTATCAGAAAACACGTTTTTTCTTTAGTGGCATTAGTCGAAACCCTAATTCTTGGTCGTGGTCTAAAATTGCACCACTTTGGCCCCACGACGTGCCACGAGCCATACGGGACCCATAAAACCCCACAAAGGGCGATGTACTATGACCACCCACGGCCATCCTTGCGCCTGTGGACGTTCCCACATTATGGCCATGTCATAATTCCTTTGGCGTGGCCATGGCACCATCTGCACAAAAATGTCACCATGCCGCGACCGCATCCCACACGCGCTAATTAGGGTTCTGGCATGCCAAACCCTAATTTAGGTAAGGCCGCAATGCCAACCATGCCAAATAATTCTACCTATGGCATTAGTTTGATACGGCAACTGGAGCCAATATTGCCGAGCCATATTTGGATCCAACGCCAATATGCCAAGATATAACGACCATGCCAATTGTGCCACCATGCCACTGGCGCCACTATGCCATCACCAGGTGCCAATGAGATGTGGCCATAATCAACAATCACCTTTTCTCATAAACTGCAATCACGACCGTCCAACTTCTCCACTGAGTTAACCGGCCCATAATAAGTCTCAGGTCGACACGCCATTTTCCCGCGGCAGGTTCCATGGCTTGACTTGCCACAACATGATCATCCGCCACCTAGCTGGCGCATGATTAATCAGAATAATTAGGTCTTGCACACAAGACCCACTCAGCAATCTGCTGCATATTTTTCACGAAAATACTCGAGACATCAAACATGTCACAAATTGGGGGATGCTCATCAGAATAACATAAATGTCGCAAAGGTATATAAAGTGAGTAAGACGTTACACGTATCTTTTTAAAGTTTCAGCTCAATTGACAAAACTAGTTATTTTTACTTGGGCATACAAAATGATGAACGGATATATCAGGACATTGTATAGATTCCAGATAGGATCACGAAATTATGAACAAATATATCAGAACATTTCAACATTATGATTTTTTTATTGTTTGTGATTGATGTTAACAAATTTTGATACTTACGCTAATTTGGTATCTTTTTATTGGGTTAGTCTTAGCTTCCACCTAGGCTAAATTTAACAAATTTGGAAACTACATGGGCCAAATAGCTTTTTACAAGATTTGGGTCCCCTTGTTCCATCGGTCCATGTATAGTGTACTCCATGCGCGTATATCTAGCTATCTAGAGCTGGTTAATTCAACTAAACTAAAAGGTGGTTGGTCTGGGTTCAGTTAAGCGTTTGATTTCCCCATTCCCCTCAGTTAAAGAAAGAGACCGACTATATCCTTGGTGGCGTTTGAGTTCCCCCTCCTCTTCGATATCGCGTATACTTTAGGGATTGTGTGATTTTGGAAGTTGGGTTTGCAAAATAGGAAATTTCAAGATGTCGACATTGTGAGTAATTTGAACATTTGTACAAATCTTATCTTTTATTGTTCAAAGATATTCCTTGATACTCAAGGTGAGATCCCAAACTGAAATGTTTGAGAATCTTTTTATTAAGATATTCAAATGTATATGTTTTATTTTTCCAGCAAGTAAAACATATCTCTGGAATATATATTAGTAAAGTATACGTGTATACCAGCTAATATTGAGTTGTATATAGGGATTTCAGTATTACAATTGAATATTGGTTGGGATTAGACAAAACCGAAAATAGGAATATATGACAAATCTTTAGATATTTTCGGTTATGAAAATTCTTCAGTGTCCAAACTACCTTGGTTCATAATTAGTGAAGTTTGTTCTTATTACAAACTTATCATAAGGCATGCACTTCATTTTGTAGTCACTGTTGTAGCCGACTAATAGTATTACTTGTAATACTATATTGGAGAGGAGAATAACCTAATTAGGCAAAATCTATTACGTCCTTTAAAGAATCATGTGGGATCAAAAAGCGTCTAAATAGTATCATTGGTGGGAAACTAGAATTTGCATAGTTATTTTAGTTTTCGATTATTGATTTGATTGACTAACAGTTGTTAAACCTTGATTGCACCTAGTTTCTTTATTCTAAGAACCTTCTCTTCTGATATAAGGTCACTCAAACTAGATCAAGGATTAATGGTAGTGGATATGTTTTTAGATCTGACGATAGGCTTATGATCATCCATTGTTACAGACTCTGTTACGTGCATGATCGGTCACAAGGTATCAAGTTTGTTTGTGTAGGTACTTTGAAGACATTGAAAATTTGAAGACAAGAAGATTTCTTATTGAATTATCATCTTTGTGATTTACTTCGTGCACACACTTGATCGTTTGGGATCCGACTAAGTGTTGTTTATCTTTGATAGACAATTGATTGGTAGTCGTAGTAAATCGGAAAATTATTATTGATGAATTCTTCAGTACCAGAATAGTTTGTATATCTAGATCTGGTTATCTTGATAATACTGATATTGGTAGATCTTACTGAACAAATAAGTTTATTAGATTAAAAGGAAATGCCTTTGTTGAACTCAACATATATCTCTGGTTTACTTCTTGATATTGAATACCGAAAACATATTAGTCATTTGTTGTTTCGGAAGACGATCCAAAAGAGTTAAGTGCTTGAAGTCTTCACAGAGAGGTGAAGCAACTTATGATAGTGAACTCTATCTTAGGGTTCAGTGCGTTGGCCAGATTAATTTTAGGCTTAGGTGAAAAAGCGGGGGTCTAACAACACCACCCAATATTTCGCTTAGCAATCTGTATGGACTAACTCCGAAATACTTTGCTAGAGAATCAACTAGGCAGTCAGACTCAATCTAGATAAAAGTATCTCAAGGAGTTAATTTCTCTCTCTTGATTTGATTTTTACTCAAGTTAAAATCAATAGCGAGTCTTTATCAAATACAAGGAATAACTTGGACGGTACCAAAGACCAATGTCCAAGGATCAATCAATATCCATCAACAACCAAAGGTTGGATTTCCAATTGATGATCACGAACGCACAACCTGTATTATTTCAATTATATAAAATATAATGCGGAAAAGAAATAACGCAGACACCAGAAGTTTTGTTAACGAGGAAACCGCAAATGCAGAAAAACCCCGGGACCTAGTCCAGATTGAATACACACTGTATTAAGCCTCTACAGACACTAGCCTACTCCAAGCTAACTTCGGACTGGACTATAGTTGAACCCCAATCAGTCTCCCACCGATCCAAGGTACATTTGTACTCCTACGCCTCTGATCCTAGCAGGATACTGCGCACTTTATTCCCTTAGCTGATCTCACCCACAACCAAGAGTTGCTACAACCCAAAATTGTAGACTTGATAATAAACAAATCTGTTTCACACAGAAAAGTCTATCAAAGGATAAATTTGTCTCCCACAGATAAACCCTAGGTTTTGTTCCGTCTTAAGATATGAAATCAAGGTGAACAGGAACCAATTGACAATCCGGTCTTATATTCCTGAAGAACAACCTAGATTAATCAATCACCTCTCTACAATCCTTCCTGACTACACAGGCGATTTGTCGAGGAATCAAAAACAGTGAGACGAAGATGTTTGTGACTTCTTTATCTTGCATATCGGAGAAATCTCATGATATCAATCCAATCAAAGATTGTACTCGTACGATAGAAGATGCAATATCAGATCACACAACTATGATAAAAGTAGTATCGGTCTGGATTCACAATCCCAATGAAGTCTTTAAGTCGTTAACCTGGTTTTAGAGAAGAAAACCAAAGGTTAAAGGAGAATCGACTCTAGCAAGCGCACTAGTATCAAACAGACGCGTGGGGATTAGTTTTGCACAATGCTAGATGTCTCCTTTATATAGTCTTCAAATCAGGGTTTTGCCTTAGTTACAAAGCAATCCATATTCACCGTTACATGAAAACATGATTTAGATTCTGTAGTTGTAGGAAATCCTACACTACATCCCTCATAAGATTTTATTAACATTCAACTCATTTTTGGATTAACAATCTTAATTTTATTGATCAATCTTTAAACAATCTTACAAGAAAAGATAAAGGAATCAAAAATAACCTTTTCTCTAAATTTTCTCTCTCCTATTTACTTGCTTCTTACTCAAAAAAGATCTCTCCTTTTTCTTTACAACTGAATGACTATTTATAGGGAAATACATAGTGGATGACAACTATTCTGTTCTTTATTTCCGGATATGGTTTGCGATATTCTCGCAACCTTACAAATGTTAATTTCGCAAACTCCCTAATTTTCGCAGGACCATCACATTTTTCTCATGATTTAGCTGACATCGTTTGTTATGTCATTTTTGAAGTTGTTCTGCGACACTGTTGTATTGTGTTGTTAATAATTTCGCTGAGGTATTATTGCTGCGAGATTCTGATCCTACATCTTGCCTATTCTCATATCTTCTCTGCGAAGTAGAGAATGATGTGAAAAATGCCGCAGCTGTCCATCTCTTCATATTCTGCATTTATCATACGTATCCTTTCTTCCATCTATTACAAGTCTCTGTAACGTGCTTTTCAACCCTCTGTTTTCTTTTTTACCCGCTCACGTTCTTTTCGCATTAATGGTGTTTATTTCTTCGAGTAAAAAAAATCTTCTATATATTCTTCTTACTTTCTTTCCATTTTCTTTTTACTTTCTCTTCTCTTTTTACTCTCTCATCTCTGCAACTCTATTGTTCTTCCGTAAGTTCTGCTACTGTAATTCTTCCCTCTTCAATCTTCTTACTTTTCATCCATTCCCATACTCTATATTCAGATATGCCTCCAAGCGGTCAAAACATGAGAAAATTTAAAGGATCCAAAAAGATTTGCTGAGAAGGTTTCACACTTTCTACCATTCCTGGTGAAAGTGCCAAGTCAATTCTTTCTATCAAACTTTTCTCTGATCAACATTGTGATGATCAATCAATCATAGTTTCGCTGGGTCAAATTCTCGCAGGTCTCCCCATTCCTCTTTATGACCCAGATATTCCTTTTTTATGAATTCTCGCTCATCCAATTTTCGCGAGCTATCTTCCAATTGAGTGGGGATTGCATCCGTCTGATGCTGGAGTTCGCTAACCGTGGTGCTGGTAAAGGATCTCTTTACTCTAAAGAACTTAGGGATCCTAAATTCGCAGACTTGGAGATAATCGCTGAAAAATACACAGTAGCGAGTTTCTTTGAATTATGAATTGATCTCCATGAAGAAAGAGAATACTCGCTGGGGTATTCGCTTGAAAAGGAAAGATAATATTGATGAAGTAAAATACTCATGCAAGACATTGATTGGCACTCTGGTAAGAACACAACCCTCGCCAATCCAAAGATGATAAATGGTGCGTTTTCCCTTGATGCTGTGAAAGGACCTTACATTGCTGGGTCAAATGTTCTTCCTGAGAATCTCGCTACTTATCAACCTTGGGTATTCTCTTGGCCCGAGAAGAAGAAAGAGGTATGTTTCTTCCAGTTTCGCCCACTTTACATTTCTTTATTTATCTTTATTCTTTTGTTCGCTGATTCTTGCGAATTCTACAGATCCAGAAACTGAAAGATAGCTATCACAGGACTGGAAGGCTAGTACCTTGTTAGCTCTTCGCTCATACACAGATGAGGTAAGAAATATTCTCTTATGATTTTAAACAATATATTGTTGCCTCTATTTCTTATTTCTATCTGTTTGTGAAGGTTATTGCTGGAATAGAAGAGCCTGCCAATGTTGCGAAGACTGGTGATAAAGGCAAAGGTGCTCTTCGCAGGGAAAAACCAACTGCTCCTCCTTCAAATAAGAGAAAAATCCGTTCTTCCTCTCCTTCTCATGAAAACTCCGAGAGTGATGAGGATGATGAGGATAATGATGACCTTGCTGCAAATGAAGATTCTCCATCTGAATCTTCTATGGCTAAGCTCTCTGGTATCTTTTCTGATTCTTGGCAAGGAATGGGAGATAGTCAACTCGCTAATACCTGCAAAGCTCTCGCTACGATTTGCGATGTTCCTTTATTGGATGGTGATAATTCTCTTCGCGGAGTTTCTAGATCGGTGACTCCCAACTTCCTGCATTCTCTTAATAGTCTGGTATGCTTTCGTCTTTTACTTCTTCATTATTGTAACTCAAAATCTCTTTCTATTTTAATTTTTTACATTTTCTCGCAGGCTGGAAAAGCTTCTTTCGTTGTTGCCTCAGATCTGGAGAGGAGACGCGAAATTCTTGAAAAGAAGAATCTTCAATTTCGTACAAAGAATGAGGAACTGGAAGCTGAAGTCAAAGGTCTTCGCGAGAAGAACAAACAACTAGAAATTGATTCTTCTTCGCAAGAATAAAATCTCTAGTCTTCAGCAAGCTAATAATCAACTCTATGGTATGTTATTTTCTCCTTTCCCTTCATTCATTCATCCTGTTATTATCTTATTTGATTGATCCTTTTTGCAGACATTTATGGTCTTTCTGATGAAGCTACCATTCTTCGTTCATTTCCTAATGCCTTGGATAATGACACCCTTCTTGCATCTTAATAAATCTTTAAATAGTTTCTCAAATGATAAAATTTCATCTCTTTCTCTGAATGAACTGAGATCCAAATTTCGCCTCTTAGAGATTGACCATAGATCTAGTTTAGGCTTAGCCAACCAATTTAAGCGTTTCTTTCTTAATTCTAAAGAGAAAATCAATGAGCTAAGAACCAAAATTAGCGGTCTCATAGATGATAAGGATCGCATTTCTAACCAAGGTGCTGAGACTTTGGCGAAATTCCAAGAAATTCTTCTTGAAGTTCAACTTGAACGGGATGAAGCTAACCGCCAAAATTCCGTGCTTAACAAGAGAGAAAACCAAATTCGTTCTCGTCTCCTTATAAATAATGAGGATGAATTCGCTTGGGCTACGAAAATCTTAGACGATGCCAGAAAATATTTAGGTGTAAATGTTAGTCTCCAAGTTGAGCATACAGCCTTGATTAGAGATATGATTTCTGACAGAGAAGGTTATTAACTCTTCTTCTTCACTAATCTTTTGTTTCTTATGAATTTTCATCAAGTTATTAATTGAGTGCCTTTTGCTCGCAGATTCTGAAAGTAGATATCGCGAAAGAATTGAGGAACTTGAAGCTGAAAAAGAGGAACTCGCAAAGAATCTTTCTTCTCGCAACGACAAGTGTTCTAGATTAAAGAATCAAATCAAGATCACTGTTGCGAATTTTAAGAACGACGCTCTGCATTTTCGCAATCAAACTATTCAAATGGTTTGTGATGACCATGGTTCTTGGAGGATATCCAAAAGAACATTCCTAGTCTGACCATCTCTAATAGCGAAGCTGATGATGAAGAGTCTGATGGTGATGAAGGTTCTGATGGAGATAAAAGTTCTGATGCTAACGAAGAAGAGAACAAGTCTGATGGAGATGATGAAGGATCAACCAAGAAGTAGTCTTTGTTTCTTTATTTGATCTTCTGTAATACTTGTACATTTATTCCTTCTTTTTGTATATTTGCGAATTCTTTTGGTTCTCCATATTCCTTAATATATGAGTTTCTTTCATTTTGACCTGCATTCATTAAAAAAATTCTTCCTTGCAATATGGTTAATCAACATAATCATTATTTTTTGAATTTTTGGTAAATCTATCATGTGGAGACAAATAACATTTTTTAATTTCATTCATTCCCATACTTGCCTCTGTTATTTGTATCCAAATGAGAGATTTTGCAGATTTTTCTTATTTTGTGCCTCAACTTCGCAGTTGTTTATGTATAATTTCGCAATCATATGCGAAGTGAATTTTGATTCTTTTCAAAATCTCATTCCTGTGGTCTTATTTTGCCTTCCTAGTTAAAGGTCTTATTATGCCACCTCTTGTCATTGCGACAAAATCGCAGGACGTCCTTGCACTTTCATGCAAAAACCCATTGATCTTGCCTTAACTTTTTCTTTTGTATTATGGCCTCTTCAGGAATGTTGCGACAATATGACAGGCCTAAATATTCTTGCGAAAATAAAGCCCCATTACATTGCCGTCTTGCGACGAAATCGCAGGACGTCTTCGCACTTTCATGCGAAAACCCATTGATCTCGTCTTATCTTTTTCTTTTGTATTATTGCCTCTTCAGGATTGTCGCACAAATATGACAAGCCTTAATACCCTTGCGAGTAAAAAGCCTCATGACATTTGCGTCTTAAGACACTTATCAGCTCCCTAATGGAGGGTGCCGCCCTTATCTTCCCCCTGGTTGCCCCTTCAAGGAGGCGTACCTCTACCATACAAGGTTGGCTCCTCCCATCCGGTCTTAACAACAACCAGTTGTTTTCGCAGCCTCTTATCCCTTTTACCTATAGGGTTTATGGTTACGAGACTGCACCCTAAGTGGGGTTTTCTTCGGGCCGAGTGCAGTATAAGCCAAGACTTGTCAAGAATGGCAAGGTACGCTCCAGACCCCTGGCACTCTTGACTCAACCGTGTACCTCGGCGCCTTGGTCAGATTCTGCACTCCTTGGGAGAGTCCTTATTACCTTAGTCGCCCAACCTAAGTCATATGCTTAAGCTGAGAATCCAAGGTGCCTCTCCCGGATGGGCTTTATTGACCCCAAATCTCCATGACTCAGGTTCCGGTGGCGGTGTAGCCTTTCCCTGAGCCATGCAACAGGTACCCCCTTATATGACGTACTTTAGGTCTTACATTTCCTCTTGCGAAATTGTATTCGCGAACTAGGGTGTACGCCATAAAGGTTCGCCCCTTTCTCTTTTGTCATTGTTCTCTGATTGTCTTTTGTAGAATTCATTATCTCTGCGAGATTCTCGCATCATCACATATCGTATTTGCATTTCTCAATCTCTTTTGTCATTCATAAAATGTATTTTGAGAATTTTATTTTGCGAGAGTGTCGCAACAAATCAATCATTCATACATTCTTATTTTTATTACCTTTGCCATTCTCTGCTTCTTTGTTATTTTCTGCTACTGCTTCCTTGGTAGTGGTATGTTCACCATTTTTATTCTGAGCTAGCATTAGTTTCGCAACATTCTTCTTCTTTTCGTTCGATTGCATCCACCATCAATCTCTCACTTCTTTGTGTCTCTTTGATTTTGTGTCGCCAACTTTCCTTCTTGTTTGCTCTTCCTTCGCAGGATTCTACCTCAGTTTCGTAACATTTCTTTCCTTCAACCCAATCTCCTTTATGATTCCTACACCGCTGGGGTGAGGGAATTTGATGCACTGGTGGAAAGTTGAAGCTACACCTAGAATCCCATGTAGCCAAGGTCGACCAATTAATGCATTGTAGGGTGACTCTACGTCAACAACACAAACAGGATTTCAGAAGATATTCCCTTCAATGGAATTCGCATAGTAACCTCCCCTTTAGGCTTGTTGGCAGTACCATTAAAACCATATATCTTATATGTGATGGTATAAGATCATCATCTCTTCCTCCCATAGTTTTATAAGTATGATAGAATAAGATGTTCACAGAGCTTCCGTATCGATTAGAATCCTATTAATTGCCCATGAGTCTTCAGCTTCATCATCTTCATCTTCTTTCGATTTTGGATTAATTTCTAATTTTACCACTAATGGATTGTCATGTACTTCTCCACCTTCAGGGACTTCTTCTGCGGTAAAAGAAATAGTTTGTTTTTTCCATTCCTCTAGCGGCGAGATTTTCGCAATATTCATAATTTCTCTTCCATCATTGTCTCTTGCGAATACTCTACTCAAAAAATTGTCATGAAAATCTTTAACTGTGTTGTATGAATGTACGATAGAGTGACAGAATAGATTTTTTTACTTTTGCTCCAACTTCTACGAAGAATGTTTCCTTCTCCTTCACCGTGTTTACTCTGTGATGCTCTGTTGGTGGTGGCAGTAATGGTTGAGATTGTGGGTGCCCTACCAAAAAGTGGTTTAGTTTTCCTTGATCTATCATTCTCAGAATAATTCTCTTTACATTTCTGCAATCATTTGTAGTATGTCCGTGAAAATGATGAAAAGAACAGAACTCATGACTTCTGCGGCTTTGAGGTGGTTCCGTTCCCATGTTCGACGGTGTTGGTATTATAGATGGTGGATTTTCGACAAGGGATAAAATCGTAAACTCATAATTATACGAAGCTCTGATCCAGCAATCAGACGTGAGTATTGAGACACGGGTCTCTCATCGAATTCTCAACGGAGAGTACTTTCTATCGGAGTACATGTAGATGTGTAGTCTCACGACTGGACAACGGCATATCTCATGAATACTGAACACTTTCAGTGATTATTTCTATATAGTATCACGAGATGGACGGCTCCTGGACAGCTTGCTCTGCTAGTATAGAGCGATAACGTCTTCAGGAACAAACAACGAGTTTACCTTGACTATATAAAGGATATGACTTATCGACAAGCTCATATCGGGATAATTAATGCTCCTAGACAGCTTGCTCTGCTAGTATAGAGCCACAAAGTTAATTATTCCTAATTAAGATTAATTCTGTCGTGACATTCACTACTGAATTCCCAGAATAATCTATTATTGCTCCTATTCCATGGTCGAATCCACGACTGGTCCCATGGAGTGGAAATAACAATTGCTCCTATTTTATGGTCGAATCCACGACTGGTCCCATGGAATAGCAATAACAATTGTTCTGATTCTATGATCGAATCCACGGCTTGATCTCATAGAATAGCAATAACTATATTATCTCATTACTCCGATTTCATGATCGAATCCACAACTGGTCTCATAAATGGTAATAGATAAATCTTAATTACTCTGATTCTATGGTCGAATCTATGATCTCATGGAATGGTAATGCTCACTTTATTATTCTGAATTCGTAGTCGAATCCTCAGCTGATTCTATGAATTAATAATAAACATCTTATTACTCAGTTTTGTGAACTATTCTCCACTGAATTCCACAATTAGTAATAAATAATCAACAACCGGGCGTCTGAGCCACCTCTAAGTAAGCCCCGATTCAAATGGTGAAGGTGTATCCAACGATGATACGCTAACAGTCACCGCACGAACGAGTATTTCAAAAATACAACGAAACGATGAACCTATGCAAAATAAAGAAGAAAATAATAAATAATTAAAAATATTGACCAGGGTGCTGGGAGCACGGACACACGACCAACCGACCGTGTCGTGGTCAATCCCACACCAGTTTTATATTTTTAATGCATTTTATTATTTTTCATGATTTGATGAAAATTCTCTCATTTTATCAAATTTCCTTCGTCTCGAAGAAACTCCTCGGTTTCATGGTACTTCCATAAATCCATAAAAAATAATATAAAATTAAGGAAAGGAGTGTGGGGCGTGACCATTGGCCAACCGTCCATGCCTTGTTCCCAACCGGCCCCACACCCACGGTTCCTTATTATTTTATAATTATTATTATTAATTCTCTAATTTCATGAAAAAACTCCTTGATTTCATGGTATTTTTGCACATCAAATAATAATAAAATAAAATAAATTATGAAAACTTGTGGGACCAGGCCTTGGCCGGCTGGCCATGCCCTAGCCGGTCCCACATGCCCCTTTGTTTTATTATTTTATTATTATTAGTTTTCCTTGAATTCATCAAATTCCTTGATTTCATGGTATTTCTCTCAAATTAGGAAAAATTTCCTCAAATCATCAAAATACTTAAAAATATTAAAAAATAGGGAAACTCGTGGGACCGGGCCCTAACCGGCCGTCCATGCCTTCCACGGTCCCACACGCCCTTGTTTTTATTATTTTAATATTTTTTGCTTCCTTGAACTCATGAAAACTCCTTCAATTCATGGAAACTCCCTAAATTCATCAAATTTCTCAAAATTCATGAATTTTTCATAAAATCATCAAAATATTATAAAATTAAGGAAAAGGCACCACGGGACCGTGGGCACGACCGGCCGACCATGCCTTGACCAGGGCGGTCCCACGCCTCCTCATTCTTTTCCTCAGTTTCGTCGAAACCCTAATTTTGGCATATTTTCTCGAATGGATGCTCAATTGCACGCCAGAAAATATCAAAATTCTCAGGACTGAGAAGCGGACGCCTTGGGGACACGAGCACGCTATCTTGACCGACCAAGATTGTCTCTTTGGCTCACGGAAGCCGGTCCCATCAATTTTCACAAGTTTTGACTTAATTTGCACAATTGCTCGTATTAGGTCCAAAACTCTCCCAAACACTTTGGATTTTCATGAAGTGATCGTCAGGCGGTCACGGGACAACCCAGGGCCGGTTTCATGACTCCATGGTTGGTCCCTCGCCTCGTCATAATTAATTAGGTTTTCTCACCTAAGGCTCAGACGAGCATTTTTGAATAAATGATTAAGCCAGCATTTAATCATTCTTCCACCAACAAATCGTCAACTCTTCAGGAGTTCTTCGTATTTGCTCACGTGAGCATATGGACACTACATGGTTGATCCACGGTCCCATGTAGTCGCTCCTTCCTTCGTCCCATGGTTAAAATTCTGACGAACCGTGATTTGATCATCAATTGATCAAATTAGGGTTTCTGAATCCAAGGATCATCATTCCAGATTCCAACCTTAATGATTTTACGACGACCTCATGGTCATTAATCTTATTAATTATGCTCGGTTCGACAACCAGTACTTTATTTAATATTTTTGGTACGCTGCCAATAATCCATCAGATGAGCAACACATTTGCTCAGATGAGGAATATTTGCTCCAACCAAGGAATATTGGTTCAACAATCGATATTCAACGATCCATCGAATGAGCGATACTTGCTCACTTCATCGTAAGAACTATACTTCTGTTTCATGACATGTTCAATTCATGAGTTTCAGAACATCATGTTCAACTCAACGACTACATGGACTCATCTTCCCATCAAACCACGAAGTCATCAATTGACTAACAAACCACGAGACGTCAATCGTGTCACTTGGGGGGATATCACTTAGGGTTTTGGTCTGGCGGTCTACGGCACGTATGTTCAAACACACGATGGAATGTGAGCAAGTCGTGCAATCAGTTGAAGGAATTCACGAGGTAATGGGTGGAAAATCGACCAAGTCTCCACACGTTGAGCAACTGGTTTCAAACACGATCTCCACTTCCCCACTCCTTGATTCCATCAACTGTCACACTTCATGGAATCATGGTGTCTACAATTCCAGCAATATAAATAAGTCTTTGAATCATGATTGAATCATCATCATCAGTATCATCAATCTCACGTCAAACTGACAACACGAGATCATCAACTCATCAATTGAGCAACTACTCTCAATTGAGCAACTACTCTCAATTGAGCAATTTCAATCATTCAGAGCTTATCATATTCAGAATTCACACATCCACAATCTTTGATTATATTTGATTCCACGCATTTCTCAGCTTTCCTCCTACAGATCAACCCATCCTCTCTTGTGACCGAATTTACTCTGGAACGGTCATTGTCTTGATTTAGGCCGGAGTACTACAGATTGATCTCTCGAATCTAAAGCACCCCCTTTGCAGCGGTGCATCTGTGTGAGGTTTAACATTTCGCTCGGTTCAAGGAGTCTCCTCCGTACGGTCGTCTCCTCAATTCCTTAAAAACCAGCAAATCGTTTTTCCCCATCCACAGGTATATTGTCCATCAAAATTATATCTTCCCATATTTTCTCCACACTTGCATTCAGAGGCGGCATTTTGATTTCTTCCCATACTACTTTGTGACCTCCTTGTCCTCTATTATAATTTGGTCTTTGACCTCCATAAGTTTCTTGCGGCTGATCAAGTCTTTGAATCTTATTACTTCCACCACTATTGTAGAAATTTCTTTCTCTTTCATACTACTCTTGATCTCGGCTTCCCATAGCCACCAGTTTCTGTTGATTATTGCCCGTCACCTTTTCTTGTTGTACTTGTGAATTTCTCGCCACTGTGTTTATTAATTTGGGTAATAAGCTTGCATTCGCTGTTTGTGAACTGGTGTTCGCAACCAGGTATGATTCCATTTCATTTTTCCTTTCCTCTAGAGCAAAATATTCTTCCTGAAGTTCTCGTAATTCAGTCATTGTGATCGTATTCTTGACTCTGAAAATTTGGATATACAATAGATTGGTTGCAAACATAGCATTGATAAATGATAAGATAAGATATCTCTCATCCACACGGCCAGCCATTTCACTACACATAGTCCTCCATATTTTAGTTAGGTGCTTCAAACTTTCGCCAATCCTTTGTTTTAATCCAAACACGTCTTCAATACCAGGTCGCGAAGAATTATTACTTATATATGCCCCAAAGAATGTGGTCTGCAAATGATTGAAAGATGTTATTGTATTTTTTGGTAGACCTTCGAACCATTTTAACGCCTCTCCTGTTAGACTGGATGCAAAATACTTGCACAATACGGCATCATGATTTTCCCACTGTAACATGCATCTCACATAGGCTTTAATGTGTTGAATTGCACAATTTTTTCCATCAAAGATGTTGGTTAATGCGGGAAAATTGCATTTCGGAGGTATTCCTCCTAGTTGTGCTTCTCTTGTAAATGGAGTTTTCGCAGCTTCTTTTATAGCTTCATCTGATTGTCTTCTGCCTACTTCTCCTCTATTATTTATCTTTCCTCTCATTTATTCCAATTATTTTAAGATTTGTTCATTTACGCCTGAATTTTGATCCATTGGTATTTTTAATTTCGCCTCTCTTCTTCTGCGTTCATGTCTTTCTTCTCTTGCGAAATTTTGCATTTCTTCTTCATCATCCTCATCTCATCTTCTCCTGCGATTATCTTCCTCATCTCTATATTGAATTCGCATATGATGATGCCTCTCATTTTCCCCTCCATGATTTTGTTCATTTCTTATCAATTTCATTCGCTGTCTTTCGGCCCTCCTCTGTGCTCTATCATACTCTTCATTGAGATTAACGTTATTCCGGTTTTGTGTACATCTTCTTTCTCGATTATCGTGATTGTTCTGGCGAATTGTCTCCTGAAGTTCTTGTACTTCCATTTCCTCTCTCAATCTTTCACGTTCGCAAATTAAACGTGCTTGTACAACATAATGTCTTTCAATTTCTTCTTCAATCGTTTGTTGATTTCTTTGAGCTTCTCTCTCATGTAAAATTATCCTTCCTTCCTCTCGATTCTCTTCGTCATCTTGATTATTTCTTCCCTGGAGTTGTTCATTCTCTTGATTTCTATCATTTTTCCTATCATCAAAAATTTCATTTTGTGGAACGTAACGATCATCAGTTCTTTCTTTATCTTCTCAATGTTCTTCATTAGGATTTGGTATTTCTTCTCGAATATTATTTTCAGCATTAACTGTGGGTGAGTTTCACCTCATCTCTCTTCTAGTCGATCTTGAATATGATCTTGTAGAACTTCTCGATCTTCTACTCTGTAGTCTCATATTTTCCATCCTCAATTCGTGATTTTGCCTTGTTAGATTTGCACGTTCTTACGCCTCAGCTCTTCTTTCTTCATGTATTCTTTGTCTCAGCGTTTCTAACGCTCCAATTTCCTCATCTCCATGAATTATTCCTTCATCTACTTCTTGATTTCTCTCTATCTGCCTATGGTTCCTGGTTTGCTGCTCTTCTTCTACTTCTTCTGCTGAATTTGATCGCCAAGTGTGTATGCTCATTCTATCATAATCCGTAGTTCTATTTTGTACCGGTGCTTGTTGAACTGGTTGTTGAATTTTATTTTCTCCACCATTTCTCCTTCTAGTAGATTCTCCCATTTCATTTCTCTCCCTTCCAGAAAGTCTTTTACTTCTTCTTCTAGCAGTTGTCGGTTGTTCCGATACATTTCTCCTTCTAGAAATTCTTTCAATACTAACAAATTGTAAGATATTATATAAGTTTTTTCACCAATTACTTTTAATCACAATATTAATCCTCAATTTTTTCTAGAACAATCTTCAATCTTCAAATCCCTGTTTCTAGCGTCATTATGTAGTTGCAGGAAATCCTACACTACACCCCTCATAAGATTTCATTAACATTCAACTCATTTTTGGATTAACAATCTTAATTTTATTGATCAATCTTTAAACAATCTTACAAGAAAAGATAAAGGAATCAAAAATAACCTCTGCTCTAAATTTTCTCTCTCCTATTTACTTGCTTCTTACTAAAAAAAGATCTCTCATTTTTCTTTACAACTGAATGACTATTTATAGGGAAATACATAGTGGATGACAGCTATTCTGTCCTTTATTTTCGGATATGCTTGCGACATTCTCGCAACCTTACAAATGTTAATTTCGCAAACTCCCTAATTTTCGCAGGACCATCACATTTTTCTCATGATTTAGCTGACGTCGTTTATTATGTCATTTCTGAAGTTGTTCTGCGATACTGTTGTGTTGTTAATAATTTCGCTGAGGTATTATTGTTGCGAGATTCTGATCCTACAGATTCAATATAATATTTCTCAACTGTTAGATCAAAAACTTAGCTTGTCACACACACTTGGGTAGACGTTTACTGGTTTTGTGAAAACCATGCCCAAACATGTACGTGTATGTTGGTTCAACATAGTAACCCAAAAGGTTAACCATATGAGCATTTCATATTAACATTGTCCTTCTTCACCATAACTAGTTCAATTGACTCAAATGAACTAGTTAGAGAGTTTTTCATTTGCTATGAGATCTTATGTAACTACACAAGACACAATTGAAACAAAGATGATTCGATTCGATTGAATCGGCTCATGAACTTTATATCCACGGTTTGCATAAAGCATTCCTTAGTAATTTAAGTTTCATGTTCAGAGCACATCTTTAGATCATAACCTCTTAAGCTCACAAACAAGTTCCCGGACTTAAGACAACCGGTGGAGTTTTCCAAACTCAGCAGAAAATCTCGGCAAAGAGACTTTTGCCAGTTCGCGTACTTACACGCAAACGAGTTTTTGGAAAATCCCAGCAGAAATTCTCGGTACAAGAACTTCCGTCAGTTCGCGGACTGAGTTCGCGGACTTGGCAAAGGCAATTCCTCCGGTTTCTCTCAATCAACAAAGTTAGAAAACTTCGGATTAAGGAATACATGGTTATGTAATCTAAACTCTCATTCCATTCATTGAGACATTCTCAGCGGACATTATATAGCCGTTATTCACAGACTGTTTCGCGTCAGAGCAATTCTCAAAGTAATTGAAACTTTTCATGACTTTCGTCACTAGGTGAAGATAAACTTGATCAAAGCGAAACGCTTTACGAACACATGATTTCGAGATATAGATAGACGAGAAATACTCGGTTCGAAATATCAAATGTGTATGATCCAGTCTATATAGCATACGACTTTTGTCTCATAAGAAGTAGGAGACAGAAGAGATATACTTTTGAGTGATAGATAAGTTCAAGTATCCACATACCTTTTTGTTGATAAAGTTCCACGGTTTCTTGAGTAGATCTTCGTCGTTGTATGATGAATCGCCATGAAGTCCTTGAGCTCAACTACACTTTTGTATCCTAGTCTGAGACTTAGCTATGTAGGCTAGAAATCAAGACTCATAGTTTTGATCACTAACATTGACAATCATGCTTGAGATATCAACGCATGCGAGGTCGACCGAGCTATGCTCTAACAATCTCCCCCTTTGTCAATTTTAGTGACAAAACTATTAATACATATGGAATACAAAAAAGATAAACTTTAGTGGCTCCTATTCCATAGTCTAATCTTCAACGTTCCCTGAAATCTTCGTCCTTCCAAGTACTCCAATGATCCCAAAGGTTTTAAGTTTAGCATCACCGTTGTTGAAGATCCGTAGCTATAACAATGAGAGAAATCGAGATTCTCGATCATTATTATACAGTGTCATAGTATTATTATGTAACATCAAAGTCCAATTGTATCAAGACTTTAACAATAATATTATGGTGATATGCAACACTCCCCCTTAGTCAATACTCCATCTCGATCATGGAAACCACTCCCACTTACACAATGATCCAAAAACCATATGTATTTGTAGGGTGAACTACAATATTTCTCCCCCTTTTTGTCAATAAAATTGGCAAAGGTACAAGAACGGTATCATAATGAAATTTCCACAAGAGACATTTCATAGACTAAAAGAAAAATACATACCAACTTAATTTAGATGCAATCATAAAGCTGAAGCTAAATACATTCATCAAGGAGTTTTAAGATACAAGATAACCCCTATAAAATTCCACAACCGCACACCCCGCAAGATATTACCATTAAGCACAAGTTCAAAAGAACTCTCCCCCATTTGATGTCATTCCCGAAAGAACAACAAGAGCGACCTTAATTTCGAAAGAAAATAAGGATTTTTAAATTGGACACCAAAAAACCACAGAAATGATTTTCTATATCCAAAACTCAACCAAATTAATCACAAGAAAACCCATGATTAATTTAATTGGAATACGCAACTGAATCAACCACAAAAGTGATCAACTGAATTGAAGGTTCTCAACATAAGAAAACTCACGGAGCTACGACTAAGATAATCATACGGAGACGACAAACTTAATCGTTCACATACTCAACATAAGGAAAAACCTTACGGAATATACGACTACATCAACCAAAAGAACATGATTAGTATAGCCGTTCATATACTCAACACAAGAACTTGTGGAATATATGAAAACTCAACAAGACTAATTACAAGAGAACTTATAATTAATCTAATTGGAATACAGACAACCAAACTAATCACCGAAGCAATCAATTTAATTGTCAAAAGATTTTGCTTGACAAAAGAAGACTTTCGGAGCAAATAACTAAATAACCAATCAAGATGATTAATTTAGTTCAAGAATGCTCAACATATAGCATCTCATGGAACAACCAACAAGGACAATATTAATCGACATATTTGTAAGGTGCTCAACATAAGATACACAATGGATCCTTCACGGTAAAACATAACAAAATGGATCAATGAAGATCGATACTGTGGATAACATACAAGGATCTATTTTATTTTCCATCATAATGACATAATAGACTTTATCCTTGTCAAACAAAAGATTTTATCTTATTTTCCATCAAATACATGACTGCATAGGCATAACTTTTGTAATTGTCAAAAGTTCATTCGTCCTTTCATTAATGCGAATACCAATTCATGAACGACTTTACTTTTGACAGCATATGTGACCTTCAAGTTCACGGACGCAAACAATACATATCCCATAATCAAATTGCAATATCACAAAATCATAACGATCAATACTGCAATAACATCATCTTCCAAATATTTTTAGAATTTAAAAACCAATAAACCTAAAAAATAACATAATAAGATGAAAACAAAAATAGCTATGTGTAGTCACAATCATCGCTATTGAAGGCACTAGTTATTATTCCAACTAATCCAAAAAGAAGACATACTAGGCAACCAACTAGACCCAAGATCAGACGAAAAACTAAATCTTGGCTGCAACCAGGGATTGAACAAGAACGAGTTCCTCAGTTGCCTTCCTTAGTTCGTCTTTTAGGTAGTCTAGATTCCGTATTGCGATACCAAGTTGTTCGTGTACGACCTTAAATTCTTCAAGAAGATTTCCTACCAGTTGTGAAGAAATTTGAACTGGCAGTTTGTCTTCGTTTTCATGATCAAGAGCATGAGAGCATGATATATCAATAAGACATATCTCAACATCATCAACCTTGTTGCTTCCCTCCATTGTGCACCAAAAAGATTTTTACAGAATCTTTTTGCACCTCTGGAACACATTATATATATAAGGAATTCCATCAAACCCTAGGAAACATGATGTTTGTGAGGGTTGGGGCGTGTACTAGAGAAACAGGCCTATGAAAGACCAGGAAGCCCAAAGAAAAGTAAAATAAATAGATGTTGAGGAGCAAATAAAATAAAGTAACATCGAATGCAGTACAATCCTGACATCTTTCTCAAGACGAAAAATCCTGAGAATCAAGAGCATCCCTTTTTAACAGGACAAAAATTAAAAAAAGATGCAACATGAACATGTCAGGGTGTAATAAGATGAGCATCTTGCTCATCATTGTTTACTTCTTCTTTTTCCTTTTCATCGGTATTAAACAAACTACCTGGTTTAGTTGAAGAAGTATTATCAAGAGACGATTTAGAAGTACCTGGGTTAACAACATTCCATGTTTTCTTGATATTTCGTCTTAGTCTGTTTATGTGAATCTTCGTATTAGAGACTCGATTGTTGACATGTAAGAAATCTGAATTGGATTCACAGTCCTTTTTGAGAAAATTAGAGGAACTTAACTCGTTTTTCTTTCTTCTGTTCCTTTTTCTCCTTCCATACTGATTCACAACACCTGTCACACTTTTGTTGTTTTTCCTTCCACCATTATAGGCATCCTTCGGTTTGAAGACATAACTAGGAAAAGTCTTATCACAGTATATCCCTTGAGGTCGAACAAGGTTGATTCCAATCTGTGATATAGATTTAACAACTTCTTTAGACATCCAATTAAGAATGTTGTGAAGTTTTTCATTCCTTATCCGAATACGACACTTTCGCTCAGAGTGTCCTTTGTTTCCGCAGTAATAGCAGTTGAAGGACTTATGTTCAGTAGTTCTCTTTTGAGAAGATTTAGAAGAAGTAGAATCCTCGTTTTTGCAAGCTGACACAGGTTCTTCACATGGAGAAATATTAACAGCTTTAACAAACTTAGTCTTACCACTGTTAGGAGCGTCTGTTCCTTTATATCCCAGACCACGTTTGTCATGATGTTCTTTACAGGCTCCCAGCATAGAAGACAGTTTTGTAGAGCTAGAACCGAACCTATTTAGATTCTCTTCCAGTGATTTTACCTTATTATGAGCAACAATGAGTTTGGTTTCCAAGGATTTCTCTTTGATAAGAAGACTGAGTTCTTTGTCATTGAAACTCTTCTGTTGAGATTCACATCTTGCTTCAGTTTAGGCAAACCTCTCTTTTAATATACAGAGGTTACGAAGAAGATTATCACATTCAGATTTTTTTGAGCGAACCTCTTCTTCATGATCTTTAACGGTAGATTGTAATAGTTTGTATCCACCATCATAACCTTTGAAGAGTTTTCTCAACTTTCTGTTTTCTTGACAGAAAGGACCCATATACTTTCTCAAGCAAGCAGTTGTCCTTGTTTCCTTCAATTCACGATTAAACAACTTGATGTATTGAGAAACTTCCTGATCAAGACTCTGTCCTCCTTCAGAATCACTACCATCCGAGAGATCATCCAACTGTTCATCAAGAGATTTCCTCCAGTTGAATTTAGATTCGGCTGAAAGAGACGAGAAGGAATTTTCCTCAGTGGTTTCAGATCTTTGAAACTTATCTGAGTAGTCCTGTACTGATGTTGCGTTGTCAGAGATAGTACTCTTTTCCATAGAGTCAGATCGCTACAAACACAGACTGATGAGGTCTTAGCGTGTTTGCCTGCTCTGATACAAATTGAAAAGGTGGGGGTCTAAAAACACCACCCAATATTTCGCTTAGTGTATGGACTAACTCTGAAATACTTTGCTAGAGAATCAACTAGACAGTCAGACTCAATCTAGATAAAATTATCTCAAGGAGTTAATATCTCTCTCTTGATTTGATTTTTGCTCAAGCTAAAATCAATAGCGAGTCTTTATCAAATACAAGGAATAACTTGGACGGTACCAAAGACCAATGTCCAAGGATCAATCAATATCAATCAACAACCAAAGGTTGGATTTCCAATTGATGATCACGAACGCATAACCTGTATTATTTCAATTATATAAAATATAATGCGGAAAAGAAATAACACAGACACCAGAAGTTTTGTTAACGAGGAAACCGCAAATGCGGAAAAACCCCGGGACCTAGTCCAGATTGAATACACACTTTATTAAGCCGCTACATACACTAGCCTACTCCAAGCTAACTTCGGACTGGACTATAGTTGAACCCCAATCAGTCTCCCACCAATCCAAGGTACAGTTGTACTCCTACGCATCTGATCCCAGCAGGATACTGCGCACTTGATTCCCTTAGCTGATCTCACCCACAACCAAGAGTTGTTGCAACCCAAAATCGCAGACTTTATAATAAACAAATCTGTCTCACACAGAAAAGTCTATCAAAGGATAAATCTGTCTCCCACAGATAAACCCTAGGTTTTGTTCCGTCTTAAGATATGAAATCAAGGTGAACAGGAACCAATTGATAATCCGGTCTTATATTCCCGAAGAACAACCTAGATTAATCAATTACCTCTCTACAATCCTTCCTGACTACACAGGCGGTTTGTCGAGGAATCACAAACAGTGAGACGAAGATGTTTGTGAATTCTTTATCTTTCCTATCGAGAACTCTCACGATCTCAAGCCAATCAAAGATTGTACTCGTACGATAGAAGATGCAAGATCAGATCACACAACTACGATAAAAGTAGTATCGGTCTGGCTTCACAATCCAATGAAGTCTTTAAGTCATTAACCTGGTTTTAGAGAATAAAACCAAAGGTTAAAGGAGAATCAACTCTAGCGAGCGCATTAGTATCACACAGACGTGTGGGGATTAGTTTTGCACAATGCTAGATGTCTCCTTTATATAGTCTTCAAATCAGGGTTTTTCCTTAGTTACAAAGCAATCCATATTCACCGTTAGATGAAAACCCGATTTAGAGTCAAGCTAATATTTCTCACCGTTAGATCGAAAACTTAGCTTGTCACACACACTTGGGTAGACGTTTACTGGGTTTATGAAAACCATGCCCAAACGTGTACGTGTATGTTGGTTCAACATAGTAACCCAAAAGGTTAACCATATGAGCATTTCATATTAACCTTGTTCTTCTTCACCATAACTAGTTCAATTGACTCAAATGAACTAGTTAGAGAGTTGTTCAATTGCTATGAGATATTATGTAACTACACAAGACACAATTGAAACAAAGATGATTCGATTCGATTGAATCGGCTCATGAACTTTATAGCCACGGTTTGCATAAAGCATTCCTTAGTAATTTAAGTTTCATGTTCAGAGCACATCTTTAGATCATAACCTCTTAAGCTCACAAACAAGTTCCCGGACTTAAGACAACCGGTGGAGTTTTCCAAGCTCAGCATAAAATCTCGGCAAAGAGACTTTCGCCAGTTCGCGGACTATGTTCGCGGACTTACACGCAAACGAGTTTTTGGAAAATCCCAGCAGAAATTCTCGGTACAAGAACTTGCGTCAGTTCGCGTACTGGGTTCGCGGACTTGGCAAAGCCAATTCCTCCGGTTTCTCTCAATCAACAAAGTTCGAAAACTTCGGATTAAGGAATACATGGTTATGTAATCTAAACTCTCATTCCAATCATTGAGTCATTCTCAGAGGACATTATATAGCCGTTATTCACATACGGTTTCGCGTCAGAGCAATTCTCAAAGTAATTGAAACTTTTCATGACTTTCGTCACTAGGTGAAGATAAACTTGATCAAAGCGAAACGCTTTACCAACACATGATTTCGAGATATAGATAGGCGAGATATACTCGGCTCGAAATATCAAATGTGTATGATCCAGTTTATATAGCATACAATTTTTGTCTCATAAGAAGTAGGAGATAGAAGAGATAGACTTTTGAGTGATAGATAAGTTCAAGTCTCCACATATATTTTTGTTGATGAAGTTCCACGGTTCTTTGAGTAGATATTCATCGTTGTATGATGAATCTCCATGAAGTCCTTGAGATCAACTACACTTTTCTATCCTAGTCCGAGACTTAGCTATGTAGGATAGAAATCAAGACTCATAGTTTTGATCACTAACATTGACAATCATGCTTGAGATAGCAACGCATGCGAGGTCGATCGAACTATGCTCTAACATTAGGGATACTGAGGAAACTAGGTATATAGGGGCAGATTACTTGGTATCAACTATACGAAGTTGGTAGTGGTGTTTGTGTAGCAGCTTAAATTGAGAGTATCCAAAACTGGACTAGGTACCGGGTTTTTTCTGCATTTGCGGTTTCCTCGTTAGCAAAATATTGTGTCATGTTTTTTCCTTTCTGCAATTATAATAATTGTTTAGTTATAATTAATATTAAATACCCTTGTACATTAATCAAAACACTTGGGTTGATCCCTATAGTTAAGGTTTGGTTTCAGACTTATACTATGTACCAAGTGTATACTTTGTGGTTGTTATCTTCTTGATAGTCGCTGTCAATATTAGATCATGCAAGGTGTGTGTCATATAGGTTGATATCGAAAAGATTATGGTGGACTTGGTACCCTCGTTATTTCAAGTACCTTGATTGGTTTAATAATATTTTCAAATATACCATTGGTATGCGACCACGGTGTTTGGGTGAGATAGATTCGATAGATATGACAACTTTAGGAAGGATTACACTTGTTATTGATTATCTTCCTTCCCAATCTCCACCACCAACGTCCGCCGCTTTCGTATCCTAGTAGACAAAGAGCTTCATCATCAGCTATGCCAGTGTTTTCTTGGGATGTGCAGACTATATATCAAAGTGGGGAGACTATTACGGTTCCACTTACTTATAAAGGTCTCGATATCACACTAATTATATTGTTGGGGGGGGGGGGGTACAAGCTATACAAGACCAATATCAGGATAGGCTGAACGATTTTGAATATTATGTACACAAATTACAATCACTTCACTTGAATGAGATAAACTAGTTAAGGGATAACCTGATGCTTAACCTATTTAATCCAGAATCTTCCACCTATGGTAGTGGTCATGGTGATGTAGCTCTTTCTTTTGGTGGTGGTGGTGGTAGTTTTATCTTTGGTGGTGCATTTATTTTTTTGGTGGTGGTGGAGGTTCTATTTTTGGTTCTACTCCTAGAAATCAAAAGTCGTGTAAGTCATAAAAGTCACCGCTTTATCCCAAATATCGGAAAGAGAGACCCAAATACCACCCGTCAATGAAGGGGGCTTTGATATTGAAGCATTTCAATTACAAACTCCTGGTAGTGGTTTTGACATTGAAGTTGCTCAGATACAAACTCTTGGTGGTGTCTTGAACATTGAAGCACCTCGGAAATGTACTCTTTATACTCCAATTACCTCAGCCACGTTAGAATTTCACCCATTTCAAGATTGTTATCGTGCTACCCTCCGCATGAATGATCCCCTCAAATTACTTTTCAAGGTTTTGGAGATAGTTACCTTGGTTTTACTCAACCACCAACCCGTATTCAAACAAGTGAGTTTTATGTTATGTTGAGCACCACTCTTGATCTAAGAAACCTGGTCAAAATGATCTTTAATGATCAAAAAAATCAGTAGTATATAGATGTAATTTGATTTCAAGCGTTTGATGTAATTGTTCTGTTTTTATCCATGAAAATTATCTTAGGATTAATATTCAAATCCAAACTGATTTTACATTTCATTACATAGCACTTAAACAACATTGGATCCAAACGGATGAATCTTAAAGAGTTCATAGCATTTATCGTAATTATATTCTATGTCGTTCTTTGAAAAATTTACTACAGGGCCAACGTTTTCTGAAAATAGAGATAAATAGTAATCTAATATGATATTGATTAATTAAAATTGATTTGTTCAAAATGCTTAATTAAAAATTTATTAAGATACTCATTCGTTCTTCGATGGACAATCCAGGATGATTTTGGTAAACCCTCCACAAATTTCGCATAATTTCTCACCAGTGATCCTTAATGATGGAAAATATAACTTCAAGGTTCTTCCTGGTTTTAGAATTTTCAATATCGGCTAACGTGATAAACCTAAGAAATATAACATCTCATAAATTAATAAAACTGGTAAGGTTTATTCCTCTATCACTTGCAACTGATATCCAAACGCAACTAAGACCAACATCTTCTTCTCGCGTGTAGTATAATTGCGAGTCATTTCCAAAGAGAACTATGTGAGTTGAATTGTGTGATATATTGAATCTTTTTAAAGGATTGATATATATTCATTGGGTGAGGAAACATTGTGTGATGTAAATATCGTCGAACCACCATGACCACATGTTGTTGGCGACATAAACTTGATCACTCGATGTAGCCTCTACCGAGGTCGAGACTATATATACCTGGATGGGCTAAGAGGTACATTTTGATCAAGCCTATTATGTTTGCCACTTTTCCAGATTGATAGTGGGTGCAAAAGTGGCAAATCTGTTGACTACAAAAACCGGACTTATCCACTAATTATTTATCTTGAAGAACCGGGAACAACGTTTCAAACTAGTTTAGCCAAACCCAATTTATTGCTCATGTTAGTAACCAATGTGCACCTAAAATGGGAATAAGAGAACAAGCAACTCTATAATGTATGTTTTTCATTAGGGCTGAGCTTGTTGCCATTCTTGTCCAATATATTGTTTTATCCGCATATAGAAAGACATGTGAATTGGATGCAAACAGATTTAAGATTTTTGGATGTAAAGTCTAAATGTGCAATTTTTGTGTTTAAAGAAAAAAGAACTAAATTTTGTGTTTATCTCCTATAACGCCTCAAGCGCTCCCTGCGAACTAAAAAGACTACTAAAAAAAATTAATATTGTAGTACAATGATAAAATCTTTGGGTGATAATATAAATGATCTTATTTCGAAATTTGTCAGCACTAGAAATTTTATCGGTATGAAAAAAACACTGAAAGATGAATATTGATTTTTATCTGTTTATTCACTCCAGCTACTAAAGGCATGCTTACATGGACGATTTTGGTTGTTCCAACCATTTTGTAGTCTTCCATCGTGGCTTCATTTGCGTCCTAATTAGGAGACTGTGAAAGACAAATCACAAACGTCTACTTTTCACTTTTTGAATATACCAGGACCGGCATGTACTTGTTTTAAAAACTCTAACGTTAGACATCTGGGGCATTTGGCCTCAGATCATGTTCTTATTTGTCTCAAATACTCATAACATTTGGAATGATGGTGACACCTATTTTAAGCATTTTGGTGACTGGATGAAACATGAAAAATGTAATTATTTTACCCAAGATTGTTGGAATACTTATATTTAGGGTTCCACTATATTACTCTAACTAAAAAACTTGCTAGTGTTAGGTATTTTCTTTTAAGGTGGAACAAGAACTCTTTCGATAAGATAAAATAAACACAAACATAGAGAATGTAAAAAATGAGCTAAATAGGATTGATAGTAGAAACAACTACTCCAATCAGTCTCATGACCTTGCTTCCCTAAGGAATAACCTTACTCTTTGGTAATAATATTAAAGAAAATTTTTGGAAAGACAATACAGAATATAGCTTTGGGTAATAAACATTAGGTATTTCCATGGTAGAGCTAAGCCGAGATAAAAAAAAGAAACATATTTGGTTAAACATTAAGATTGAAATTGCTTTTTGTATTATTGGTCATTTCCATAGCATAGCCACCGTTGTTAACCCATATATTGATTAAAACATGATTGACTTAATTCCTGCTTGCATCATTATGTATGATATATAATAAAATGCTCTATTGTACCCCAACCATGGTTGAGATTAGGAAAACTTTGTTTTCGACGGAACCTAATAAAAACCCGGGCCCTGATGGTTTTCCCCCTATATTCTTTCAGCAGAATTGGGATACATCAGAGCCTGATTTAACAATAAAAGGTTCAAACTTTCTTTAAAAGTGGCCATATCTCTAAATAAATATACGCATCTTTCATTTCTCTTATATCTAAGACTCTGAACCCCGCTACCCTTGCTGAACTTAGACCAGTTGTTATAGAAAATACTTGTTATAAGATTATAAAATTAATGGCTAGCGGATTGAAGAGTTTTCTGAATAAAATTATTTCCCCTTTCATCTCCGGAAGGCAGATTTCTGACAACATAACCATACCCATTAACTTATTCGTAAAATGAGAAAGAAAAAGAAAAGGAAAAATGAATTACTGGGTTTAAAGATTAATATGTCTAATGTTTTTGATAGGGTAGAATGGGTAAGAGCACTGATCGTTCGAACTCGCGAGTTTTTCTATCTCAAGCTTATTGATGTTAGACGCACACAACTATATCTTCATTTATAATCTACTAAAATCAGTCTCGGACTAGGATTAAAGTGTGGTAGTTTAATATTAGTCAATGATGGAATAATCCTCGTAAGAATGAAGAAGAAATTAACGTAGACATTTGCAGAACTTCATCGACAAAGTGGTATGTGAAGACTGAACCATCCTATTTACTCACGGTATTTACCATTCTATCTTATGAGACTGTATCGTATGATTTTAGTAGGTTTAATATTTCAAAAAATAAATTCGAGTCAAGCTTGTCTTGATAAATCTCTCGAAATATGATTCAAGCAATGTGTTAGAGCACTGCTCGGTCGAACTCGCAAGCGTTGCTATCTCAATCTTGTTTGTCAAGTTTGGTTGATCAAAACTATATACTTGATTTCTAGTCTACTTATAGGTATGTCTCGGATTAGGATAGAAGTGTATAGTTGAGATTTAGACTTCACGGCATTCACCAATTGAAGAAGAAGATCTACTGAAGAGCTTGGAGGAACTTCATCAACAAAAGGTATGTGGAGACTAAAAGTTATCTATCACTCAGAAGTCTATTCTATTCTATCTTATAATGAGATTAAGTCGCATAGATATATAGACTTTTACATTACACATTTGATATATATTTTGAGTTGAGTTTATCTCTTTTATCTATTTCTCGAAATACGTGTTTGACGCTTTTAGTTTTAGCTAAGTTCATCGTATACTTAACGAGTTTACTTAGAGACAATTTATTTGTTGGAAACTAAATATTAAGTCAAAGATGATCATGTGAAAATTACCTTGAACATCTTACATGATTTGTGTAAGATAGTCATTTGATGTCAACTTGGGAAGTTTCGTATTGATCGATTAATCACTTGAAAATTACTTGAAGCTAGTGGTATGTGTAAGATTATCATTGTTGTCTTCCGAGGATGTTTCAATGATTAAATGAGAGTTTTAGAACGACTATTATGTATGGATATAATGCAGAATGTATACCTTGTATACTGACTGTGCAAGTCTAGTTCAAGTCCGGAACTATTGTTTGCGAACTGGTTTACCTGTGAAAAGGTCTGTAATTATTGTTCGCGTACCTTGTTTGCGAACGCTAGATAAGGCCAAGTCCAGAACTGCTGTTCGCGTACCCTGTTTGCGAATGGCTAGACAAAGCCAAAGTCCGGAACTGTTGTTCGTGTACTCAGTTTGCGAACACAGTGGTCAAGTTCTATAATCGGTAAAGTGTGATTTTCATACTCATTAACTCAGGTTCGTTTGCGAACTAAAGTCCCTAGAACTTTAATGTATTAAGGTATGTGAACTAGTTTTACAAACTGTGGCATTATGTTCATTAACTGGTTCTTGTATAAGTACTTTGTACAATTACAAACCAAACCGATTTTGTTTCAAATGGTTCATATATATATTGCTATGAGTTGATAAACATTTGAACAACTCTCTTGAAACACATTTAGATTCATTTGATTATCTATCATGATTGGTTGATCATCATATTTGATCTAGAAGTGTTAGATGGATATGGCTAAACTATAAGTGTTAATATGGATAACTTCGGTTAACTATTATTGAGCCAACAAAGAATACACGTTTGGCTATGGTTCACCCATATCTAAATATAAGTATATTTCATTTGTGTGTATCAAGCTTGAAAATCGGGGGGTCTAACAACCACACCCAATATTTCGTTTAGGCAATCCGTATGGACAACTCCAGTATAATTTCCAAGAAGAATCGACTAGACAGTCAGACTCAATCAATGGATATATATCCAAGAGTTATATCTCTGTTTCTCAATGTAATCATCAAATCAAACAGATAGAATCCCCGAGCCTGATTATTATGAGAAACAACTTGAACGGTACCAAAGACCAATACTCAAGCGTCAAACAATTTATATCAACAACCAAAGGTTGGATTATCTAATTGATTGAAATACGCACAACCTGGGATATTTTAATTATATAAACAAATATAATGCGGAAAAGAAACACAAACACCAGAAATTTTGTTAACGAGGAAACCGCAAATGCAGAAAAACCCCGGGACCTAGTCCAGATTTGAATACCACAATGTATTAAGCTGCTACAGACACTAGCATACTGCAATTTAACTTCGGACTGGAATGTAGTTGAGCCCTAAACAATCTCACATTGATCAAGGTATAGTCGCGTTCCTTATGCCTCTAGAACCACGCCGGATTCTGCGCACTTGATTCCCTTAACTGACCTCACCCACAACTAAGAGTTCCTACGACCCAAAGTCAAAGACTTGATAAACAAATCTGTCTCACACAGAAAAGTCTATTGAATAGATAAATCTGTCTCCCACATAAATACCTACGAGGTTTGTTCCGTCTTTTGATAAATCAAAGTGAACAGGAACCAATTGATACACCGGACTTATATTCCCGAAGAACATCCTAGTAATATCAATCACCTCATAATAATCTTAACTGTATGGTAGAGGAACAAGATATTGTGGAATCACAAACGATGAGACGGAGATGTTTGTGACTACTTTTTATCTTACATATCGGAGATTAAATCTCGCAAATCTTAGAGAACATAATACTCAATATGATAGAACAAAGTAAGATCAGAACACGCAACTACAGAGAAAATATTTGGATTCTGGCTTCACAATACCAATGAAGACTTTAAGTCGTTAACCTATAATGGTTTTAGGAAAAACCTAGGTTAAAGGAGAATCGACTCTAGTCGCAACTATTATCACACAGGAGGTGTTGGGATTAGATTTCCCGGTTGCTAGAGTTCTCCCTTATATAGTCTTCAAATCAGGGTTTACAATCAATGTTACCTTGGTAACAAAGCATTCAGTATTCACCGTTAGATGAAAACCTGATTAGACTCAAGCTAATATCTTTCAACCGTTAGATCGAACTTAGCTTGTTATACACAAATGAAATGTTACTTCATTTAGATATGGGTAATCGTACCTAAACGTGTACACTTGGTTGGCTCAAAAATAGTTAACCGAAGTTAGCCATATGAACACTTTCATATCAACCTTATTCATCTTAACACAACTAGTTCAAATGACTCAAATGAAATTAGTTATAGAGTTGTTCAATTGTTATATTCTCATGGAAGTATACAAGACACAACTGAAGCAAAGTCGATTTTGATTCACTCGAATCAATTCATGAACATTATAGCCACGGTTTTCATAAGATTTCATTCCTTATTTCATAAATGTATTTGTTCATGAACAACCCGATTATAGAACTTAACCCACTCAAGTATGCAAACGGGTACGCATACCTAAGTATTTGGACTTGGTCTGGGTTCGCCAGTATGCAAACGGGTACGCATACTGTTGTTCACGACCAACATCAGTTAAAATCAGTACGCATACGGGTATGCATACTAAGTCTTGGACTTCAACTGTTTAACCAATAAGCATAAGGGTATGCATACTAAGTGTTAGAGCATAGCTCGGTTGAACCCACCAAGCGTTGGTATGTCAAGTTTGGTTGTCATATTTTAGTGACTCAAAACTCAATTAAAGAGTCGCTTGATTATGTACTAGAGACAACTTCGTATAGGTTAGGCTAGAAAGATTAGGATAATGAGACATACAAGTATTACTCGAAGACTTGAAGAATGTGAAGAAGTAACAAGCTACATCGACGACCTCATCCTTCCTCTTGAGGTTAGTAATATTTTGACTTGAACTGTTTCATTCCCAACGTATCTTTCAAGTCGTGCTATATTGAAAACATAACTGCGAAGCTGTGAATGATTATACTCTAGTAGACATAGTGTTAAGGAATTACAATACGAAGTATAACACTTATCTTTTGAACTTCGTATATAAGACATCGACATAATCGTATGAATGCTATTGTGATTATGTTTATGGGTATGGGTGAAGATTTCGTCCTACGAAACAATGTTTACATTTGTTTAAAGGAAGTACATTTATAAACTTGTTTTGTGAATTGAAAGGGAAATCGCTAGGCTTATTGGTACTGTTATTCATTGCAAGTCTTTGGATTACCAATATGTGTGTTTAGTATATCTTCTCATAACTTGTTTATGTATCTTGGTAAAACTATTCACAATGCCTGACTTTTTTATTGGTATGACTTTTATTTGTGAAACCGATCTTAAGTAATCACCTGAGATGGTATGATTGATATTTGTAATTGGTTTGACCATTCCTAGTCATTGGGTAACCTATCCTAGAACTTGGTTGGGACTAATCACAAGATGTGTAATCGATCCTTGTAGTAGGTTAACAAGTTTTAGTAATTGGTGTAACCGATCCTATAACTTGTGCAACCGATCACAAGTACCATAAATAAGTGGTAAACGATCCTGGTACTTAGTTAACAATGTTTTGGAAACTAATGTGACCGATCCTAGTATCCACTTGGAGGTAGAACCGAAACTTATTTTGGTAGAACCGTTAAACCCATGAACGGTGATTGAATGTTTTTGATCAATCACATAGTTCTTGGAAATCAGATGTGTTAGAGCATTGCTCGGTCGAACTCGCATGCATTGCTATATCAAGCATGTTTGTCAATATTAGTGATCAAAACTATATGTCTTGATTTCTAGTATACTTATGACTAAGTCTCGGTCTAGGATAGTTGGGAATAGTTGAGCTCCAGACTCCATGGTGATTATCTTGCGAAGACGAAAAACTACTCAAGGAACCGGTGGAACTTCATCCGACTAAAAGGTATGTGGAGACTTGAACTCATCTTGTCACTCAAAAGTCTATCTACTATATCTCCTACTTTTGAGACAACAATCGTATAAGTGTGATAGTTTTCATACATACACATTTTCTATTTCGAGCCGAGTTTACTCGCCTATCTTTTTCTCGAAATACGTGTTGGTAAGCTTTTGCTTTAACCATCTTCATCTTTACCCGTGACGAAAGTCATGATGACGTTTCAATCGTGAAAATATCTTTGATGACGATAGTCGATTCTTTATGTCTAACGACTGTTATGACATTATAGAAGAATGTTTCAATAATTGAAATGTAGAGTCGAGAATACGTAACCATCTACGGATGTAAGCATTTAGTGTGTTCGCACATTTGTGTATAAATCCATGTGCCTGAAACCAAGTGCGTGCATATGTGTGCATGTGGTATTGGTTAAGGAGACAGGTTGGGTATGCGTACCCGTACACATACTGGCGGAAGTTCACGTCCGTGAAATTCTGATGGGTTTGAAGCTTACGAACTCAAAAACCAGTCACCTTAGGTACGTGTACCCGTACGCGTACTGGCGGAACTTTTTCACCCGGAAAAGTCTGCTGAGTTTAGGAACTAAAACCAACTCAAAATCCGGTAGCTAAGGTACACATACCCGTACGCGTACCCAAGCTGGTTATTTCTCAAATCGGTAGTTCATGGACTTAAAACAATAAATTATAAGAAATGCAATCATTGCAAACCGTGGGTATATTGTTCATGAATTGATTCAAATGAATCAAACCTGTTTTGTTTCAACTGTGTCTATGTATAAAGACCTAAGCAATTGAACAACTCTTGAACTAGTTCTTATGAGTCATTTGAACTAGTTATGAGAAATATGAATACGGTTGATATGAAAGCACTCATATGGCTAACCATTGGTCAACCATTTGTGAACCAACCAATGTACACGTTTAGGTACGGTTACTCAAACCTAAATGAATACATTTCATTTGTGTGTATGACAAGCTAAGTTTTGATCTAACGGTTGAAAGTTATTAGCTTGGATAAGTCAGGTTTTTCATCTAACGGTGATTATTGAATGCTTTGTTACGAAGGTAACTTGGATTGCAAACCCTGATTTGAAAACTATATAAGGAGACGTCTAGCAACTGTGTAAAACTAATCCCCACACCTCCTGTGTGTTACTAGTTGGTTTGCTAGAGTCGATTCTCCTTTAATGGTAGGTTTCTTCTCGAGACCCTGTTGATTAACGACTGAAAGACTTCATTGGGATTGTGAAGCCAGACGAAACTAATTCTCTTGTAGTTGAGCGAACTGATCTTGACATTTTCTATCGTACGAGTTCAATTGGAATAATTGACTTGAGATTATATCTCTGATAGGGCAAGATAAAAAAAAATCACAAACATCTTCGTCTCATCGTTTGTGATTCTGTAATATCTAGTTTCGCTACCATACAATTTAGATTATTGTGAGGTGATTGATAATACTAGGCTGTTCTTCGGGAACATAAGTCCGGTTTATCAATTGGTTCTTATTCACCTTGATTTTTATCAAAAGACAGAACAAAACTTTTAGGTTTATCTGTGGGAGACAGATTTATCTATCTTTGTAGACTTTTCTATGTGATACAGATTTGTTTATTAAAGTCTTCGACTTTGGATCGTAGCAACTCTTGGTTGTGGGCGAGATCATATAAGGGAATCAAGTGTATAGTATCCTGCTGGGATCAGAGACGTAAGGAGCGCAACTGTACCTTGAATCAGTGTGAGATTGATTAGGGTTCAACTACAGTCCAGACCGAAGTTTAGTTTGTAGTAGGCTAGTGTCTGTAGCGGCTTAATACAGTGTGGTGTTCAATCTGGACTAGGTCCCGGGGTTTTCTGCATTTGTGGTTTCTTCGTTAACAAAATTTCTGGTGTCTGTGTTATTTTTATTCCGCATTATATTTTGTTATATAATTGAAATATCACAAGTTGTGCGTTGTATCGGCAGGCTTTATCAAAGGATCATAAGAGGTTCCGATTGAAACTCATGTGTGAAAAAGTCACAATATGTTGAATTGTTTTTGATTTAACATAAAAGCATATGTGTTTCTGGGTTTTCAACTTTTGCTTTGCATTAGTTAAAACCGATTTTCAACCTTTCTCTGGTAAAGGTTAGTGTTTGTCGTTGTTCTTTTGTCTTGCAAGAGGATGACAACACAATGATATTCCACCCCAGAAAGATGCGAAGAAATTGTGAAGAGGATTCAGAACTTGAGGTAACAAATTTGTTAGTTAATCGTTTTCCTTTTTAAGAAAATCCTGATTTTGTTGCATATATTTATTGCTTTTGCTTAAAAAAATTTCGGTACAATTGATGTTTATTCCATTATTTGTGTATGGATGTATGTGTGTGATTCAATTGTTTCCGGTTAAGAAAAACTATTGTTATCTTGTGTTATTGTTTGGTATCAATTGTTTAGGCTTACGAAATTTCTGTAATTGCGGTACTATAATGTTTATGTTTATTTCAATTGCTTCCGGTTGAGGTAAATAATTATGCAAGTTGATTTATTTGGTTTGTATGAATTGTTTATGGCTTAACAAAAAGGGTTTTCGGGATGAATTGTTTAGTCCAATTCGATTCCGGATAAGAGAAACTAAGTTAATTCTGATCTTAGTTAGACTTATCAAAGTGGAGGTTTCGGTTATTCAAGTCTAATCGATGCCTTAACAAGAAATGCTAGTTAACTAACCTAGTACTTGTCTTGTTAAAAAGTGAAAGGTCTAAGTTATTTTTTGAATAATTAGAACCTGATGAGAAAAATAGAGTTAATTCTTATCTTTATTTTGGTCTTATCAAACAAGCGATTGTATTTGTACAATCGGTTTAGCAAAAGAACTAAGGTGCTTAGTCAATTTTTGATTTGCTAAACTATTAGGGAAAATTTCTTCGGGAAATTGTTTCCTTGGTAACATATCAAAACAAAATTACTTTGTAGTTTCGGTTTTGATATTGGTTATCTAAAATGGTGTGTGGAACCCTCGTGCTTAACTCTTATGGGTTGCAAGTCTTTTGAGATTTGTAAGATCCTTTCGGTCTATCCTTTATTTGCTCGCACCTTTGTCATTTTGTGACAAAAAGGGGGAGAAATATATGGAGTAAACCAGTGATTTGGTATCACTAAGGAAAGGACAATGGTGCTTAAACGTTATATTTAACGAAAGAGTAAAGCATAAACTAAGGGGGAGTAACATATCATATTGATACTTGTGGTTATCTTAACTACAAAGGGAATAACAAAGACGTGCGGATTGAAAATCTACCTATCTTACCTTTAGGGGGAGTATTATCTTTGTTATTATAATGTCAACAATGATATTTATGGATTGAATGTATACGGGTTATTGTGCTGTCGAAACTTGGAATCAAGCGTATGTGTAATGAATTCTTGTAATTTGTTTATCCATATGATGTAAGAGTTTTGTCACTAAAATTGACAAAGGGGGAGATTGTTAGAGCATAGCTCGGTTGAACCCACCAAGCGTCAATATGTCAAGTTTGGTTGTCATATTTTAGTGAATCAAAACTCATTTAAAGAGTTTTTTGATTATGTACTAGAGTCAACTTCGTATATGTTAGCTAGAAAGTTACTAGGATATGAGACTTATAAGTATTACGTGAAGACTTGAAGAATGTGAAGAAGTAAAGAGCTACAACGACGACATCATCCTTCCTCTTGAGGTTAGTAATATTTGACTTGAATTGTTTCATTCCTAACATATCTTTCAAGTCGTGCATATTGAAAACATAATTGCGAAGCTGTGAATGATTATACTCTAGTTAGACATAGTATTAAGGAATTACAATACGATGTATAAAGTCTATCTTTTGAACTTCGTATATAAGACATCGACATAATCGTATGAATGCTATTGTGATAATATATGGGTATGGGTGAATATTTCGTCCTAGGAAACAATGTTTTACATTCGTTTAAAGGAAGTACAATTCATAAACTTGTTTTATGAATCAAAAGGGAAAACCTAGTGAAAAAGCGTGGGTCTAACAACCACACCCAATATTTCTATTAGCAATCTATATGGACATACTCCAATATACTTTAAATAGAATCAACTAGACTCAATCTTAATAAAGTATATCAAAGAGTGATATCTCTCTTTCTTGATTCAATTCTTTCTCAAGCAAATAGAAATCTGCGAGTCTAATTGAATACAAGAGAAATCACTTGAACGGTACCAAAGACCAATGTTCAAGGATCAATTAATTTCAATCAACAACCAAAGGTCGGATTTCCAATTGATTGATTAAAACGCACAACCTGTGATATTTCAATTATATAACAAAATATAATGCGAAATAGAAATAACACAAACACCATAATTTTGTTAACGAGGAAATCGCAAATGCATAAAAAACCCGGGACCTAGTCCAGATTGAACACCACGATGTATTAAGCCGCTACAGACAATAACCTACTAGAAACTAATTTCGCTCTTGACTGTAGTTGAACCCCAATCAATCTCACACTGATTCAAGGTACAGTTGCGCTCCTTACGTCTGTGATCCCAGCAGGATACTACGCACTTGATTCCCTTAGCTGATCTCACCCACAATGATAGATGTCTAAAACGCCTTGAAATTTATCTATCGTTTATGCTTTCTTTGCGAGTTTTCATGTAAATTATGTGTCTTATGTGTGAGTTTGAGTTTATTAGGTGCAATGGAATCCTTGGGAGCAAAAGAAGCAGAAAATGTCCATTTGGAGCGTAGAGGAAAAAACATCAATTTATAGGCGAGCTATACTCGGAGTCGTCCAGATTGCGCAAGAAAGAGGTGACAAAAGAACTGTCATTTCCTCAAAACTGATCGTTGAGGTGAGCAAAGAATTAGGCTGTCGGGTCTCTGAAACCGACAAGCCATATTTTAGCTGGTTAGCCCTCAATCATTAAGTGGGGGTGTCGATATCAGTTTTGGTTCCTACATGACCTAAATTCGAGAGAATTATGTCTCTCATTCAATCCATTTCCTTTTCACCTGAAATTAAGAAAAGAGCAGAGATGAACTGAGATGGAAGAGTTCTCAATCAAAGAAATTCAAGTTGCTGATATCGTCAACAACGAGAAATTGAAGAAAAACATGGATCTGAAGTCGAGAAGTTAATGAGATAAAGGTCTGTTGTTGGTTGAAGTTTCGATTAACGTAGGATTTACAATGAATTGGAGTTCTAAACAGATCAGGAATGATGGGTTTTGTTTGAATTGGGTTCTGGGAATGATTCTGATGTTATATCCAAGATGGGAAGAAGACAGAGAAAAAATGAGGAGATCTGTTTTGTTGTGGATGAATTTAGGGATTGAGCTCGATTAAAAAATAAGAAGAAAGCAGAATTGTAGATTTGAGATTGGTACTGCTGCTCTGGTGATGAACAAAGAAAGCTGGGGTACGCTGTTGATGCTGAGATTGAGGAAGACAATGATTGCAGGAGGAACTGGAGCTCGTTGTGTTAAGCGTATGGTGGTGAACCTGAAATGGAAGATGGTGTTGATTCGAAATAGAGAATGGAATATGGTAGTTGGGTTCTGATGAAATGGAGTGGATTGAAGATGAATCAGAATGGTTGGAAGAGCTGGGACCTGAATTTGTTGTTGGTGCCATTGATTGGGGGAATTATTGGTGGCAACTGTGATAAGGTGCAAATCTGCACGACTAAATTGGTGCCAATGGCAGTGACGAGCATATGCAACTGAGCTGGAGGAAATGATATTGAAGCTGCAATAAAGTAAATTGAAGAGCTGGAATCACAAGGGATGTAAGGTTACGGCGTATGAATTCAAAGAAATCAGGGAAGAAGGAATTTGAGGTGGTTGTCCTTAGAGTTTGTTGGTGGCATTGAGAATGAGCTACAGGGAGTGTGGCAGAAGTATGGCCGAGTCTGAATGGTGAGATTGCAGATGTATGGAATGTGGTACAGGTGCGGGTGATGGGGTTTAACTGATGTTGTTGTGTGTGCTGCCATGGCTCTGATGCAATTGCAGTTTGCAATGGCCAGAGTTGAGATGGATTTACAGGTTTGGCAGAAGGAATGTATGGCTTGACAAAGAGATCGCAGGTGGTAGCAGTGAGAGTTACAGGGTTTGTAGGCAACTGAGATTTGGAGAAGCTGTGAGGAAAAGCATAATAATATGAAGGTGGTGGTACAGGGAAATGCTGTGAAGAATGCAGATGAATGAAGCCAAGAAGAGCTGACCTGTAGTTGTGAAATAATGCAGCTGAAACTGTGGTATTGAAGTTGTAGTTGCTGTCAAGAGCAAGGGACTGAATGGGTAGTTCTGAGATGGAATTGAGTTGCAGAGGGTAAGGAATGAGCTGAATGCTTTCAATAGATGAATGTTAGGATGTTTACAGGGAAAAAGGGTATGAAATGGCCTGAACTCGGCCGGGAAAACAACCAGAAATAAAGGAAACTCTGACGGAATCGGAGTACGGCGAGTTGACTCAACGATCCAAGTACCTGACTCACCGATCCAATGATCTACTCAGATGGACTTGGGCTCTTACATGTGGGCTTGATTATGATGGTTAGCATATGCGGTTGGAGATGGCTGAGGTTTTAGAAATATGGAGAAGGCAGAGAAGGTATAAAAGTGAGGCTTATTATCTTTTCAAGGGCGATCTTTGCTTCTACTTTTGTTCTAGGGTTTAACCATGAAATCTTTTCTCTTTCTTCTTGTTATGAACTCCATGAACATGAGCTAGAATTTTATTATTGGTTTGAGGTTGTAGTCGGATTTTGCAAGCATGATATTTGATTTATGAATTAGTTTTCTCTCAAAATCATCGTTCACTTTCTACGGTTTATAATAATTGCATGATTGACGTATTGCAATATGATTGAATGTTTGTTTAGTTAAGTCTAGAATTGATTGAACTCATATCCATATCTATAACTACTTTAGGGTTTATCATCGAGCGATAACCTTGAATACGAGTAGCATGATATGATTATGGTTTGTAGTGATACACTCTTGTAATCATATGTAGAGTTTGACCTTTGTCCGAATTGTCATGCGCAATGTGCGACAATTGCATTGATTAGCCTATTTCTAAAACTTAATGCTCCTAGGAATTGAACTTAATTAGCGCAAGGCGTTAGGTTATTCTTTACGTAGAATCACATACGCAGCTCTAATGTGTGTGTTGATGACTTAGGAAATTTACGGAGTATTCTTGCAATAAGGTATTCTAGGGATTTAATGATAGCGAGATTAAATACGAATTCTATTCATATATTCAAAAACTTGTTTACAATTGAAGATGAAACCTTTACCCAATATTTCACATCCTTGATTTGCGTGTTTACTTTTTATTGTTTTGCTTTAATCTTATTTTAGTTTATAAAAATCTGAAAACCCCCCTTGTTACTTATAAGATACTGAAACAAATTGACAATCCAAGACCTCTCAATGGGAACGATCCTTTCTTGCCCTTGCTATATTTTATATTTTGAGTAGTGAGAAAGTAATATTATTTTTGACGCATACGAAAGCGATCAAATTTTGGCGCCGTTGCCGGGGAGGCAGCGGTTGTCACTTGTTTTTGGTTTCTTATTTTTTGTTTTTAGTTTTTGTTTTATTTTTCTTATTTTCTGGTTTTTGACATAGTTTTGAGAACTCTTGTTTAAGGTACCAATTTCTATGGAAGGAGCATGTTGGAACAATGGATACGGTTTTCAACAACCTCAACACTATGAAAATTACCCACCATCTATGGGATACAATCAAAACAAATTTATTGCCTATGATGCATATCCTAGACAACCTTATGGTGATTTTCATACATACCAACAACAACCTTGTAGTGGGTATGTAAGTCAAGCACCAAGGTGGGATAATTCTGCTTCTAATTGGCTTCATTCGAGTTGTATGCAGATTTTGAATGGATTACAAGACATGCAAAAAAGACTAAACCAACTTGACCGTAATACAGAGGACGTCGCACAAACCAATTTCTTCAACACTTTTTCTTACTCGACTCTGGATCGTAGTAATGATCATTCACCCACTCAAAGGGAAGAGTCATGGGAAAGAGAACCTATTGTAGCCAACGGTGGTAAGCGTGTGAACATCAAGAAACTTACACAGAAATTATACAAGTTGGAAGATGATGGAGCCTCGGAAGAGCTTGTCGATGAAATTAGTAGGACCATTCGTATGGAACTTAAACGACGTCATGATAAAGGTTGGGAAACTGACGACGATTCTTATTATGGTGAGTCTGAAAATGAAGACGAAGTTGATTGTGTTGAAAAGGACCAACCTTTGGAGATATTTGATGACATTAGTATAGTTGACTCAACTCTTGATCTTTATAATGATCAAACACCTATTCAAAAGGTACATGAGTATGATGAAACTAGTGTTTTACAGAATTTCCTTGCAACAAGGTTTGAGTCTAATGAAGAGGAGTGTGTTGAGAATGAAACCAATTTGATTCATATTGTGGAAGACCCAATTGATCTTGCATATGATTGTAATGATGATGTTGATGCCGAGATTTTGGTTAAGCAAGAAACGGACGAAGAATGGTTGCAAGGTTTGATAGAGGACCATGATATACAAGAGTGAGTAATTCACTCGAGTTTTTCAAGGATGAAGAGGATTCCGTGATACAAGAGATTGTGCAAGGTTTGTCTAACCCTTTGCATATTGTTTCTTCTCCTTTACCTCTTGTTGGTTTGAATGTATGTGCTTCGATAATATTGTTGAATGACTTTATTTCGCGATATCCTCCATTAGAGATACTTGATTCTCTTACTATGCAGGTTTTGGAACAAGAAACCGTGGAAGTTCCTGAATTCTATATTCTTTACCCACTTCCAAGTGTGGACAAGAATAAGTGTGGGAGAAACTTTTATCGGTTAATAGCTTCATTTCTGTTTTATATTATTAATATTTGTGTGAAGCTAGTGTTTGCGAACCAGGTGCTATGGGTGGATCCCCAACTTTTCCGATTATGTATGGAGAATTCGTCTTGCAAGTCGGGCTGATGACTTTAAACCAAGCACTAAATGGGAGGCAACCCACTGGTTTTGTGTATCTATCTCTATCTTTTTATTTCTCAAGTCTTTTATCTTTATTTTCTTATTTTGGATATTTGCATATCAAAACTCCAACTTTTAGAGATTTTTGAAAAATTTATAATAAACACTAACCTTTCTAAGTAGATGGAATTTTTTCTTGACGATGAGGTATATATTGGCTGAGTTGGGATTAGATGCCAACTAAATAGCTTGTTTAGTGTTTATCCTCTATTGTTCAGAAATAGCTATGAGTTGGAGTATCAGTTTTTCTAATGCATTTTATTATATATATCATGTTATGAATTTCCCATCCTGAACTTTACTTTGATTGACTAAATTTTACATTGAGGACAATGTAAAGTTTAAGTGTGGGGGAGTGTTCTCATATAGAGTTTTTATCCTTGTTAGTTTTCCTTTGTGTTTATAAGACAAAAAAAAATAAAAAATGATAAACTCCTAAGTTTAGAAACTTGTACCTTACACTAATAGAAACATCGTGGTTGTAGGAGTTGAGGAACCCATTAGTAGAGTCTATTCGTATAAAAATAAATAAAATATAAAAACAAATAACATGATAATTGTCACCATATCTCGGAGTCTTCACCATATCACGTACTATTTTTATTTTTGCATATTTATCTATTGTTTCTTTAAGTGATTTGGTGGGGCACCAACATCGAATTGTTATCACTGTTAGGATGAAATAGAGTGATTGAGTTACTACAAAAAAAAAAACAGAGACAGACCAATTTGACCAAACAGTGTACATTAAAAAAAAATTGACACTTGGATAGCAATATGTGTGTGTTCTCCCTGTCTCCGTCGCCTAAACAAGCGTGGAATGCAGGATCCATGGGAATCACCATGTAATCTACTGACAAGAATCATGCGCTTGGATCCAAAAGATCCAATCATGTTGTCGATTTGAAACAAAAAATTGAAAATTGAAAAAAGAAAAGAAAAAAAAAAGAAAAAAAATATATATTATTATTGTGTTGAATAAAATCGATCACTGGTTCCCTTGTATATGCCAGTGAATTGATCTAGAATTAAGTTTGTCGACCGCTGGTTCCCTTGTATATGCCAGTCGTGTTGATATTAGTATCAGACCAGTAACTCAATCCAATAGGATTTTTAGGTTTGTTTTGGCAGTGACCTTCAGACAGATATGGGAAACACCGTTCACCTTAGTCAACAGTCCTCCACCATCTACTTTCTATATCAATCTTCTTAATCTTTTCATGTGATTGTGGTTGATTAGATTCCGAGTATTGTGGTTGTGTTCAACTTTCCGAATGAAGCTATATCACTAATTTATGAATTGGATTTGAAAGTGGGTACTTCCTCTTGTAATCATTGATAGTATGCCAATTACAAAATGTTTATTGTCATTTTTAGACTTTTCACAGGTAGCTGGAGTTAGAAATATAGGTTTTGTAGGTATACCTCTTGTAAACCTTCACGAGACTAAAACTCGTCCACTAGGGACACCTAGGGGTTTAAAGGCTTGTTATTTATGCTAAGAGTAACCGTAGCCTCGACGACATGGAGTTGTATGAATGTTTTAGAATGTTTTTGTTTGATTTGCTCGAGGACTAGCAAAGTCTAAGTGAGGGGGAATTTGAAAGGTGTCTAAAACGCCTTGATATTTATCTATTGTTTATGCTTTCTTTGCGAGTTTTCATGTAAATTATGTATCTTATGTGTGAGTTTGAGTTTATTAGGTGCAATGGAATCCTTGGGAGCAAAAAAAGCAGAAAATGTCCATTTGGAGCGTAGAGGGAAAACGTTAATTTACAGGCGAGCTATACTCGGAGTCGGCCAGATTGCGCAAGAAAGAGGTGACAAAAGAACTGTCATTTCCTCAAAACTGATCGTTTAGGTGAGCAAAGAATTAGGCTGTCGGTTCTCTGAAACCGACAAGCTATATTTTAGTTGGTTAGCTCTCAATCATTAAGTGGGGGTGTCGATATCGGTTTTGGTTCCTACATGACCTAAATTCGAGAGATTTCTGTCTCTCATTCAATCCATTTCCTTTTCACCTGAAATTAAGAAAAGAGCAGAGATGAACTAAGATGGAAGAGATCTCAATCAAAGAAATTCAAGCTGCTGCTATCGTCAACAACAAGAAATTGAAGAAAAACATGGATCTGAAGTCGAGAAGTTAATGAGATAAAGGTCTGTTGTTGGTTGAAGTTTCGATTAACGTAGGATTTACAATGAATTGGAGTTCTAAACAGATCAGGATTCAGGAATGATGGGTTTTGTTTGAATTGGGTTTCTGGGAATGATTCTGATGTTATATCCAAGATGGGAAGAAGACAGAGAAGAAATGAGGAGATCTGTTTTGCTGTGGATGAATTTAGGGATTGAGCTCGATTAAAGAAAGCAGAATTGTGGGTTTGAGATTGGTACTGTTGCTTTGGTGATGAACAAAGAAAGCTGGGGTATGTTGTTGATGTTGAGATTGAGGAAGACAATGATTGCAGGAGGAACTGGAGCTGGTTGTATTAAGCGTATGGTGGTGAACCTGAAATGGAAGATGGTGCTGGTTCGAAATAGAGAATGGAATATGGTAGTTGGGTTCTGATGAAATGGAGTGGATTGAAGATGAAGCAGAATGGTTGGAAGAGCTGAGACCTGAATTTGTTGTTGGTGCCATTGATTGGGGGAATTGTTGGTGGAAACTGTGATAAGGTGCACATCTGCACGACTAAATTGGTGCCAATGGCAGTGACGAGCATATGCAACTGAGCTGGAGGAAATGATATTGAAGCTGCAATAAAGTAAATTGAAGAGCTGGAATCACAAGGGCTGTAAGGTTGTGGCGTATGAATTCAAAGAAATCAGGGAAGAAGGAATTTGAGGTGGTTGTCAGTGTTGGTCCGAATAAGTAAGTTACATGGGTTGTTGCCCTTGGAGTTTGTTGGTGGCATTGAGAATGAGCTGCAGAGAGTGTGGCAGAAGTATGGCCGAGTCTGAATGGTGAGAAATTGCAGATGTATGGAATGTGGTACAAGTGCAGGTGATGGGGTTTAACTGATGTTGTTGTGTGTGCTGCCATGGCTCTGATGCAGTCGCAGTTTGCAATGGCCAGAGTTGAGATGGATTTACAGGTTTGGCAGAAGGAATGTATGGCTTGACAAAGAGATCGCAGGTGGTAGCAGTGAGAGTTACAGGGTTTGTAAGCAACTGAGATTTGGAGAAGCTGTGAGGAAAAGCATCAGAATATAAAGGTGGTGGTACAGGGCAATGCTGTGAAGAGTGCTGATGAATGAAGCCAAGAAGAACTAACCTGTAGCTGTGAAATAATGCAGCTGAAACTGTGATATTGAAGTTGTAGTTGATGTCTAGAGCAAGGGACTGAACGGGTAGTTCATAGATGGAATTGAGTTGCAGAGGGTAAAGAATGAGCTGAATGCTTTCAATAGATGAATGTTAGGATGTTTACAAGGAAGAAGGGTATGAAATGGCCTGAACTCGACCGGGAAAACAACCAGAAAGCAGAGGAAACTCTGACGGAATCGGAGTACGGCGAGTTGACTCAACGATCCGGGTACCTGACTCACCGATCCAATGATCTACTCAGATGGACTTGGGCACTTACACGTGGGCTTGATTCTGATGGTTAGCATATGCGGTTGGAGATGGCTGAGGTTTTAGAAATATGGAGAAGGCAGAGAAGGTATAAAAGTGAGGCGTATTATCTTTTCAAGGGCGATCTTTGCTTCTACTTTTTTTCTAGGGTTTAACCATGAAATCTTTTCTCTTTCTTCTTGTTATGAACTCCATGAACATGAGATAGAATTTTATTATTGGTTTGAGGTTGTAATCGGATTTTGCAAGCATGTTATTTGATTTATGAATTAGTTTTCTCTCAAAATCATCGTTCACTTTCTACGGTTTATAATAATTGCATGATTGACGTATTGCAATATGATTGAATGTTTGTTTAGTTAAGTCTAGAATTGATTGAACTCACATCCATATCTATAGCTATTTTAGGGTTTATCATCGAGCGATAACCTTGAATACGAGTAGCATGATATGATTACGGTTTGTAGTGATACACTCTTGTAAGCATATGTAGAGTTTGACCTTTGTTTGAATTGTCATGCGCAATGTGTGACAATTGCATTGATTAGCCTATTTCTAAAACTTAATGCTCCTAGGAATTGAACTTAATTAGCGCAAAGCATTAGGTTATTCTTTAGGTAGAATCACATATGCAGCTCTAATGTGTGTGTTGATGACTTAGGAAATTTACGGAGTATCCTTGCAATAAGGTATTCTAGGGATTTTGATGATAGCGAGATTAAATACGAATTCTATTCATATATTCAAAAACTTGTTTACAATTGAAGATGAAACCAGACATCTTGTGAAATTATGAGATTGCAACCGAGAGATTAATCTCCCACCGTGGTCACCAATCTGTAGATGGGGAAAAACGATTTGCTGGTTTTTACGGAATTAAGGAGACGACCGTACGGAGGAGACTCCTTGAACCGAGGGAGATGTTCAACCTCACACAGATGCACTGCAAGAAGGGAGTGCTTTGAATTCGAGAGATCAATCTTTAGTACTCAGGCCTAAACCAAGACAATGGTCGTTCCAGAGTAAATTCGGTCACTAGAGAGGATGGGTCGATCTGTAGGAGGGAAGCTGAGAAATGTGTGGAATCAATGGCAATCAAAGATTGTAGGTGTGTTATGTATTCTGAATAAGATAAGTTTTGAATGATTGAATCTCTGTTGAGAGTGATTACTCAGATGTTGAGTTGTTAATCTCGTGTTGTCTGTTTGACGTGAGATTCTTGTATATTTAATCATGATTCAGAGACTTATTTATATTGCTGGAATTGTAGACACCATGATCCCATGAAGTGTGACAGTTGATGGAATCAAAGAGTGGGAAAATGGAAATCGTGTTTGAAACCAGTTGCTCATCGTGCGGAGACTTGGTCGATTTTACATCCACTACTTTGTTAACTCCTTCAACTGATTGCACGACTTGCTCACATTCCATCGTGTGTATGAGCACACGTGTCGTAGACCGCCAGACTAAAAACCTAGTTAATATCCCCCCATGTGACACGATTGACGTCTCGTGGTGTAATTAGTCAGTTGTTGACTTCGTGACTTCATGGGACGATGAGTCCATGTATTTGCTGAGTTGAACATGATTTTGTAAAATGTTCTGAGACTCATGAATTGAACGTGTCTGTTGAGACAGAGGTATAATTCTCACGTTGATAGTTCAGGCGAGCAAGTATTGCTCATTCGATAAATTGCTGAATATTGAGGGTTGAACCAATATTCCTTCGTTTGAGCAAATATTGCGCATCTGAGCAATTGTTGCTCGTCTGATGAATTATTGGCAGAGTCACCAAAATAAAACATTAATTAGAATGCGGATAGTTGAATTGAATATAATAAAATGATGATCATGAGATCGTCGTAAAGTTATTGGTGTTTGAATCTGGAATTATGATCCTTGGACTCAGAAACCCTAATTCGATCAATTGATGACCAATTGATGGTTTATTTGAAAATTAACCATGGAATGAAGGATGGACCGGCTACATGGGATCATGTATCGGCCATGTAGCGCCCATATGCTCGAGTGAGCAAATACCAAGGTCTCTTGAAGAGTTGGTGATTTGTTGATGAAAGAATGATTAAATGCTGGTTTAATCATTTATTAGAAAAATGCTCGTCTGAACCTTAGGTGATAAAACCTAATTAATTATGAAGAGATGAGGGACCGACCAAGGGGTCATGAAACCGGCCCTAGATGGTCACGGGATCGAATGACGATCGCTCTATGAAAATTCCAATATTATTTGGAAGGGTTTTGGACCTAATACGTGCAATTGCGCAAATTAGGTCAATTCATGAAAATATGTGGGACCGACTCCGTGCGAGCCAAAGAGCCAACCTTGGTTGGTCAAGGTAACATGCTCACGTCATCAAAACGTCCGTATCTCAGTCCTGAGAATTTTGGTATTTTCTGGCGTGCGTTTGAGCAACCATTTGAGAAAATATGACAAAATCAGGGTTTTGCTGAAACTGAGGAAACTTCATGAGATGAAGGAAAATAATTATAAAATGAAGGAATGATGAAGCGTGTGACCGCTGAGACCAAGGCATGGCCGGCCGGTCAGTGACCACGGTCCCATGGTGCCTTTCCTAATTTTATATTATTTTTTATGATTTTATGAAAATATCATGAAATCAAGGAGTTTGTTGAAATTAAGGAGTTTCCTTGAAGTGAAGGAGTTTCCATGGGATCAAGGAAACAAATAATATTAAAATAATAAAATAAGGGCGTGTGGGACCGACTTTGAGCATGGTCGGCCGGCTGGGGCCGGTCACGTGCGTTTCCTTAATTTTATGTAATTTTTGTGTATTATTTCCATGATTTGAAGGAATTTTCATAATTTGAGAGAAATACCATGAAATCAAGGAATTTCATGGGATCAAGGAAACTTAAAATAATTATAATAAAATAAAGGGACGTGTGGAACCGGTTAGGGCATGGCCGGCCGGTTCGGGCCCGGTCCCACGAGTTTCCCTAATTTTATATTATATTTTCATGGTTTTATGAAAATACCATGAGATTAAGGAGTTTTCATGAGATTAAGGAAATATTAATAAAATAATAAGGAACCATGAGGTGTGGTGCCGACCGGGATTAAGGCACGGACGGTTAGCCAATAAACACGGCCCCACGACATTTTCCCCAATTTTATATTATTTCCTCGGTGCGAAGGAAACACCATGAAACTGAGGAGTTTCTTCAAAACGAAGGATATTTGTTCAAATGAAAGGATTTTCATAAGATCAAGGAAAATAACAAAAATATGATAAAATATAAAACTGGCGTGGGACTGGCCACGACACGACCGACCAGCTAGTGGGCCCAGTCCCCCAACGCCTTGGTCAATATTTTATTATTTATTATTTTCTTTCCTATTTTGCATAGGTTCATCGTTTCGTCGTATTTTGAAATACTCGTTCGTGCATTCAGGTGGTTGTTAGTGCATCATCGTCGAATACACTTGCACCTTTTGAGTCAGGGCTTACTCGAAGGTAATTCAGACGCCCGTACGTTGAATATTTATTACTAACCCATGGAAATGGGAAGAACCATAGATTGAAGTAACGAAATATTACGAAAATATTTGAATATTTTCAGAAATTCAGTGGATGAATCCAAGAATTTAGGAATAATTAATTGATGGCTCTATACTAGTACGATCGTCTAGGAGCATTAATTATTCTGAGCAACGTGAGCTAGTTGAAGCGTCATATCCTTTATATAGTCAGGGAAAACTGTTGTTTGTATCCTGAAGAGGTTATTGCTCTATACTAGCAGGCAAGCTGTCTAGGAGCCGTCCAATCTCGTGATTCTATATAGAAGTAATTACTGAAGTGTTCAGTATTCATGAGATATGTCGTTGCCTAGCCGAGAGACTACATATCTGCATGTACTCTGAGAGACATTATTGTCAGTCAGAGATTCGATGAGAGACCCGTGTCTCGATACTCGCGTCTGATTGCTGGATCATAAGTTCGTATAATTATGGGTTTACAATTTTAGCATTTGTCGAAAATCCACCATCTAGATTAAGTCCTCTTCTTAGTGAGGAACAGTCATGTTCCTCAGTCAGCATTGAATGGTGATTTTCTAGGTACAGACAAAAATAAGTAATTGAACTTAGTCATAAGATAAGATGTTACCGGATTTCGACCGAATGAGCAAACCATGGTTTGAGCGCAAACCCCAGTGGCATAATAGAGCATCATCCAGCGAGCATAAATTGGTGTAGAACCGCTGATTTGATGACGGAACCTTGGTTGGTTTAGAATTCACGGGCCGGGCCCGAAAAGAAACTCTTATCTTAGGAATAGACGCTCGTTCGTTCGTTAGTTTAAGGAACAAACAAAATAGACCTGAGTCTAATGATATAAAATTTTGTCTATGAGCTTTCACGGAAACCAAAATTTTATTTTTTAAATATGTGAGATTTCGTAAAGTGGAATAAACTCTCGTTTCAAAGGTGGATGGTCGTACGAGAGAAAAGTTTTTTTTTTTTGAATAGACGTACGTCTGTTAGTAATAAAAAAAATTTTATGAGCTTTCATGAAAATTTTTATCTTCGAGCTTTCGGAAATCTTTGAAAATATACTCTCGCTTCAAAGACAGATGCTCGTGCGAGGGAGCAAAAATATATAGATATATTTTTCAAATTTACGCGAGTTTCACGTTAAATATATATATTTTGTAAAATAAATGTTTTGATTTTGAATAGTTGTTGAAAGTAGACAATTATACATGGTGAAATAATGTCTGTATGCGAGTTTTCACAATTGTAGAATGGACGTCTGTCCAATTTTTAAAAATCAGTGAATGTTCACATAGTAAAACTTTATGTGGGTTGTTCATGGTTTTATGAAAATCAAGTCATGATTTTGAATAATGAATTTTGCTCGTCCTTGCAGGTTTGAAGGAATGAGAAAGTTTTCGAAATTCTGACGTATAATCACTATAGCTAGTGAAATTGTAAATAGGTAAAAGTTGGATTATTACCATTTTTGTAGACACCGATGTGAACACCTTTGTTATGCTTTAATTCCACTGCTTTGATGAAATTTGCACCTCTGAATGACATTCTGAAGTAGAAATATCACATGGATACCGCAACTACTTTGTAGAGATGTCAAACGGTGGTTATGAGACTCCTTTAGTTGATGAAGAGGAAGAAGCGGTGACTAAGAGTTCTCCAAATGCGAGCGACGAATTCTTCTTGGTCCAATATAAACCCGAAAAACGTCATCCAGGTTCGATCACTGTAAAGTCCCCTGTCTCTTTGGTGAGTTGTTAGCGCTCCTTTCATCATGACTTTTTCTTGTCCGTGCAATTAGGATCACGAGACCAAGGTTTGTTATTTCTTTTTCATAATTTTGCTCCGAAAAGCCTTGACAGTCTTCAATTCTCTGTTGCTGGGAAGACGGTTTCTGACTTGAGTGTTGAAGAGGCTGAAGTAAGTATTTCTTCATGTAACAAATTATGATGCTTCGTAGATAAAATGCTAATTGTTGAGAATATATCCAGGAGGATGTCTCCATGGAAGTGGAGAGTACTGGTGATGCTCGCTCGGAGAATGGCGATAAAGAAAAACTCCCAGAGCTCAAAACCGAATGAAAGTAATGGCATTGTCGATGTTGACGCGAGCAATTCTGGTTCTTTGAACGCTTCAGAGACCACCCAAGTAAGTATTTCCCTTGCATTTTATCCATATAAGTATAAACTTGTTGATTTATGAGTTAATGAACGATAATCCATGTGTATATACGAAAAACTTTGTCGAAATTCGTTGTCAGAAAATTCGGAACCCAGTCTTTTAGCAAAAATACCATAAAACCTTCATTTGAAGTCGGATTTTCATGGTCCGCATATGTATCTTTAAGCCCGGAGAATTTCCAAGCTTTTTCAAAGAATCTTTTTAAGTTTTGAGCGCGTTCAGAGCCTGAAAAAGGCGAAACAGTAACTTCCAGGAGACTTTCAGAACTTTTCAGACTGTACGTTGTTCGATGTTTTGACCACATCTCCTTGCTCGTTTCTTAAATTGCTGTGAATTTTGTATATGTTGTAGATGACATCCATACAAAGAGAATGATATATGACCCATCCCTAGATTCTTCACCAATTTCTCCCAGCTCGTCGGTTTGTACAGGACAGTGTAAAATCATCTCAGACGAGCTTGCTGTAAAACACGCATGTGGTGTCTTTAGACCATTCGCTTGTGTCTTGAACGGTTGATGAAGGATTTTGATGTCATTGATTCAATTGAGATCAGGACTCCTTGATTGATACATGAGCATGGTGCTTGCAGTGCCATCTTGTTTCTGTCAGTCGTAGAAACACCACTTATGAAACCCTGGTCACGGGACCACTATTGAGGTTGCTCTCAAGAGGGGGTGATGTAATGACCTTGATTGCATGTCTCGGTGGCAGCATTCATTTTATGATGAAGGACCAACACATGAGAGTCTGATGTCACGAGTCTTGGACTGTGAAACTGATAGCCATGATCAGTGGACCGTCAGTCCCCAGTATCTTGTTAAATCTCTCTTTTTGTTTTCCTTTCTTCTGGCAAGACCTAAATAGAGAACCCGGGTTGAAAAATTGATGTAAAGACCTAGGTGGTCGAATTTGGAGGTACCTTGATGAAGGACTTAGCGGAATGACCTGGTGGACACTGATCGACTCTGGAAGTTATGAATCCCGTCTAAGAATTGCTGCTTGCATGTTGTATACTCTGGAAACTGTGGGAACCTCATACGACGTCGGAATTCGATGCTTGACCCCAACTTTTGAAGATAAGAGACTGAGTTATCACATGAGAAAAGAATCACTCAATTCGGAGTTGTAGAGGTCAGCTAACGAAGCGTGCACATTTTTAATTTGTAATCCCGTACAAATTTTTCAGATTTCGTAGACCTGGCGGTAAAGGCTGTATCTTTCAGCTCGTATGTCCGATTGATGCGCCCTTTTGTTATGTTGTATCAGAGACATAGAAGAACATATTTTGTTGAGGAAGAATTGTCTCATTCCTCACCCATTGGTACGTTTTTGTAAACCCATGGTCTGAAATATGTTGTATCTATTTTGTGGAGGCGATGAGAACATCTTGTAGAAGACTTTGGTTTGTGCCCATATTTCGTGTAAGCTTTGGAAAGGCGTTCATGTTTTCAGGTATAAACATTTTGGCATGAATCCTTAGGGATTGAAGAAGTACGATCCATAGAGTAACGCTTCAGAGAATGGATAGTTGATGAAACCGGATGTTGCGCCTGAGACTGATGAGATCACAATTGAATTTCCTCCAGAAATTGTTGATGCTGATACCATGAATGGGGTTCTTCCACATGTCCTTGTTGATGCTGATACTATGGTTGGAGTTGCTCTAGAGACGAAAATGATAGTCTTTGGTCTTCCATCCAGTGAGCCTTTACATGCACGAACTAGTTGGTGAGTTGAGCATTCCTAAGATGAAGATTTTCTAGGATTTCAACCCAAATTCTCCTGAATATGAATTTACTGTAAAGTGGCTTCGTCAGGGAATCGATGTTGTTGTGGCAGATAACATCGGCAGTCTCCATTCTGGATGTGAGGAGAAAAGTTCCTTGGTCGTGCAAGGCTTGTGATGTAGAGAGGTTCCGCTGATGAAGTTTCATGGAATCACATCAGATTACAAATTCCAATAAGATCAAGTCCCAATGTGTTGAAGGAGTTTGTGCCAACTTTGCATCTGTTCCAGAAGTATTATCACGGGATAATGAAGACCTATCGATTGAACTTTGATCGTGTCGGTGTTGACTCAGTGTGTCACCGTCGAGATGTTGTGCTGAAGATATAGGAGCTATTATCGAAGGTGTACTCTTTGATTGGGAGTACAATTTGAAGGCTTCTGAAGAAGGTAGCATTCAGAGAGGTCTTTTGACTTTCAATTGGCCTTGGAGAAGTAGGTGATTGACAGCTGTTGTAAGGATTTTCTTAGATGCTCGAGTGTTGAGGCTTCACACCCTTTAAGCGTCCGATGTCGTAGGCTTGATCGTCTCGGCCTCGAGTATCCTTTGTTGATTCAGCATTCCTTTCGTTGCGGTAGTTGGATTCAACACTTGTGCGGACATCATAGCTTTCTGATTTTGTGGTACACAAGGACACTTGTACAAGGCTATGGAGAAACACCCAAATTGTTCTTTTTCGTGCTTGAACACCATCTCAGTAATGTATGTCTCAGTGAGATGCTCGATTCGGAGAAATGTCAGATTCAGCCACTTGGTAAAATATTGCTGAAGTGAGATTACCCACTTATAGCGTCTTGCAATAGCAGAGATGCTAGAAAAATTGAGTCCCCAAACTAGAATAGCATGTGAGGAAATAAATGACATAGACATGGGAGGAATGAGACTTG